>NC_088928.1:3722500-3837500 GCF_038396675.1 Hydra vulgaris | reverse complement strand
TGAGCCCCAATCTGTTACAGAAGTGAGATCAGATTTTAGGCAATTGGAAAGAGAAAACTTTTGTAAAGACAGGAGTATAAAGTTGAGTCATCAGTAAAAGGAGCTACTTTAGATGTAAGGTTGTCGGGAAGAACATTAATGTAGATAAGAAACAAAATAGGACCAAGGATAGAACCTTGAGGTACTCCAGAAGTTAATAGAAATAAAGAAGAGTGTTGGCCTTCGAGGTTGACTTTAATAAAGCAGTTAGAAAGAAATGATTTGATAATCTCAAAAGTTTCACTGATACACCATGTGAAGCAAGCATATGAAGACCAGCATGCTAAACTTTGTCCAAAGCTTTAGATATGTCAAGAACAATAGCCCTAGCTGCTTCGCCTAAATATAATGCACGATAAAATCTTTCAGTCACAGTAGTAAACAAGTAAGCCGTAGAGCAAGAGGATCAAAAACCGAATTGACTGTTTGACAGCAAGTTATTTGAAGATGGGATGTGAAAAATTTTTTTATCAAAGACTTTAAGACCTTGCTGATAGCAGAAAGAAAACAGATTGTACAATAATTGGAGGGGTCAGAATGTTCACTGGAGTTTTTGAAAATTGGAACAACAGATGCCAATTTCCAGCAGGCAGGAAAACAAGACTCAGTCAAGCACTTATTAAATAGTTTAGAGAAAATTGAAGAGAGTTCTGGAGAACAATTTTGTAAGACTGTGACAAGAATGTTGTCTGGACCACAAGCCGTAGAAGAGTTTAATTGAGATATGACTTTAGCAACGGAGGCTAGAGTGATTTGAAAGTCTAACAACGGGTTAACCTGTTTGATTGGAATGGAAGGAAGAAAATTACCATAAGATTCGAGAGTTGAATTAGAAGAAAAGGTCTTTGCAAATAGTCTATCCTTCTCCCTGGGAGAGGTAACAAGATCAGTCCCATGAATAAGAGATGGAATGTTAGACCTGCCCTTCTTAATAACGCTGTTGAAGATTTTCCAAAAATCTCTAGAGCTTTACTTCTGAGATAAGATATAAGATTAAGTGAACATCGATTTCTTGTAATAATAAATAGCTGTTTGTTCTCAAGAGAGTTGTTTTTTTGAGAAAGATAAAAAAAATTATTACGATTAGATATAGCAGCTGCAAAAAAAGGTGAAACCATGAGGAATGAGGCTTTACCTGGAACCATCTAATGGAGAAAAAAGGAAAAACTGAACACAAGCTAGGGTCAGAAACAAGACATAAATCAAGGAGTGAAGATAAATGATTAGGGTTGTCAGGAAAACGAATCATAAAGTTAACTATCTGAGTAAGATATTGAGAAAGGCAGAAGTTATAGGCTTTAGTGATAGCAGGGTCAGTGGCATTAGAGCCAAGTCATTTAAAGTGGCATTAAAGCAAAGCCATTCAGTGTGATAAGCATTAAAGTCACCAATAACAGCAATTTGCAGAGGGGTAAAGATAGAGGGCATGGAATTCAATTGAAAATTATATCTAAAAGAGTGCAGTCTAAGGAAGAAGGAATACAATTAAGAACAAAGAGAAATGTGATAGAGTGATAAGGTGCTAAGCAGATGCACATAAAAGAATGGTCAAAGAATTCAAACCTGATTTCTCAACAACTAGGTAAAATGATGGGTAAGTATACGCCCAAGCCAAGCTGTGACTATTAGAGTCTTTGCAAATCAAAAGATAGTACCCATCAACACAGAGGTCAGAAGAAGGAATAACAGAATTTAAATTAGTCTCACTAAGAGCAAGCAAGTCAGGTAAACTTTGCTAGAGGTAAGATTCAACTGATGGAGGGTTGCTTCGCAGACCATTAATATTTGTAAAAGATATACTAAGACAATTAGGTAAAGGTGATGGTTTTTTATGTTTAAATTCTCTTGAAGAAATCATATACTTGCTACATATGTCCTCACTCTGAACTTGCATCGCAAGCATGGACATCTAAAAAGATATAAATCTTCTTAAATCAATTACATTTAGTACCACATTTAATCAAAAACTTAGATTATGAACTTAGATTCAAATTTATTAACATTACTCCATTAGACCTTAGATGTGGGGCAATATGATTCATCAATACAAATAATTGCATAAGTTCAATAAAATACAATGGTGTATCTTTGAAAAAATAACATGTTCGATATAATAGTGTAAACTGCAAATAAAAATAATTATTATATATATATATAAATTAGTAAAAACCTTTGTCTAAATTTTGTCTTCAACAACTTATGTATATATATATATTGTAGTAATTGTGTAAATATTTCTTGTTAAAGAAATATTTACAGGAGCGAACTTGCGTCTAAGTGTTGCCATGAAAATAAATATATGAAACGAAATAAACGAAAATATTTACACGAAACGAACTTGCGTCTAAGTGTCGCCATGAAAACAAATATATGATGAATAACTTCATCAAAGAAGACACTCCACTGTATTTTTAATATATATTTATTTTGTCAATGTTTTTTTGAGATTTGTAACATCTGATGATCGCTATTTGTGTGAAATTCTGAGTAATGTTTTAAATAAATCGAGTGTTATAATTATTTAGTTTTTTTACTATATATATATATATATATATATATATATATATATATATATATATATATATATATATATATATATATATATATATATGTATATATATATATATATATATATATATATATATATATATATATATATATATATATATATATATATATATATATATATATATATATATATATATATATATATATATATATATATATATATATATATATATATATTTCTCCTGTAACAATATTTCCATTAATAAAAATTAAAAACCTCAGATAATAGAAATGTTGAATTTGTTGCAACAGGTTTCATTGCATCATTTCTCTTTTTTATTGCTGCTTTACTCATTTGATTATGAATCTGTAAATGAAAAAAGAAAAAAACTTATCACATAAAATTAGTTTCAGATTTCCAAAAGAGTTTTATTAGAAAATACATAGTGCATAAAAAAAAATTTTTTAATATTTTAAAAAACATAGTAAATATTATAAATAAAACAATAATTTATGCAAATTTAATTTAATTTTTTTAAATAATAATAATCAACATTATTAAGAAACTATATTATACAAAACAATAAAATAATAAAAATAAAAAAATAAAATTTACTTTAATACAGTCTTGAAACTGTTTTAAATATAACAAATTTTGAAAAAAAGCAACGTCATCTTGTTGGTGTTGTGATGTTGACTTGCGCATTACATCTAACAATGCCACAAACTTCGAAAATCCTGAAAATATTTCGTCATGCTTTAAAAGAAATAAAAATCTATAATTTTATCAAATAATATTTAAAATCTTAAAATTAAATGTCATAAAATTGCATAGTACAAAATCTTAATTTTGTACTATGACCTGAACCTGTTTTAGTACCACTGGGGCGGTATGGGCACCCAAAAATTATTTTTATTTATTAATTTTTTGTTTGCTTTTTTATTAAAAATAGCAAAAGTTTATTTTAGCTTCATCATTTTTTCTTCAGGTCAATAAAATGAATTGAAAAGAAATTGCTTTTCTACGTAATTACGGGACATTTTTACGTTATTACGTGACTTAACTTCGGTTACTAGTTATAAAAAAAATAAATGTTGTTATGAAACTTAATTTTAAAAACTTGTTGCAAAATTTTATAACCATGGAATGTCTAAAAAATTTGCTTTTTCGAAAGATAGAACGATTTTAAAATATCCATTCTGAGTAGAGTTAACTTTTGTTTTTTGGAAATTAAGAGTTAACTGCTTTTGATAATAAATGAACAAAAGTAAAAAAATTCAGTCTTAATAACTACCGTGCAAATTTAATTTTTGAATGAATGAACTTTTTGATCTTTAGGTTTTTGCTATTTTAGTTTACAAAAAAAACGTAAACTTTTTCAGAAAGTTTTGTTTCTTTTCCACATTTTTTTTGACTTTTAAAGTAATAAAAATAACAATAACAATGACTTAGTAAAAGTTTTATTAAGACCTGTTTAAAATAACCCATAGTAAATGTAACTTATTTATTAGATGTAATTTCTTAAATTATAATTTATGATTAAAATAATACAATATATGTTTTAAAATACATTATGTTTTTTAAAATGTAATGTTTTTTAATCAAAAATATATAACATTTTTTAAATTATGTTTACCATAATTATCACTTCTTTAATTATCTTTAATTTATAAGGCGCCTTAAAATCATCTTAAAATTTATATTTAAAAATAACTACCAAAATTAAATTTACTAAAATATAGTTAATAAATGTTTAAAATACTTTAAACAATTTTCAACAATTATTTACTAATAGTGTAGTATTTGCAATAAAAGCATTTATTAAAGTCTTAGGGAACTCAAAAACATCACAAACCGCTCCCCGCCCGCCACCCCGAAATGTTGCCAGAAAAAAAGCGGCATTTCCAAATAAACTCCGGGTTCTTCACTAATATATATATATATATATATATATATATATATATATATATATATATATATATATATATATATATATATATATATATATATATATATATATATATATATATATATATATATACAGTATTGGACAAAACATTTGCAACCAACATCGAACAATGCTAAAAAGTGTTCCTAATTTTACATGTTTTAAAAACGAAACGAACTATACTACCACAGCAAACAGTTCAGGAGTCTGGAGTCATAGCATGCCATGACATGAGCAATCAGCTGACAGGTGACAGCACACAGGCAGAATTTCGTTGACAAGTACCATTTTGCAGCGGACAAAACAAGTGCAACTTTTTTGGTTTTTTAAAGGTTTTGGTTAATTAAAGGAAGTATCCAGAAGTTTCCAGAAGTTTCTAGAAGCATGCAGAAGCTTCCAGAAGTTTCCAGAAGAAGCATCTGGAAGCATCCAGTAGCATCCAGAAATATCCAGAAACATTCAGAAGCATCCAGACGCATCCAGAAGCTTCCAGAAGCATTGAAAAGAAGTATCTAGAATCTTCCAGAACAGGTTCACACAGGTTCATTTTACTATATAAGAGACATGTAAATCGAAATGTAATTCAGTCAGTATATGGAAGTCAATCAGTCAGTATTATCAAGACAGTTTATTGAAGTGAGTTTTATCAAAGTGTTTTATCGAAGAACATCAATACAAGAAGTGAAATACAACAAGTGTTTCATTACATCAATACAGTCCACATCCAACCAAAATATTGTGTTCCACAGAGCATTATTGTATCATCACAAGGTAAATGTAACACAGTAAGCCTTGAGAAGCGTGATTATTTATTTTTATTACTTTTATGACTTCAAGTGCAAAAATGGCTCCCGACAGTCTTGGATTGGAACTATGAAAGAAAATTATTGGCGATTACGTAAGTGGAATGTCACAAAAAGTATTTGTCATAAACATCGCGTGAAAAAATGGACCGTATCAAGACTATGTTCCAAATATCGTTCTACGGGGAAGGTGGCAGCAGATAACAAAGGTGGAAGACCGCGTTTCACCACTTCTAGAGAGGATTCTATGATCGTCAGATCCGTCAAGAAGGATCCCTGGATATCATCAGTCGTATCAGACCAAACAATCAGACAACGTGCTGTTGAAGCCGGATTGTTTTCTCGACGCCCTGCAAAGAAACCGCTGATTTCACTAAAAAATCAGAAGAAAAGACTCCTGTTTGCTACATCTCATATTGACTGGAATGTGCAGAAATGGCGAACTGTCCTGTTCAGTGATGAATCAAAGTTCAACATCATTGGAAGCGATGGCATTTGCTGTGTACGTCGACCGGCCGGAAGACGCCTCAATTTACGTTACTGCCATAAGACCGTGAAGCATGGTGGAGGCAATGTAATGGACTGGGGTGTTTTTCTGCTAACGGTCTAGGTCCAATACATCGAAACGATGGAATAATGGACCGTTTCATGTTTAAAAATATCCTGAAAGATGTTATGTTACCTCATGCTGAATGGAATATGCCAATAAAATAGGTTTTTCAGCAAGACAACGATCCGCAACACACTGCAAAAGTAGTCAAGCAGTGGTTTTAAGACAACCACCTATCGGTTATGGATTGGCTGCCTCAATCTCTGGATCTCAACTCTATCAAGAACCTGTGGGAGATCGTCAACCGCAGAATTAATCGTGAAGGTGTTCGTAATAAGGATCAACTGTTTGAACAAATCCAAAAGGCCTGGGCAGCGATTCCACAAAGTTTCATTGAGCACCTCATCGAATCTATGCCTCGAAGATGCAAGGCTGTGATCAACAACAAAGGATTCGCCACGAAATATTGATAGCGAAATACAGCTTGGTCAACATTTTGTCGAGTTGCACTTGTTTTGTCCAGAAGAAAATCAACTTTTTTTAATACTTTTGATTAATTTATTAATTTTCGTGTACAAATAATGAACTTTGTGATGAATAAAACTTGAAGAACTTTGTCTCTAAACAGTTACATAGTTATTTCTCTAAATTGAAAAAATGCAGATATTTGGTTATTTTATGCTTATTAATCAAGAAAGTACTTATGATTAACTTAAATAATTTAAATTAATCATAAGTACTTTTTTTATGTATTTTTTTAATTGATGAAAAGTTTAAACCTAAAACACTTTATTTTCTTCTTGAATTCATTTTTAATTTTAAAAAATATTATTAAACAAACTTTTTTTTTAACTAAAAATCGATTAGTTCACAATTGCGATTAAATGTTTTATTTACGACCAAATATCCTCTGAATAAAACGTCACATTAATGACATCAAAAGATAATTTAAATATTCCAAAAGACATAAGTTTTTGCGTAACAAAACTGCTGAATGCATAGACAAATTGCCTTTTCACATATAAAATGCGAGCATTGTAACATTTCTTAACAAGGCTTGATATATATATATATATATATATATTTAAATTTTTTTATTTCAAGTCATCTTTCTAAGGCCGAGAAGGCCACTATAGTTAATAAGGCTACTTTAGTTGAGATTTCAACCCTATCACAACTCTATAACTCTGAAACACGAACCTTCACAAATAAGGCCGCTGCGTTGAGAAACAAGTTGAGCGCAGTACTACACAGTGGGGATCGAACTCGAAACTTTGCACTTATGAAGCAAGCGCATGTGTAAAAATATATATATATTTAAATATCATATAACAAAAATATGAATTTAAAAGATTTTATCACTGCCTTTTACAGCAAAAAGGTTCACAAAAAAGCAGAGAAAAAAAGAAAAAAACAAAAAACTTGAAGGTACAAAATGCAAGTGAAAAATCTTCTTCAAAAAAGATACTATTTTGGTCAAATTTCAATTGATGCCATTACATTATTTAATAAAACTATTTTTATTTATACAACTTTTGTAACATTTTTTATTACACCTGATGAAGCTGACTGCTATAGGTCAGCAAAATATTGCAAATATATAGTTATATCGAAATATATTTAAAACAAAAAAAGTTTATATGTAGCCTTCTTTATCAAATTCAACATGATCGTTCCTCTAACTTAAAAGTCTTAATTTTTTTCCTATTAGTAGTTCATAAACTTATTTATATTTTTAGAGCTCCTGGATACCAAAAACTAGTATGAAGTAATCTTTTTGTGACTTTTAAATCCGGAGTCCTTTTTAGGGACTCCGCATCCCTGATACATATATATATATATTATATATTATCAAATTCAACAATATGCACAAAATGAGTGAAATAAAGCTAGAAATGCAAACTACTTTAATTATCTCACTGCTGACATTAATTAGAGTTTAAAATATTATTAACAATTACCTTTAGAATGATAATCTTTATTAGAGAATGCAAAAAATGTATATTTTTGACCAGTCAACTCGCTATTTTAAACAAAAGTTTAGAAACAAATTTTACTTTTACTTATTATTATTTGCTGCAGTGCTATTGTCACATAACCAAGTGGCCATTTTGTTTTCTTTTATTTTTAGTAAACACAATTTGCTCATGTTTTATTGTATATAAATTGGTGAAAAAAACAAGAAATACAGCAACAATTTGTAAATTTGTTAATTATTGTACTAATAATATAACAATTATGTAATCATTTTTTAATTGTATTCTCCAAATATTTCTAAAATATATTAAAATATTTAAATACAATATTAAACTACTTATACTTAATAACACTTATACTGTCATTGGTACTTGTATTATTTTTTTTAGGGTATGGCTAAATCTACAGTAACCAGAACCAATAATAACATATGGCTTATCGGCTTTCCAAAAGAAACCATCTCAGGTGCTTGCCGCCCTTCAGGCCAAGATGTCATGAACAATTTTGTATTCTATCACCGTGTACAGAAGCTAAACATTAATAAAGCTGCACAACAAGTGAACGAGCAACTACTCCCATTTTGGGTAAAATCAAGACTGCCTGTACGACAAAAACATCACATAATACAGAAAATTAAAGATCTGTATGCTGTACGACAAAAACATCACATAATACAGAAAATTAAAGATCTGTATGCTGTACGACAAAAACATCACATAATACAGAAAATTAAAGATCTGTATGCTGTACGACAAAAACATCACATAATACAGAAAATTAAAGATGCTGACCAAGTTCATTTGATGAAGCATCGTAAGAGAACTCTACTGATCAAATGAACAAAAAAGAATACACAAATAAGTTGAGTCAACTTTTTGACATCAGCCATGCCAACTCTGAACAGTTGATAAAAACTTATGAAGACAGTTTTTGAAATTACAACAACAATCAAGAACGGGATCGATTGGGTCTGTGGACAAAAAACTTAAGGTTAACGAAAAACAAGTTGCTAAATGTCAAAAACAATTTATCAGGGATGTCGATACTGCAGCAAAAGATGCTGTATCAAAAATTGTTTACTGTGGACGGAGTGGGTTATCATCAACAGCAGAGTCAGCTGCAGACCAATAACTGGACAGTGCAACACATTCAACAACATCCGTTTGCCACGATTCTAATGAAGATGATAAATCTGATGAAGAATTTCTTGTACAATCAGCATGCTCAAGTAAAACAAATTCTACAACAGCGCAGACATCGCAGAGACATTATATCTCCAAAAGTTGCAGCTGTGCTGGATAGGACAAATACCAGCATTAGAAAGTCAACTATGACATTGTCAGCACCGTCGTCAACAAGCTGCAGCTCTTATAAAAGAAAACTATGTTCCCTCAAAATCCATTGTTCATTGGGATGGGAAAACTTTTGACTGATGTTACTGGTGTGGTCAATGTAGATCGGTTACCTGTCCTGCTCTTATCACTTGTCAAATGGCACTACAAAACTTCTTGGAGTTCCAAAGTTAGCATCTGGATCAGGACGAGCAGCTGCTGATGCAGTTCATGAACATATAAAATCTTGGAAGTGTGAATCAATGGTTATTGGCATGTACTTTGACACGACAGCTTCCAATACTGGAAAACTCAATGGAGCTTGCACTCTTCTAGAAAAAGCCATGGGACGTAATTTATTATGGATGGCTTGCCATCATCATATGTTTGAAGTGCTGTTTGCCGATGCATTCAATGTTTGTCTTAGACCATCCACTGGACCAGAAATTTTATTTTTCAAAAGGTTTCGTGAAAAATGGATAGAAATGAATCACACACCAGAAGCCAGATCAACCCCTTTGATAATTGTTTCAGATGCAATTAAAGCATTCATCAAATGTCAACTTGAGGTCAGACATTCACGAGATGACTATCTAGAGTTTCTACTTCTTGCTGCACAAATGGTTGGGCTGCAGGTTGATGTAGCCATTCGCAAACCTGGTGCACTGCACAGGGCACGATGGATGGCAAAAGCCATCTACACATTAAAAATTGAACTATTATTCACCGTAAATAAAACCATTTTTAACTTAACAGCTCGAGAATTACAAGGTATTCAACATTTGAATCGGTTTATCATTCGTGTTTATCTTCAGTCATGGTTTTCATGCAGGCTCACTGCTGATACACCTGTGAATGATATTTTGTTGATACAGCGTTTGCATGACTACGACGATGCAGTTCTTGGTTCGACTGGATTAAAAATGATGCTGCGTCATTCTTGGTACATGAGTCCAGAATTGGCAACTCTTGCTCTTTTTTCATCTCTCCTGTCTGACAAAGAAAAGACTGATCTTGTCTGCACAATACAAGCAGATCGAGGCCCACATCTGATGAAAACACTACCACAAAGTTTTGACAATTTGCGTGCGTCTAAAACATTTTTTGAAACATCCAATATTGATGCCAGTTTTCTTGATGTACCTGTTGAAAACTGGTCAGATACTCCTTCTTTCCAAGTTGCAGCAGTGTTTGTAAGGAATCTGGTTTGCATCAATGACTCTGCAGAACAGGGAGTAGCGTTGGTACAGCATTTCAATGAAACCATCACCAAAGACGAAGAGCAGAAACAATTTTTGCTTCAAGTAGTTGAACAGCATAGGAAAAACTTTGCAGAATATAATCGTGAACTGCTAGCTAAAATTTGAATTATTTGCATAATCTACATAAATGCTTATTAATTAATATTCAAGCGAACTGAAATTCAATAAAATCTTGTTTTTCAATCATTTTTGACCTAATTATATATATAATATATATTATATATATATATTATATATATATTTTTGACCTAATTTTTGAAATTAAAAAATAAAAGGCATTGCAGATTTATATATTTTTTCAGAATTATATATTTTGTTTCATTTGTATAAACAAATCATAAAACATTTATAATCATATCATATAACACTGTATCAAAAGTTGGTAGCGAACAATCAAACACCATAATCGGAAACTTTCGACCCCTTGGGAAACCTCTAAACATTGTCCAAATGGGCTAAAATTTGGCAGGTAAACTACTGTTACCATACAGACATATTTAATGGGGTGAGACATCAATATTTTAAAACTTCATATTTTTGGGACACCCTAATATATATATATATATATATATATATATATATATATATATATATATATATATATATATATATATATATATATATATATATATATATATATATATAATATATACATATATATATTTTTTTATATATATATATATATATTTTTTTTTTGTTATTTCACCTCACCAAGGCCCAGAAGGCCACTACAGATGAGGAGGCTACTTAATTGTGGTTATAACCCTCTCTCAACTCTATAACTCCGAAACACGAACCTTGACGAACAAGGCCGCTGCGCGGAGAAACAAGTTGAGTGCGGTACTACCAGGGATGTGGTGGGGATCGAACTCAGAACCTCTCACTTATGAAGCGAGCGCACTACCACTACACCACTACCGCATATATATATATATATATATATATATATATATATATATATATATATATATATATATATATATATATATATATATACATATATATATGATACTATATATTATATATATATATTACATATACATAATATCTATACATATATTTTTAATTGTATAAAATCTTTACTGCAACAAAATCATCGAGTTTGACACAAAATTTTTGAACGATAACAATATTATTGTTATTGTTTAAAATAATAATTATACTTTTAAAACTTTAATTATATAATTACAAGAACAGAATAATGTTAAAGTACTCTCAATAGGTCATATAATTCAAATTTTATTAAGACTGATTAATTATTATTTCAGTTTATATGCAAATTATGTAATTTTTTATCAAAGCTAATTACAAAAAATTTTTGAAATAATTTAAAAGCCTAAATATTATTACCTAAAGATTTAGTATCAGAAGATACATCATTATCATCATCGTCTGCAAATGAGTCATCAAATTCATCACGATGGAATGCTTCATTTATAAAGCGTGAAGGTATATTGCTGATTCGGTCTGCTACTGGTTGTCTTTTAAACTTTAGCATTCCTGGTGTGGTAATACTTACCGGAGATGATTCACCATTAGTTTTGCTGATATATCCATTTGTTTTAATTGGAGACATTTTATTGTCGTCTGAAAAAAGTAAAAATTTACACACACAAACACTTACACACAATCATATAAATACAATTACCTTTGCATACTCATGAAATATATGAATATGTATTTTTGAGCTCAACAGGACCAACAGGATCTTTATTCCTTAAGTGTTACTTTAGAGAAAAAAAACTTAAAAACCATCAAAAACAGCAGTTTCACAGATCTAGGGGGAAATTTAATTTAAAAAATTTTTTCTAGGATCTTTGTTTTTACCCACATATTTGAGTAAAAATACATGGTACTATAGTTTAAAAAAAAAATTTTGTAATTGAAAAAATTACAATATATGATACGCAATTGTATGCGTAACTGATAAAGGATTTGAACTTATTATCTAAAACATATACATTTTTTTATTAATATTGTCCATCTCCAATAAAATTTTATTTACTTTTATGGAAGAAGTTGTGGTTCACTACTCAACACAGTCATCCACTCAGGTAGACATAAATGTGGTACCAAGATCACAACAAATATAAGTGTAAAAAATGTATAGGTATTTCAGTAAAAGATGTCTGAAAATCAATCAATTGATCTTTATTAAAAAGCAATAATTACGTGAGTGAAATGAAGAAATAATAAAGTTGGATATATCTAACTAAAAAATTTAACAAGACCAGGCTAAAGTAGTTTAAAGTACAATATATTGGTCCCAATTTTTGTAAAAAATTACTATTTAAAAATTGATGTTTTAGATTAGCAAAAATCAAATTAATTTAAATATGGATAACAAGGAAGATGTAGTCAGAAAACATGTAATGAAAGGTAACAAACAAACTGTTCTCAAAGCAAACAGGTCTACAAAAAAACTGTTTATTATCAAAGAAGCTAAGCCAGCCATGAAAGGTTTATAACTATTCCATAAAGCAACAAATTAAGCGAAACTTTTTACTTCATCTTGTCATCCAACAGGAATAGAAATTCTAGAGCACATAGCTTACAAACCACCATTTTTGCCACAAATATTAAAAAAAGACACTAATTTTCCTTGTTCCTCTCAGAAAATTCTTTGAAAGATGTGCACTAGAAAGTAAATGTGATCTTATTTTAGCAAAGATACAAGAGCCATGGATAAAGTTGGATTTTTTGTATTATATGATTAAAGTATAGTAAAGAATCTTTCAAAACTAGAAAATGAATATTCAAAACTTAAAAAACATGAAAAAAGGTGATCAACAGCAGATTTGGCAAAGCAAAATGATTTCAAAGTTTACCTGAATAAAATATTCTGGGTTGGTATCCCAGAACCAAAAATGACAAAAAAAGATCCGATGCAGATAAGCTTGAGGATTAAAAGTTAGGCGGTGAACTTTATTCACTTTGAGGCAACAGAGAATATCAGAAAGAGAAAACTGCCAGTGAAAGAAACATTTAAAGAGTTGAAGGGTAAATCTTGCGTTAAGATTAACAAAGCAAACCACCACCAACCAGCAAAGACTAGTTTAGTGGTTTGAAAGAGGATCTTTTCAACAAAAAATCACAGCTGAATTATCATGAGAAATTTTTGCTGGTAATGTAGGCAACATGTATGGCTACAATCAATGATATTTCTTAAAGTGTTTAACACAAAGTTACAAGTGGTATTATAACTCAATTAGGAGCAGGTCTGACAGATTTTAAATGTAGCCAGTCAACAGCAGCTTGAAAAATGAAATATGCTAATCATAGTATATGCATGAAAGCAAAAGAGGATGTTTAAAACGAAAATAAAAATTTGGTTAGAGAAGATAGGAAGGGGTTTGCAGGACTTGTTGTGAGTTACCTTTCTCCATCTTCAGTAAAACTGAGAAAACCTGGAGCAGTTCATCATGCTAGGTTCCTGTCCAAAGAATTGTACAATCTAAAGCTCCAGCTTCTTTCTAACCAACTCAAGTTTGTAAATCAAAACAATACACTTAAAGACAGAAATTAAACTAATAAGTGAATTTACATTTTGCTTTTATGCCAAATGGTATTAACAGGCTCATGACGCTCTAAGAACTTCTTTTCTTTATATAAAAACAATACACCAGATGCATCATTATTGAAAACTTTGTGTCAAACCAGATGCTCATGATGCAGTTTTAAACTCTCTATGCAAACATAGTTGGTATTTAGATTTAACAATGATTCCTTTTGTCCTATTAGATAATAATGTGTCTTTAATGGAGAACCCAAATATTACGAAAGTTGATTTAATTTATAAAATGCCTATTTCAACCTGGAATAAAACTGAAAACAAACCAAAAATTGATATTAAAGATAAAACAAAAATGGAAATAGAAATTAGTGAACACACTTCTTTTTTTGTTATGTTGATTGTTGTTGTTCATAACTTATATTTGATAGAATTGGGTTGGAGGAACAAAGGATAATAGACTGCCTTTTGCTTCCCCAAGCATATTGGTATACTCAATCCATATATGAAAGGTTTCAGAAATATGCCAAATCTTTCATTCAGAAAGACCTGTTGGCATAATGTTCACTAATACAATATGAGGAAGATAAACAGCACGCATAGTGAACTTTTTGGTGTTTACACCTGGAAGACATTTAAACAAACTTTCTAAAAGTAAATTAGCATAAGCTTATTGTCTCTTGAAAAAGGTAAGAAAAGAAAATGCTGCAAATGAACTTAAACACGAATCTATTTATTTTAGAAATATAAACCAATAAAAATTTTATCAAATATTATAATTTTTTCAATTACAAATACAAAAAAAAAATTTTTTTTAGACTATAATACCACGTATTTTTACTCAAATATATGCGTAAAATCAAACATCCAATAAAAATTACAAACATTTTTTATTAAACTTTCCCCCTTGAAATCGGTTTTGATGGTATTTGGAATTTTTTTTTCTAAAAAAAGGCTAAGGGGGTATAGATTAAGTGGTCCTGATGAGCTCCAATTTTTTGAGAGTTAATTTTCTTAACATTTGCCCCAAATCTAGAGAGTATGGTATTTTAAATTTGAAAATATCCTCAAAATGTCTACACTGATATATATATATATATATATATATATATATATATATATATATATATATATATATATATATATATATATATATATATATATAAAACTTATAACTGGTTGTCAGAAAGTTTTTCTGAATTTTTTTGTACACACAAAAAAAATTAAAATGCAAGACCGGAATTTTTTTTTTTTAATACTTGATAGACTGCCTGCCCCAACCAAACCCTCAGTTGATGTAGCAGCGCTCCCTTGCGAGTCAGGCTATAAGATATTTGATGGAGTAGCACTCTATTGCGAGTCAGGCTATTTGTCAGTCAATGTAGCAGCACTCCGTTGCGAGTCAGGCTATAAGATAGTTGATGTAGCAACACTCCTTGCATGATTTACAGTAAAAAAAATAAAAATAAAAACATTTTATTAAGAAAAATAAAAATAAAAACATTGTTCATATTACTAAAAACATTCAAAATGTTTTAAAAACATTCTGGTCAATTAAATTTGCATTTTTGCGGTTTTTTTAAAAAACGAATAATTTGTAATTAAATTAATGGTTTTAACTTTCTGACAACACAGAAATATTGGATGAAAGTGAAAAGTAATTAAAAGTGACGTATTTTTCGGCAAAAGAATCATTTTTTACCTTCTGCACTCCCAAATGCAACAATTTATAAAAAAATATATATCTTTAAAAGTCATTTCTTGTTATACGATATGTTTATAAATATATAAATAGTTTTACGCTGCTTTTTGTATTAAAATCAATTTATATATATATGTGTGTGTGTGTGTGTGTGTGTGTGTATGTGTGTGTGTTTGTGTGTGTGTGTGTGTGTGTGTGTGTGTGTGTGTGTGTGTGTGTGTGTGTGTGTGTGTGTGTGTGTGTGTGTGTGTGTGTGTGTGTGTGTGTGTGTGTGTATATATATATATATGTATATGTATATGTATGTATATATATATATATATATATATATTTTTTTTTTTTTTTTTTTTTTCTTCAAAAGTAATTCAAAATTTTGAATTACTTTTGAAGAAAAATAATTTTTTACAAAACTCATGTATTAAAAAGACATTTAGAATGAGATGCTGCATAAGTTTTTTAATTGTAAAAAAAAGGTTTTAGAAAAAAACAAGCATTTTTGATTGCTTTTTTGCTTCTAAAAGGGAGCCTTGAAAAGTAAATTTATAAAAAGGAATTGAAAAAGATGAAAATGGTAAATTAAAAAAAAATTTAATCTTACACTGTTTGTCTGTTTTTTGTTGAACATACTTTCTTTCCTCTGTCTTTGAAGAAATATACTTTCTTTCTTCTGTCTTTGAAGGAAGATACCTTCTTATTTTAAGAAGTATTTGAACTTTACTTTTATGTATTTTCATTATGATTTCAGCATGTGTTATATGTTCAACATTAATTCCGTTCACTTCCAAAAGTTCATCTTCTAACTGTAACCCACACCTTTCTGCAGGAGAACCTAAAACATATATGTTTTAAAATTTTATTAAAAATGCTTATTAAAATATATTTTTAAATATTAATTATTTTATAATTATTTCTTCTATGTTTAGGATTTTTTTTTTTTTTAAAGTAACAAAGTCTTTTTTTAAAATCAAAAATGTTAAAATCACTGACGGGGTTAATTGGTACTGCTAATACTCTGAAACTTTACAGCAGTTAATGGAATCTGCCTCTCTGAAAGCTACCCCAGAGTACAAAAAAAATTGTCACTAGCTAATCTTAGAAAAATCTAACTGAAATTTAGAATGCAAAAAAATTATCCATTAGGAAATAAAATAAAAAGTAGCATAGCTATTAACCGTAAATTAAATAAATTAAAATAAATTAGAGTAAATTAAAGTCATCTCTTTGAGTTAAATCTCTTTTTGATCGCTTAGAATTGGCACACGTTTAATCTTAGAAAAATCTGAAATTAGGAAATAAAATAAAAAGTAGCATAGCTACTGCAATAACGCAATAAGCAAATCTCAACAAATTATTACACGTGGATATGAAATGAAGATGAGAAACCGTTAACTGCATTTAGAAATGTTTTCTTTATGTCTACTTGTATTATGCAGGATAACTGTAATTTACAATTGTTTTCTTTATTTCTTCTTCTAGAATTAAAATGAATTTTATATGTATAGAAACAAAAACACAATTTAAAAGTTGGAGAGAATTCGGAATTCGCTGGAAAAATTTTTTGAATTCGAAACTTTCGAAATTCGAAAAAGTTGTTGTAGTAAATTAAAGTCATCTCTTTTTGATCGCTTAGAAGCGATCAAAAAGAGATGACTTTTTTTTTTTGCTTTAGTCAGCTAAAAAAAGATTAGGGCTCACAGTGGCTTGTAAATTTTAACTCCAATAAAGTCAAGTTTAACAAAAAAACTTTTAAAGAAATCTTTGTAAAAATAAAAACAAAAAAATAAATAAAGTAATTAAATCATGGGAAATTTAATTTAACGTATTCATAATTTAAAGTAACTTGAAAAATAATCTTTTAATCTAAAAGATTTTAATTTAAAAGGTTTTAACTTAAAGTCTTTTAATTTAAAAGTTTTAAAAGATTTTTAAAAAGACATGGAAAAATAGTTTCAAATGTTTGAATTTATCATAAAAAATACATAAGTTTTATTTTTTTTTATTAAACATCTTTGCTTCCAACAAGGCTGCAAGCAACCACTAATTAATGTTGGAAGTTACTGAAAGAGAAAAGATGAAGATTGTAGAGCAAGATAAAGATTGACAGACAACTTAAAGGATTGCAAATTATATGAATCAGGAAAGCAAGATGAAAGAAGTGAATTCCAAAGAGCTGATGTTCGAGGAAAAAAACTAGACGAATAAGCGTTTTTGGAGCACTTAGGAACAGTCACAGAAAAAGGATGAGACTTAATTGAATGACGAGTGACACAAGAATGAATTTTAGTAGATGGCACAAGAGACGCTAGCTCTTTAGAGCAGTGCCCATTATAGTATTTGTAGAAAAGAGAAAGAGAAGCAACATTACGACGATGTGATAATGGTTGGAGGTTGGCTGCAAGAGCAGGTCCAACTATGTTTACAATGCATTTTTGTATATTGTCTAAAAGAGAAAGGGCATCATTAGAAGATTCACCCCAGATATGGCAACAGTATTCCATACAAGGCTGGATTTGAGATTTATAGAGATAAAGAATAGAATCCGAAGTAAAAAAGTGTTGAGCACGATAAAGAGATGCAACCTTAGCAGATGCTAATTTTGCAACTGATTTTATATATGGTTTTCAAGAAAGATCGGAAGTAAGTGTTAATCCTAGAAGATGAAGAGTAGATGACTCATCGAGTACATCACTGTTCATAAATATAGGAAGATCTAAATTATTGCGATAATGGTTGGCTGAAAAAAATTGAGTTTTATCTGTATTGAAGTTCACCAGCCACTGTGAGCCCTATGCTGTAGCAGAAGTGAGATCCTTTTCAAGCTTAAATGCCCCCTCCAAACAATCAGAGAGTTTTGGCTTCTTATCACGACAAGAATAAATGGTAGTATCATCAGCAAACAATGCCACCTTAGATGTGAGAATATCTGGAAGATCGTTAATGTAAGTTAAAAAGAGTATAGGGCCAAGGATAGAACGTTGAGGAACCCCTGAAGTTACAGAATAGGAAGAAGAGTGCTGTCCATCGAGGACAACTTTTATACTACGATTGAAAAGGAAGGATTCAAAAATCTTAAATATGTTGCCAGATACACCATAAGAAAAAAGTTTATGGAGAAGACAGCATGCCAAACTTTATCAAAAGCTTTTGAAATATCAAGATGGCCTTAACCTCTCCACCTTTATCTAATGCACGATAAAACCTATTGGTTATTACTGTTAGCAAATCAGCTGTAGAACGAGAAGATCAAAATAACCATCAACAATAAGATCGCAAGATGAGAAAGCTGAACTCAAATTAATCTCACAAAGAGCAAGTAGGTCTCCTGAACTTTGCAAGAGATAAGACTCAACAGAAGAAAAGTTACTTTGAAGACCACGAATATTAGTGAATGATAGGTTTAGAGAACTTGGTGATGATGATGGTTTTTTGTGTTTTATAGCTTTTGGAACTTTATTCATTTTTAAACTTGTTGAAGAACTTGACTTAAAGCATAGGTAGTACTCAGAACAATACCCTAAGCAATTGCCACATAACTATTAATAAACCCTAAGCCATAACAAAGGGCTCCAAAAGTGGCCTCGGCAATCCACACCAAAAGTACAAACAGGGACACCATCCATGTACAACATGACACTGTTAATACTTTGATATTTTTCAGCTGTTGATGGAATCAGCCTCTCTGAGAGCTACTGCAGAGTTCGGGAAACCTGACAACCAGCAGGCCTCAGAACCATAAAACTGAGTTTTAGAGCTGTACCCTCATTAGGAGATATATTAGAATGAGTTGCCTAGTCATAAAAACAGAGACACAAGCAAAACTCATGCATTGAGTCAAGAAGATCCAGCATTTAACATCCTAAACTGGAAACAATATATTGAAAATACATCTGTGCCTAATAGATGAAGAAGGGGTGTGAGACTGGTCAACAGATAGAATCTGTTTACCCCTTAAGTTTTGCCTAAGAGGCCTTCTACAAGACAGTAGTCGGATGCATTTAACATCTGCCCCAGATAAGTATTTTTATCGAGACACCATCTCTAGCTTTTACTCAACCAAGAGCCCCAAGGCAGGGGGTATTTTAAGTTGGAGTTGGTATCTCCTTGCCTTTGCCTAAAAAGGCGTTCCTACAAGGCAGCAGGACAAGAAGCAGATTGTACTAGGTTACATGTTACCAGTGGAAGTATAACCTGACCTGACCTGACATAACTACTAATATTTAATTTACACATGTGTTTATTTTAAACAATCATTATAAATAATTTTTGATTTTATTTAAAACCCTCGCATAAAATAAAAACTTTAAAAAGATCAAGAATTAAAAGTTAATTGTATTGTAACGATTTTTTAACATAACGATTTTTATATTGCATTTAAATTGTTAAAACATCAAAATAACCATTGTCAAATTGTAAAGTAAAAAAATAATAAGCATTGTCAGTAACAGCATGAAAATTTTAGTCTATCTAAAAAAACATACAATATTAAATTGAAACTATTTTATTAAATAAAAATCGCAATAAATACTCTAAATAAGAAACTACAACTTTACTAGACAAAAGTTAAATAAACATGACAAAGATTTTGATTGCATAACTTGGTTCCATAAAACCGTTAAAATTTTAAAATTTAAAAAACTGATCAGACACTGTCCGACCCAAACAAGTTTTGATTGTACATTTTGTCCGGGACTTTATAAGAGATGAAATTGAGCCCTGGTATATATATATATATATATATATATATATATAAATGTGTGTATATATATATATATATATATATATATATATATATATATATATATATATAAATATATATATATATATATATATACATATATATATATATATATATATATATATATATATATATATATATATAATATATATATATATATATATATATATATATATATATACAGCATAAATATATATAGATACATATATATATACAATGAATATATATATACAATACATATATATGTATGTATATATATATACAATATATTATCAAAATGCAAAAAATTGTGGCCAAGTTGTCAAAAAAAAATTGTATGATGGTCATATAAGGCTTGCAATATATATATATATATATGTATATATATATATATATATATATATATATATATATATATATATATATATATATATATATATATATATATATATACACATATATATACATATATATATATATATATATATATATATATATATATATATATATATATATATATATATATATATATATATATATATATATATATATATATATATATATATATATATAAAGAGAGAGAGAGATACACACCACATATTTCCCTGATTTTAAAGATTTTCAAAAAAAGTTCCCTGACTTTTCCAGGTATTCCCTGATGTAATCTGCATATATATATATATATATATATCAGGGTAAAGAAAATTTTTTTTTTTTTTTTTTTGAAATTGAAAATTTAAATATTTTTTTCAGATGTCCAAAGAGATTTTAAGATATACTTTAATTTTTTCATAACTTCAAAATAAATTACCAAAATTATTAACAATAAAATATCATAAATTTTCACAACATATTTTTGTTAAAATTTGAAATTTGTTATTTGACATTAATCTATTTTAAAGTATTAAGTAAAAAAAAATCAAATTTGACTAGGGTTTTTTGAAATTTCATTTTTTTTTTCTTTCTTATTTTAAAATAATTTTAGCCTGGCCATATAGATTACAAATAATTTATTTTATATTAGTGACTTTTAAGTTTACTCATATATTCAAATGATAAAAATTAAAAATAAATTGATTTATATCAATTAGTAAAACATAAATACATTAGATAATATGCATTGTTATTTGGGGTCATCCATAAAAAATATCTCCTTTTAAGAGAAAGGGAAAAATCTCCATGTTAATTCCTACGCAATAGTTTCAAGTTTTCAGTTGGATTTCAATAGGGTGAGAGGAAGGTGTTGCTATTAAAAAGAAATAGATAAGAAGGGTAAAAAAGGTTGTTTTTACATAAATCTTTCTATGGATGATCCAATTTAGTAGTCACATTCAAAATATAAAAATTAAAAAACCATCTGTTTTAAATCCTTTTTTGTATTGTTATTAGGTAAAAGTTTTTGGTTTAAAGTTACATGTTTGAATAACAGTAAAGTTACATTTTGAATTGGCTCAAACACATTATGAGTCCAAGAACAAAGCTTTGTGAGATTCTTAGCACCAATACTTAAAAAAGAAGTATGAGTTCTTTCTTGAACAGATATATTCCCTTTGTCGGAACCTTTTCTGATTTAAAGGATACAATCCACTGGAAAACCCGCTCTTCCACTATAGAACTACAAAGCAATGTTGTTAGAACAGCTTTGCTGTGAGAAAACCAGGCTCCTGATATGACATATTTTTCAACAATACCCTTGGTAACTTAGTTCTGCATTTTTACCAATCACAAGGTTTCTGAAACATGTCTTGGACTTTCTATAAAAGAACACTTTACATTTATATCAAACCACATTGGATAATAAACCCCAACAACATGCTCAACTATGTAACATTATTACATTATTAAAGTTTTGCCTACACAGTCCATGAACTGAGACCCAGATTTGTAGCAGTCTATTTGTATTGGTCCATCTGCTGTGATTAACAGGACCACACTCCATCTTCTTAAGGTCTATAGGAAAGTTACCTAAACATATAGCTAAAACCTTTTATACCTATAGAGCTGATCAGTTGAAAGATCATCAATCACACCTTTACTTAATTCAATTGGTCTCTTACCAATGATTATTATTGGAAAATCTTGAGCAACAGAAAGTAATGTAGCACAACTTAATAATTTACCTACGACTCCGCTGAATTCATTATTGGAAGTCGTTTTTCTATCAAGATCTTGAATAAGGTGTCGGATAAGAGGAAGCTCATTTGTATGCAGCATACATATAATCCAAGTTAACTTTTTATTAGAAAGATCCTTTATTCTTTTTAAAGCCCCACCAAACGTACTGGTGTTAGAAGCTGTAGAATCTGCTCCAAAATTACTGTAAATCTATATCAAATTTTTTATACCAATCTGCTATAGGTTTGGCTATCATTAATGCAGGTTTTTCTTCAAGGCTAAGTTCAAGAGGAGTAAGTTCAAGAAATGGAATAAATATTTTCCTCCTGATTCACTGGTGACAGTATAAAAGTCCATCTTTATTGTTTTTGAATAGTACTTTAATGTTGTCTCATCTTGTTCATTAATAAGAATTAAAAAATTTTTTCCCATCAAAAAATCATACTTTTATATCTTCTGACTGATACAGCAGTATATCATCCCTCTGAAATTTTTCCATTACTTTTTTCTATTCCCTATGAACCTTGTGGTAATCAATAATCAGTTTATTGTCTTTTTCATTAACAATTTCAAGATCTACAAGAACTGCAGAAAAAATAGTAGCAGCTTCTCTGTTACTTGTTCCATATCTCAAAACTGTTTGAGCAAGAAGAGGAAAGTGATTTGTATTAATGAAAGAGTCTTTTTTTTTTTCATTGATTTGACATTAACAAATTGATTGGGTGATTCATTTGTTTTTTCAATAACATCTACATCCAACTCTTCATTCAAAAACTGGTTAATACTTAACTCTGCTTTCTTATTATGCTCCTCATAAAAATTTTTAAGCTCTAACCTTTGATGAGCCCTCTCAACTATTTTTTATTTTGTATTGCTTAGCTAGACAAGCATGTTCTATTTTGTCTCTACAATGTATTTAGTAAGCACTTTTCATTCCAACTTTTATTATTTGAGCTCTGATAAACTTTAGCTCAATTTCTGGAATTTTTAAGGTTGCAGGACAATTATATATTGGAGAAATAGCACAATGAGAACATTTAGAGTCAGAGCAAGTTGGATCTTCCTTGCATATAATATTGTGTTTGCAATGAAGAATATCAAATAACATGTCAATTTTATTATGTAACTTATCTTTTATAGGATTTTTCACTTTTCCCTAAACAGTTTGAGTAACTCTTTTCCATTCTTTTTTGATTCTCTTTTTTATACTGTGCATCAACCTAAATCAAAATCATTAATAATATTAAATACAGTATAATATAATAATAAAACAAATTGTAACAGGTACAATAATAGGAAAATAATAAATATAATAAAAAATTATAATATTAGATTAAGCTAACCTTACAAGATGACCTTTTGGTAGCTTCGTAAATTATCTTTTTTGATAAATACTGAAGATTGGTGTCTAAGTTCTCCATTTCTAACAGAAATAATTTCAAAAAGTTTCTGAGGGTTAGCAATTCAGAGGGTAACAAGACCAATAAACTCTTTAACTTTTTTGCTGCCTGGACAAGACCTTGTGTCCTTTTTATTTTATTCATAATTTTTAATATATTGCTATGAAAAAATAAACTATGAAGTTAATTCTGTGTTAAATCTTTAGTCTAAGGCTTAGTCATTTATTTAAATAATAAAATTTAATGTTTCAAAAAATATTTATTTCAATATTTGATTTAATCTGCAAACAAATTTATATAAACAAAAATTGTTAATATGGTTATTCTTGGACTTATTTCTTGTTATCTTTCCACATAAAAATCAAGAAAAGGTTAAATATAACTTTAAAAGTAAGCATTGTATTTTAACAACAGACAACTTTACAGACTTAAGAAAATCAGAGTATAAAGTTTTTTTTGTTTTATGTGATTGTGTTTCATTATAATTTATATTTGAATCTATAAATAATAAACTATATACAGTTATAAGAAAAATTTACTTGCACAATAAAATGTTTTTAGGTATAAAAAATAATACTAATTTAATTTACGCGGCATTCTTCAAGTCTATATTATATCTTTTATTTAGTATTTTTGTTTAATCTGTTCCTTACTAAAAATGGCAATTTTATTTCATTTTATTACTGTAAAATATTTAAAACTTTGTTTTGGTAATTTATTTTGAAGTTATGAAAAAGAAAAATTTATAGTATATCTTAAAATCTCTTTGGACATCTGAAAAAAATATTTAAATTTTCAATTTCAAAAAAGAACTTTTTTCACTACAACCTAATATATATATATATATATATATATATATATATATATATATATATATATATATATATATATATATATATATATATATATATATATATATATATATATATATATATAATATATATATATATATATATATATATATATATATATATATATATATATATATATATATATATATATATATATATATATATATATATATATATATATATATATATATATATATATATATATATATATATATATATATATATATATATATATATATATATATATATATATATATATAATTAATGATAAAGTTCCTACCAACCTACCTCAATCCATTGCTGATGGTGTCACTCTTTGTTTTAAGGTAAACGGAATGAAACTTAATGGCCCGAAATGTAAAATCATAAAAATGATTCCCAGATGCTCTGAAATTCAAGCTTTACCATCCATTGTACTCAATAATACTGAACTTGAAACAGTCAGCAGCCACAAATACCTTGGAATCATGCTCAATAAGAATATTGATTGGGATAAACAATGGACAAAAGTTCACAACAATATAAAATCAGTTCCGTATCTGCTCAAACGTCTTAAGCAAATTGGACACACTCAGCCAAACCTTTTACAGGTCTACCGATCTTACGCTATTAGCCACTTATATATAGTGCTCCTATTCTCACTTCGTGCAGTGCTGCTGCAAAAAGAGAGATCCAACATTTTCATAAAAATGCCCTGCATATTATTGGAATTGATGTAACCAATTCAAGCAGCTTCAATATTATTTTTGACATTGAAGAGTTACTTGACAGGATCTGTATTAATATACTCAAAAAGATCCTTGCAGACTCATGCCATCCTATAACCACTGAATTAACTCAAACCAACAGCAGAAACCCTAATAGATTCCCGTATGCTCTTAACACCGTAAAAACTACTACTTACCAAAAAACTTTTATTCAAAAATACCTCCGTATCCTTCGTGATGGCGTCAGTGACCTCTACCTCCCAAGCAATATTGGAAGCTCTACTGCCTTTTCAATGCATAAATAATATGTTCCTCCCCTGTATTCTTAGCAAACTATTAATATTAAAGGACAGATAAAATTGTACAATTCATTACTTATAATGCTGTTCAATTTTAAATAAAGATTTATAAAAATAAAATAAAAAAATAAATATATATATATATATATATACATATATATATATATATATATATATATATATATATATATATATATATATATATATATATATATATATATATATATATATATATATATATATATATATATATATATATATATATATATATATATACACACACAAACACAAAAAATATATTAAAAAAATATATATATATAAACATGTAAATTAGTAGAAAATCACTTATCAAACTTTTAAATTAAATACATTCCTTTTAAAAATAGCAACTTAATCTAATAAATGTGATTTTTTAAATTCTGGTTGTTTATTTATTTATTTATTTTTTTTTTGTAATTTTTATTTAATTATTTAAAAAAGGTTATATACAGAAAACTATAAAAATTCCAATCAAATATTAAAACTTTTTTACTCGTGGTTCTTTATTTTATAGATAAAAATATAATGAAGTTGCAGTTTGTTTGCAGTTTGTTTTTGTAAAAAGATTTCTATATATGTCATACACAATCATTTTATCTACATCCCTCAAACACAACTTATATACTGACCTTTAAACTTACTGACATTTGTACATAACGTTGTAAAAGTGAGCTTTTTACATTAGCATATAATATATTTGTTTATTATTATATTTTATGATTTACTATTATGATATACTATATTTTAAGCTCAACTTTATATGCTATGCGATAAAGTTGAGCTTATTTAGAGTAGCCCGCTTGAAAAATGTTAATTAAATTTTTTATTGACTAACAACTTTAAAAAATCTTAAAGAAAGTAATTTTAAAAAGTTGTTACCTGGTGAAATATCATCAATACGTGGGGGAAAACCTTCATCAATACCACCCATTACTGAAAAACCAAATCGACGATCTGAAGGCCCCATTTCAATAAGAATTGTGCTGATTTCACACTAAATAATACTTTATATTATTATAAAAAATATTACATAATTTATTAAATTGCAACATAATACAAGTTATAAAATTAAAGAGCAGTTTATTTTTGAGTTTATAAAAAAGTTAATAATTACGTCTGCAAGATTATTAGATGACTGGTATCCATTGTTTAATTTTTCTGATGTTGATGATGCATTAGATCTTAATGAATGCAATGAAACTTTTGAATTGCTTAATGCCTTTATATTTTCTGCACCACTTGTAAAGGAGTAACCATTACTAACATACCCATTTTTCTAGAAATTAAACAATATTATTTTGAAACTCAACAAATGCCTAAAATAAAACTATCCAAACAAAACAAAACATAACAAAAAAAAAAAATATATATATATATATATATATATATATATATAGGCTTGGTCAGGAAGGAGTGTGGTCGCACGCCACTAAATAATGATGCAAACAACATTTTTGACAATTTGACCACGGTTATTAACATTTAGAAAACCTGCTAAATAAACTTAAATTTTGAATTATACCTTAAAAATAAATAGCATCAAGACTTTTATTTTTATTAATGATTTTACATTAGCAAAACACTTTTGAACTCAGATTATTAAATAATAACTTTACAGTGATACAAATAAATGTAGGAAGTTTAATCAATATCAACAAGCTAAAACATTTCCTTGATCAATGCAATTATTTATTCAGCATGATTTGTATAACAGAAACTTGATGTTCCGAAAAATCATCCAGAATAAATTCAAAACTTTAAATCCCAAACTAAAAACTTATATCTTATAATAGAAAAAGTTTAAAAACATGGTGGTGGAATTTTAAGCTATATTATGAATGTTCTAACAACTAAAGTTAGATACTATCTTTAGACATCAAATGTCGATGGTGAGGCTTTTACAATTGAAATAATAAACATCCTGGTGGCTATAGACCAGCTAATGGTGATATAACAAAACTTTCTAATTATTTAAAACAAATTTTACTAAAAAACAATAAAGAGTACAAATTTTATTCTGTATTGGAGACATAAACATAAATTGTTTACAGTACAATGAAGATTCTGATTACAAGATTTTTTTTTTGACTATGTTTCAATACTATTTTTTCCCATTAATAAACAAGCCAACCTAAGTAACATCAAATTCAGTCACTGCGTTAGAAAATATATTGAGTTATTAATTTAACAATTTATCATTAAAAGCAAGAATAATCAAGACAGATATATTCAATCACCTTCTAATATACTTTTCACTTCTCCAATATACAAAAACTAATAAATCTAAAGTCAAAATCCATAAACAAATACCTAACAACTTTACTATCCAACAACATAAAAGTCACTCTATTGGCAGTGACATGGGGAAAAATTAAGAATGTAACCTTGAACACACCAACTCTTCTATTAATCACTTCCCTGTTATAGAACAGCAAATAAAAGCAAAATATTTAAAATCTCCATGGATCAAAAAAATGACAAAAAAATCTACAAAAAAAAAAGCAAAAACTTCACATTAAATTCTTTAAATATAGGAATGAAAAAAACTAAAACACTTACAGTACAAAAATTTATTTTAAAACATAAATTTTTTTAAATTATTATTCAAAACAAATAACAAATGCAACTGATGACATTAAAAAACATAAGGCATTATAAAATAAAAAATTAGGAACAAAAAAATTCCTTGAATTTAAACAGAACTCCAGGTATAGATGATATTTGTAATCTAGTATTAAATTTTGAATATTTGTCTAATAAATAACATATATTCCAGATATTAAAAGCATCAACTAAGACACATATTGTACAGCACAAACTTAAAATAGTTAAAATTATGCCAATATTTAAAAGCAGTGAATTATAATTATTAAATAACTGCAGACCTAAATCCATGCTAACTTCATTCTCTAAATTTCATTAACGAATAATCTATAACAGATTATATATTTAACTGAAAATAAAAGTTCGACTTCCAAAAGCAATACTCAACTTTGCTACTTTAGATTACTTATTATTAATAGTAAATAAAGATTTAAAAAAAAAATTTGTATTAAGAGTCTTTATAGATCTGTCAAAAGCATTTTAACACTGTAAACCATAACATTTTACTTAAAAAAATGGAAAGCTATGGGATAAAAAACACTACCCTTGATTGGTTTAAAAACTACCTTTGTAACAGGCAACAATGTAATATTTCAGATGAACAAACATCGAAAACTATTAAAAGTAGAATATGGTGTTCCTTAAGGTTCCATTTTCGGACCCCTACTGTTTCTGTTATTTATAAATGATTTTGTTAAAACCTCAAAAAAAAAAGACGATACAAAATTATCTTAAGTTCTTTCTATTTTCACTTTTGTTAAGATTTTTTTTCTCACTTAATCAATTTTTAATATCAATGCTTTTTTAAAGTTTTTTTTTTAGTTTAGGGAAGTTTTTTCAGTGCATTTTTAAATTTTAAAAGTATGTTAAAAACTGTGATCAAATCATCAAAACAAAATATTATTTGTGTGGTCATGTAATAGCGTATAATTGCACGCTTTTCTGACCAAGCCTGTATATATATAAAAATAAGCATATGTAATTATTTATAAATATTATTATTTATTGAATAATGATTAATGTTTCATGCCTTTGGACACTTGTTTTAACAGAAAATGTTTTTTAGTATCATTATATATTTATAATCATAAAATGAGAAACTTGTCTTTTTTTATTCAACAGTTTCTACACAACCGATCATTCAACTTTTCTTTATGCATTATAGTTTTCTAATAATCTTAGATAATTGTTAGTTAATGGATTAATAAAAACAACTGAATGATGTTTAAAATTTACTCATAAAAAGTTACATAAAATACTTCTGTCATGCTTTGTGAAAATATAAACAAACAAAATGGAAGCTACATCGTTGTGCAAAAATCTTTGTTTGATTCATTTGGACTATATTCTTAATAAATGCATTAAACAATGCAGCACTATGGCTTTAAAAAGTGAATGTATGTCAAAAAGAATTTGCTAACTGAATGAAGTAAAATTCATTGGTGGATGAAGGGGAGTTATAACCCTCCCTTAAGATAATTGTTAAGACAGTTTAGAAAGTTGTTACCTCCTTTTCAAGACAGTGATTTTTTAAGAGAGAGTCAGAGATTTATGTGTCAAGAAGAGGGGCGCCATAGCTTTAAAATAGAAAGACCCTTGATTTTGTTCTAAATATCTAATTGAATGGACTATGAAATCCAAATTGCTAACTGAATGAATAAATATTCATTTGTGGGGGTAGAGGAGTTGTTTGTTTTTCTCCCATTTGTGAGGGTAAAAAACCTAAACCTTAATTACTCAATCCTTTAAAAAAATCAGGCAAGTTTCTGCTTTTCATATCTTAGTACAATACTCTAACTATATTGGAAAAAAAAACTTAGTAAAGGCAAGTGTAAAATGAAAATTTATTTTTAGTCGCTTTTTCAGTGTATGGCCTTATAACAATTTTGTTATAAATTTATTTTGTTACAAATTTATAGCAGATTTTTGAGAAAACTCTTGATTATTTAAAAGTACATTCATTATCAAAACTAAATTATCAAAACAGAAAAACTTTGGTTGTTTAAAGTTTTATAGTCATAAAACTACAACAACTTTGCTATGTTGTTGATCACAACATTGCAAAGTCACATTGGTAAATCGCAATCATAAGTCATTAAAATCTTTCTATAATAAAGGGTAACCAAAAAATATTTAAAGCTTTTTATTATTATATTTTTTTTGAATGTTCATTATATTTTAAATGATTTGCTTTTATTTTTTATATTTTTTTAACTTATCTATTAATTTTTATTTAGTGTTTTCATATTTAAAAATTTTTTTAATAATAATACTATCTAATAATAAAACGTTTTATAAAAGTATTATACAAATCAATTTTTTGTTTTGTTTATTAAAACTGTTATATATAAGTGCTAAAAAAGTTTCCATATTATCTGTCTGTATTTCTGTATTGATCTCTCGGTGTAGTTAAGGTAATTTAAAAAAGATTCAAACTTTTTTATTATAAACTAGCATGATTTTATCAGCATATTATGTCCAAACAAGAGCTTTAGATGTTATAACTTTTTTTGCTTCAGGTTTTTTAATATTTATATATAATTTTCAAAACCTTTTTACTACCCCTAATAGTGAATTTGAAGAACACCATTTTGGAGTCTTTAGATCAATTTTTCTCATCAACGTTAACATAAAAACTTTTTTTTTCTTTCTTTATTTTAAACATCGTTGCTTCCAACAAAGCTGCAACAACTATTAGAGTTAAAAGATACTGAAAGAGAAAAGATGAAGATTGTAGAGCAAGATAACAATTGACAGATGACTTGAAAGATTGCAAATTATATGAATCAGGAAAGCAAGATGAAGGAAGCAAATTCCTTCAGCAAAGAACTGATGTTTGAGGAAAAAAATAGACAAATAAGAGTTTTTCGAGCACATAGAAGCAGTCACAGAAAAAGAATGAGACTTAATTGAATGACAAGTAACACGAGAATGAATTTTAGTAGATGGCACAAGAGACGCTAGCTCTTTAGAGCAGTACCCATTATAGTATTTGTAGAAAAGAGAAAGAAAATTAACATTACAACAACGTGATAATAGTTGGAGGTTGGTTACAAGAGCAAGTCCAACTATGTTTACAATGCTTTTTTGCACCTTGTCTAAAAGAGAAAGGGCATCATTAGAAGATCCGCCCCAAATATAGCAACAGTATTCCATACAAGGCTAGATTTGAGATTTATAGAGATAAAGAATAGATTCCGAAGTAAGAAAGTGTCAAACTTAATAAAGAGATGCAACCTTAACAGATTCTAATTTTGCAACAGATTTGATATACAGTTTTCAAGAAAAATCAGAAGTAAGAGTTAATCCTAGAAGATGAACGGTAAATTATTCATCTAGTACATTACTGTTCATAAATATAGGAAGATCTAAATTATTACAATAATGATTGGCTGAAAAAAATTGAGTTTTATCTAAATTAAAGTTCACCAGCCACTGTGAGCCTCATGCTGTAGCAGAAGTGAGATTCTTTTCAAGCTCAATTGCCTCCTCCAAGCAATCAGAGAGTTTTGGCTTCTTACCATGACAAAAATAAATGGTAGTATCATCAGCAAATAATGCCACCTCAGGTGTGAGAATATCTGGAAGATCATTAATGTAAACTAAAAAGCTTATGGAGAAGACCAGCATGCCAAACTTTATCAAAAGCTTTAGAAATGTCAAGAGCAATGCCCTTAATCTTTCCACCTTTATCTAATGCACAATAAAACCTATCGGTTATTACTGTTAGCAAATTAGCGGTAGAACGAGAAGATTGAAATCCATATTGATGATCAGAAAGTAAGCTATTAGATTCAAGATGAGAGACTAAGTGTTTGCTAATTAAAGATTCAGAAACCTTTCTTATGATAGGAAAAAGACTAATGGGACAGTAGTTAGACAAATCAGATCGCTTTCCAGAATTCTTGAAAATAGGGATAACAGATGCCCCTTTTCAGCAGGCTGGAAAACAAGACTCTGCTAAGCACTTGTTAAATAGTTTTGAAAGTATAGACGACAGCTCCAGAGAACACTTCTGCAAGACTATAACAGGTATGTTGTCAGAACCACAAGCTGTAGAAGAGTCTAAGCAGGAAATCATTTTAGATACAGAAGCTGGAGTGATACAAATGTCAAGCAATTAATTAACATGATTGATGACTAACTCAGGTAGAACGCAACTAGTGGAATTAAGAGATAATATTGTTGAAAAGTTCTTAGCAAACAATTCAGCTTTGTCTTTAGGTGAGGTGACAAAATCTGAACCATACAAGAGAGGTGGAATTACAGATTTGCCTTTATTATTGATACTATTAAAGATCCTCCAGAAGTCACAAGAGCCTAATTTTTGTGATGAAATACGAGATTTCATGACCTGAGAATAGCAGGCTTTGGCGTTAGACAAAAGCTTTTTACAATGGACCCTAGCAGTAATAAACAGATGTCTGTTTTCTGGAAAATTGTTTTGCTGGTAGATAATGAAATAATCTTAATGGTTTTGATTGGAAATTGCAGCGGCACAATGTGAGGAAAAAGCGGAAGAGTGAGGCTTGACCTGGAATTATCAAAAGGGAATAAAAGATTCAATGCCTGCCTGAATTCACAAAGTAATGTAAGAAGGATAATTTATTAGCAGGAAGACAAAAGATTTCTACCCATGGGCCATCACCAAGAAAACCACAGAAAGAGTCCTAGCTAGCTTCAAGGTAGTTGTAAGAGGTACAATGATAGGGGGATTCAGATGATGAAAAAGAATGGGATAATAGTTTTAGAGAGATCAAACCATGCTCAGAAGCACCTAAGGGTGAATGTGGAGAAACTGAGTACTGACTAGGATCAGAAACCAGACTTAAGTCGAGTAGAGAAGGTAAAAGATTCGGGTTGTCTGGAAAGCGAGCTAGAAAGTTGACTATTTGAGTAAGAAATTGAGAAAGGCAAAAGTTGTGGGCCCTAATGCCTGCAGAGTCACTGACACTAGAGCCAAGCTATTCAGTTTGATGAGCATTAAAGTCACCAACAACAACAATATTAGCTGATGGATAAAGAGAGAAGGCTTGGTCAATTTGATCAGAAATAACATCAAAAAGAGTGCAGTCTTGAGATGAAGGAGAGCGATATAGAACAAAGAGAAAGTTGATAGAGTGAAGTGGTACTGAACGAAAGCGCATAAAAGAATAGTCTGTGGATTCAAACCTAGTTTCCCAACTAGGTGAAAATTCTTACAAATGTAAATGCCCAGGTCAAGCATGTAACTATTGGAATCTTTACGAATTAAAGGAAGATAACCATCAACACTAAGAACACAAGATAATACAGCTGAACTCAAATTAGTCTCACAAAGAGCATGTAGGTCTGGTGAACTTTGCAAGAGATAAGACTCAACAGAAGAAAAGTTACTTCGAAGACCATGAATATTAGTGAATGATAGGTTTAGAGAACTTAATGATGATGATGGTTTTTTATGTTTTATAGTTTTTGGTACTTTATTCATTTATTAAATTTGTTAAAGAACTTGACTCAAAGCATAGACAGTACTCAGTACACTGTTTAATAGCTCAAGCAATTGCCTCATTAGCATCGATAAACCCTAAGCCATAAAAAAGGGCTCCAAAAGTGGCCTTGATAATGCACACCAAAAGTACAAACAGGGACACCATCCATGCGCAACATGGCACTGTTAATACTTTGATATTTTTCAGCTGTTGATGGAATCAGCCTCTCTGAGAGCTACTGCAGAGTTCGAGAAACCTGACTACCAGCCGGCCTCAGAACCATAAAACTGAGTTTTAGAGCTGTACCTTCATTAGGAGATATATTAGAAAGAGTTTCCTAGTCATAAAAACAGAGACACAAGCAAAACCCATGCATTGAGTCAAGAAGATCCAGCATTCAACAACCTAAACTGGAAACAATGTATTATAAATACATCTGCGCCAGCCTAATAGATGAGGAAGGGGTGGGAGGCTGGTCAGTAGATAGAATCTATTTACCCCTTAAGTCTTTGCCTAGGAGGCCTTCTACAAGACAGTAGCTGGATGCATTTCACATCTGCCCAAGATGAGTATTTTTATCGAGACACCATCTCTAGCCACTACTCAACCAAGAGCCCCAAGGCAGGGGATGTTTTAAGTTGGAGTTGGCTTCTCTTTTGCCTAAGAAAGCATATCCTATAAGGCACCAGGATATGAAGCAGATTGTACTGGGTTGCATGTCACCAGTAGCAGGATAACCTGACCTGACATAAATTAGTGAAAATCTTTTGAAAAAGTGCCTTAACCCACTATAGATCCAATTTCTAATTGGTTTTGAGGTATATTAACTATATATAGTTGTCAAAACACAATATTTATATCAATTTTTACAAAAAATACTAGAACTGCGACCAAAAAAGAGCTTATAATTAAGAAAAATTGCCAATAAACTAAAATAATTTTGTGGTATCATAAAATAAAAAATATTTTATGATACTGCAAAATTAATTATTTTAATTTTTTTTTGTCTTTTCATAATTCACAGACATGATCATTTAACAGAAATATGTCATAGTCAATATAATATCATACAGATGCTATTATATTTTAAAATTGTCTTAACTACACCGATCTATTGTATTGTATTGTTACTTTGTTTATTAAAACTAAGTAACTCTTTATGTTTTGAATTGAATGTGTCAATTTTGGAACAAAAAAGTCAAGAAAAGTTTAATACATTAAAAACAATGCATTAAAGAAGAAAGGTAAACTTCCTTTGCCTCAGAAAAATAAATTATTTAGAAAATCTGGAAATTAACAAACCTAAATTTAACATTTGAAACAGGATTGGCTAAACCTCAGTTTTTAGACAAAAACCCAAACCAACTGAGTTTTTGCTGGGTTTTGCTAAAGTTTGTTACGAACCTTTAGTAACATAGTTTTATTAATTTATAGTTATTAAACAGCTATTCTTTATTTTAACATTTTTTCACTTTATTTTGACTTAAGCTTAATGAATAATTAAAAATGCTTTTTTTCAAATATAAAGTTAATCTGAAATAGAGATATTGTTTCAGAATACATAGTTAGATTCAAAATATATGTATATTATACATTCTTCAACATGTCAACATTTAGGGGAGAAAAAAAAGACTAGCAAGTGAAATGAAGTGATTAACCAAATAAGGCTATAGAGCAAAACTAAGCGATTATATTAAGTGTTCAACTTAATAAAATAATATGTAATTACTGCAAAGAAAGCATAATTAAAAAACAGAGAGAGTTATGAGCAATTTAGATAAATGCAAAAGAAAGAAAAAATAAAGTATAAATGACTCCGCAGAAGTGTTTAGCAATATATCAGAGTCAATTTCATCAACACCTGCAGCACCAAATAAGTCAACCAATTAAATTGAATGTTAAACTTCAATGGATAATAATGATTATAAGAATATAATAATGGAAAATTATTAAATAGCTAAAACAAATTCAGCAGCTAGTGAACCAAAAAACAATAAGTATGCCATACACATATCATAGATCGGTATGTGTAAGTTTGACTTAGATACACAGATTGGTCATAAATAACATACATAGATTGGTTTGTATAAAAAGTAATATGTATTCAAACAATGGTGATTATAAAGGATGAATAAAAACCATAGCAATATGGGAAGTACCAATAGTATATCAGAATTTAAATTTAGATCACAGATCTTTATAAAGCCCTATTCAACATATATCACTAGTTAAAAACAATACAAGTATTTACAAAATAAAGATATATGTTATAATATTTTTAACATACTATAAAACAAAATTTAAGTTTTTGTAAGTAACTTTGTTTAATATATATATCAAGCCTTCCCGGGAAGTGCATGCGATCGCACATCTTGTTTGTCCATATTCATAGTAATTTATTTAAACAAACTGACCATGGCAGTTCGCACCTTTTAACTTATTAAGCGTTTCGATAATTCATGGCAAAAAGCTCAACTTATCTACTAAGCAAATAAAAACAATTGTAAAAAAAAAAATTGTAACAAAATATCAAGTTTAATTAAATAAACTAGAAAATTTAATAATTAAAAAAAATAAACAAAAAATTTTTTTTTATGTATAACATTTTTGTGCAACTTTTGTATTCTTTTTTTTTAGAGTCATTGTTGAAAAAAACATCTTTTATAATGATTTAAAAACAATTAAAAGATTTGATATGCAATTTATTCACAATTTTTGTCAGTCCATATAATTAAGAAACTAATTTGTTATGTACGCTAGAACTATGAGCAACTTTGTTAATTATTTTCTTAGCTTATTCGTTTTGTATGTCTTTTCGCTTTTAAAAATGTTTTTGCTATATTTGACATTTTTGTTTTCAATATTTCTATAATAGGAAAATAAAAAATAAATTATTTATTCGTAAAATATATTACTTTATTAATAATTTTTGTAAATTACGGCATTTGACACATGTCTGAAATTGTTTTTTTATAATGCCCAATTTTCCAATGTTAATACGAATTATTAGAGAAAATGAGCATAACGATTGCTCTTTTAAAAAAAAATGTTTTTAAAATTTAATAAGTTTTAAATAGGCTCCTAAACATTTCGTTAAAAAAGTTTAGTAAAGTAACAATGTACTAGCCCACAAGCTTTTTGAGCATCGTCAATAACAATAGTTCATCAGGAAATGTACAATTTGGATAATCCTACAAAAAGTGCAGACTATTTCAATGGGGGTATCGAAAACAACCAAATATTTTATATTTAAATATTAGCATTAATGACTTTTTATTTTTTTACATGAAAAACTTGTTAAAAAGAAAAAAGAAATTTTTACAAATAAATAGTAATTAGTTTCTTGCTTTCCTGTGCATTAATAAAAACAGTAAAGTTTAGCAAAAACATTTAAAAAACAAATTTAATAATTGTCCATGTTACTAGTGCAAATTATAAAGTATTTCCTTGATATACTGACTGAAAAAAGTCGCAAAAAATTGCAGGCCTTGTGATGAAGCGGAAGCATCGCTCTGTACACGTTAAACACGACTGTAAACGACCTTCCGGGCGCGACAAATAGCACTCGCTAGTTTTGTTGCAAGAGTAAAAAATTGCGCTCATCTGCAGAACTAGCAAGGGAGAAAATTATAAGTTGATTTTATAGAAAATTTTTTAATAAAACTTTTTTGCTGAAGTGAAAATATGTTTAAACAGTAGAGTTTGCATATTGATAAATAAAGAAGTTATATTTGTAATAAAGTACGTCATGCATAATGTATGAGTGACTTACTTCAATTTTAATTTACGTGGTATAAGTTAAAATTAAAAATGATTTATTTCTTCTATTTGAAAGCTAAATCCAGCATGTGCTTTTTTTTAATTCCAGTTGAACTTTATCATAATATCCGCTTAATCGTACCCTGGTTAAGTCGAACCATTCGCTAACGTATATTTTTTTAGGGTCCATTTGACAAAAAACTTCGCTTAACTAGAACTTTTACTTTGAATTGCATAAAAGTTCATGTAATAAAATATCAAAATTTGCAACATTCAAATGAAAATTCCAAACTTAAATGTTAAAAAATATATATCTAGTGTAATATTTATAAATATCTTATAAATAAATATTTAGCCTAAAAAGTTTATCTAACTAAAACTTTACTTAAAGCTTCAATCCCGTACAGGTTCGATCTCATTCTATTAATTAATGACTATTATATTTAAAATTCAAAAACATCAAAACGTTGGAATACCAAATATTGTTTTGTCAAATATAAGTTAATATAAAACAAAATATTTTCTCTAAATATTTCATATTCTTGTATCTTTGAATCAGTTAATCTTATATTAAAGTCTATTTATTAAAAAAGTTAAAGCTAAACGCAACTTAAAATTTAAAAAAAAAGTTTCAATAAACAATATTTATAGCAAATATATTTGTTACATGACTTTGAATTGAAACTTTTGGAAGCGTACTCACAAACAACAAAAGAAAAAATGTTATGTCACTAGTTTCTCAAATGCATTTCTCAAAATATAAATCAGTATATTTTGTGAAAATATATGTCAGCAGTTATATAAAAGCAGTTTTCTATTTTGCACAAATAATTAACTATTATTTATTTTAAATTAAATTAAAAACATTTCTGTTGTTTAAAATGCCCGCATTCGAGCATGTTAATTCAACTCCAAAAAGGAAACAAAGTTATGTAGTTATCTTTTAGTAAATGGAGATATTTAATTGTTTTTATTTAATATCAAGGCTGCAGTAACATTTTTTTCCGGTAGATAGACAAATGCATTAACTAAAAAACCAAAGCTATTTTGTCTCATTTCCCAGACTTAACATGAAAAATTTAAAACAAAAAATCATCCACCCTTTTCGTTGTACACACTGGTACGCTCTTGAATGACCCCTTCCTCATACTTGCGTACGTAATTTATGGATGGCCCCATGGCAACCAATTTCCAACTCTTGCAATGTTATATTTAAATGTTATATTGCACATACATTGAAACATACATAAACTTAAATGTTCTCAAAACATCTTGATGCGGAATAAAGAATATTTGCGAACACTAAAAACCTGCCAAACTTAGAATTAAACAAATTTTATTGGTTCAAAAAGTAGGCTGACTATGCAAAGTAAAGTTCTGGAGACTTCTATCTTAAAAATTATATTATTTAAGTTTTTCTTTGAGATTTCTCGCATTAATTGTTATAAGAATATGTTATCAAACGAACTATTATTTGAACACTATTGCTCAATCATGGAGCTACATCTACAAAGCCGTAAACATTTTAAAATTTTATTAATTATTTATAAAAATAAATGTTTTAAATTTATATTTTTTAAATTATCAAATTTTTGTAAAGTTTATTTTATTTAATAGATTTTAGTAGTATATTATTACTTTTTAATATAAAAAAGTCTGTATTTTATTAAGTAAATTTAATTTTATTTATATGTTTCTTATGTTACTAAATAATGTATTTCTTTTAAAGCAACTTGTACATTGTGATTTTGTAAAAGACTTTCAACAACGACTGTGTTTTCAATGAAATTATTAATAACCATCAAAGTTAATATAACTAATTATTAATAAACATACAAGATTAAACGTTTCAAACTACACAAATTATAAAATAGTCATTAAAAAATTTTAACTTTTTTATTTAATAAACAATTCAACTAGCATTATTTATGTTAGAACCTTGTTAAAATGACACTCCCCTAAAACGATTTACAGGAGCAATTTAAAGCTCTTGCAATTATAAAATAAAAAACACAGAAAACAACATGAAGGAAGCGAATTCCAAAGGACTGATGTTCGAGGAAAAAAATAAATGATTTTCAATGACTTGCCATTTCAATTATTGCCGACCTCATTTTTCCTAATTCCGAGGGTTGATATATATATATATATAATATATATATATATATATATATATATATATATATATATATATATATATATATATATATATATATATATATATATATATATATACATATATATGATGATAATGACCACACCTTATTCAACTGACCAACTTGCAGCTCTAGCAGCCAACTGGCCAGGCCTTAGTCAAGGTAACCATTCAGCTGCTTCTCAAAAGCTTGATGCTACGATATCAAAACTAATAGCCACAGTCAGCATGCTTCTCACTCGCGTATCTGTTCTTGAAACTGAAAATATTTCTCTAAAAGCAAATCTTTTTCAACAGCCAAAGTCAGCACCTCCGAGCTTGACCACAACTCTTAACTGGGCAAGCGCAGTCAAGCACGGTTCAGAAGCCAATAAAGCAATTATCACAGCGGTCAACGAAAATGCTAAAATTGTAGAAACGAAATCAAAAAGAGCTATAGTTGTCGGTCTTCCCTCAATCCAATAAAACTCATTGAACTGTCCTTACTTGCAGAAAACAACTCTTTTGACATTACTTTTATCACCAAGACATGGTTCAATGACCAATCAACTCCCTCTCTTCAGAACTACAACCTCTATTGTTCAGATCGTCGCAAACAAATCGGAGGAGGTGTAGCTATATACATAAACAGTAAAATCATCTCAAACAAAATAGAGGAATCCCTACTACACAAAGATTTTATTCCTTACTATTCAGAACAATTATGGGTTGAACTGAAGCTTTTGAATGAAACTCTGCTCCTAAGCTTCATTTATAGACCTCCATCCTCCGGTATCAAAGCCTTCTCAGAGATTTCAAGTGCTATTTTCCATGCCAAAACTTTAATATCGACTAAAAAATACAACAGTATCATCATCGCTGGTGACTTCAATTTCCCAGAGATTACTTGGACTTCCCAAAAAACAAACGTGGATGACAAAAGAACTATTATCTCTTATTCGTCTTAAAAAATCGCTATGGGCTCGTAACGTCAGTTCAAAATGGAAAATCACATCACTGGTTGGGGAATATAGGGAAACTAGAAAGTTTGTTAAAAAATTAAGTCATTCTTCTCTGAAATCTTTCGAAATTACCCTTGCCAATGATAAGCGTAATCCTAAAAGACTGTTTTCATACATAAATAGTAAACGCTCTGTAATAAATCAGATCTCATCTATGCAAATCACCAGTTCCAGCGAAATCATTAGCTCTGACAAAATTACAATAGCCAACTTAACAATCAATTTCAATCAGTTTTCAGCAAAGAGCCATCCAATGACAATCTTCCCCGTTTTGATCGTAGAACTAACACAATCCTCAATAGGATATCTTTTGATACTCTGGCCACTAATGGAACTCTCAGCACTAGATATATCTAAATCACTTGGTGTAGATAATGTCAGTCCTCATGTTTTACGCTTTTGTTCTACCTCAATGTCTTCTCCACTTACTCTCATCTTTCAAAAGTCATTTGACAATGGTGAAATTCCAAGCTCATGGTCTAAAGCAAATGTAACACCTTTATTTAAAAAGGGCTCCAGAATTAATCCATCAAACTATAGACCAATATCCCTCACCTCGATTCCGTGTAAAATAATGGAGAAATTAGTTAAGAAGGCAATCATGCAGCATCTAAAATCAAACAATCTTTTATCAAATAGTCAACACAGATTTTTACAGAAAAAAGCATGCATTACAAATCTCCTTGAAACAATGGACTTCTTGACTGGAAATATAGCCAGAAAGATCAGTTGGCGTCGTATTTCTGGATTTTGCTAAAGCTTTTGACAAAGTCCCACATGCTTTACAAATTAAAAATGTACGGAATCGAAGGCAATCTTCTCAATTGGATAAAAGCTTTTCTACTCAACAGGTCTCAACGAGTCATCCTTGGCGACACTCAATCAAATTGGTTACCTGTGACAAGTGGAGTTCTGCAAGGATCAGTCTTGGGTCCAATTTTATTTGTCATTTTCATCAATGATCTGCCAGATGTAATAAGCAAAGAAAACAGTTGTAAGATCTACGCTGATGACACTAAAATCCTAAGCATTGCCAACTCACTTGCTGCTCAACTTCAACTCCAATCAGGTATTGACTAAATTGTCCAGTGGACTAAATCTTGGCTCATGGAGCTAAATGCAATAAATGCAAGGTCATGCACTTTGGCCAAAAAAAATTAACTCCTTTCAAGAACTCAATGGAGTAATTAGGCCCTTGTTCAATAACGACTTGAACTACATTGGAAGCAACCACCTCTGAGCGTGACTTGGGAATTCAAATTACCAATGATCTTAAAGTAGAAACCCAATCCATCGTTGTCTCATGTAAAGCAAATCAAATGCTAGGCATCCTAAAACACACTTTCCAATCTCGTGATGCTTTTTTATGGAAACAACTCTACTCCACCTACATCCGTCCTTTACTTGAGTTTGTAATTCCAGCTTGGAACCCTCATTTGGTGAGGGATGAACAAATTATTGAATCAATACAGCGCAGAGCCACAAAAATACCAGACAAACTAAAAAAGTTACAAGTCCAGATGTTTACAACTTGGCCTATCTTCTTTTGTTGAACGTCGTAAACCAGGTGACCTCATCCAAAAATATAAAATTATTAATAACATCGACATAGTCAACTGGCACTTTCCTCCTGTTACAATTCCGCCAAGACCAAATCACAGAGAAAAAATTCACCGTGAAAAGTACAGCAATAATTTAGCTCGTTTGCACTTTTTTAACAATCACATTGCCAATGCATGGAACATGTTACCAGATAAAGTAATCGGTTCCCCAACTGTCAACAGTTTTAAAGCGAGCCTCGATAAGCTCTAATGTTACTACAACTCGCAGCTATCCTTAGTGAAAGTTGCAATATGAGCTTCACAAAAACTAACTATAATCTGACAATCTATGATTTTTATTTTGTCAATTATTTTTACTTTTGTCGTAACAAATATATACTACTACTATATATATATATATATATATATATATATATATATATATATATATATATATATATATATATATATATATATATATATATATATATATATATATATATCAATTTATACCAAAAATCGGGAAGTTATAAATGTCTTTGTAGAATGTGTGCTGACACTATTATAAAAAGAATTCTTTAGAATTAATTACTTTTGCTTTTTTTTTTTTTCTTATATTTTTTTAAAGGGGGTATTTAATATAATTATTTTTTGAGCTCACTTAATTTTATAGTTTGTAAGGAGAAATTTATTTTCATGCCTGCATTTTGAAGTTAATTCCAACTTTTTGTTTAATAAACATTCTTGGTTTGCATGTGTTATTATTTCAAATTTTTCTTGTCGGCATAGTATGCATTTTTTGGATATATTATTATATGCAGGTGCTGCTTTAAGGATGGACCAATTCAATATAAAATCATTAACGTTTTTATTTTTCAATTTCCATATATATTTTAAAAGCATGGTATCTTTTTAATACTTTTTATTTTCAAAGGATTGTTTATAGTTGCCAAAACATTTTTTCCATTCTGTTCATTTCCATTTCCCTCTGTTAAGTTAATATATTATTTATCAGGTACATTCTTAGACGATTTTTAGTTAAATATTTTCAACTTTGTTTACAATTACAATTTTCTGTTATTTTTTTTATTTAAAATTTATTTTTTTATTTAGCAAAGCATTATTGTGACCTTTTATAATTCATTCCATATTTCTTGTGCAACTATAGCTAACTTTAATTGTACTTTGATTAAAAATTTTATGTAATCTAATAGAGGGCCAAAATTGTTTATCGGATAATTTGAAAAACACTTTTCCTATGTAAGTGCTATAGGGGGGTTGAACCAAAATACATATCTAGTTCTATTTTGCTTTTTTGTATTCTTTTTTTTAAGATCAAATTTTAGTTCAAAATTTTGAATCCAACTTTTTTTATAGGCATCTTGGAAAGTTTGTTTAGAGGAATTGAATAAATTTTAATCAGAATAGTTTTGGTTTAGCCTGTTATTAATTGAAATCGGGATTTGTTTTAGAATTTAGAATGATTTAATATTACTATACAATAATTAATCATTTGGTTTTTTGAAAGACTAATATAAATTTTCAAAGAGGTTGAATGTGACATCAAGAAAATTCACAATTTTTAAATGTATGCTTATTTGAAAGCCAATATTTTAAAAAAAATTTATAATATCTTGTCTAACTTTATTGAGCTGTGGACCTGTTTTTCTATGCATAACTATTAAACCGTCATCACAATAAAGACCCAAACTATTAATATTGATTACTTTACATAATAAATCTAAAATATAAAGTCCAACATATTCAAAAATTTCTGCTACATCATAACTGCCCTTTGTTACATCAAAGCAGTCATGTTTGCTTTTCTTTTTCCAAGTTTTCTTGTTATAGTAAAGTAAGATTTTTATCAGGGTTAGGGTTAGGGTTTTATTATACAAATGTTTTATTATACGATTGTTTTAAATCTCATCCTTTTACTGTGACTGTTCCTAAGTGCTGTAAAAATTCTTTTTTTTCTAGTTTTTTCCCTCAAACGTCAGTACTTTAAAATTTGCTTCCTTCATCTTGTTTTCCTGATTCATACGATTTGCAATCTTTTGGGCATTTCCAAAAAATCACGCATGGAACATTGCATCTGTTGCATTAATTACTTTGAAAATAATGCAATTTGTAACCACTGACTTAATTTTATTTAATTGACATCTATATATATATATATTACCTATACAAAGTATGGTAGCTATGGGTTGCATTATTTCATTATAGAATAAATTAATTTTTTAATGGAGTCACACACAGATAGATATTTGTTTGTGCGTGATATGTCTGTGCGTGATGCAAAAAAACGATGCTAAAATGTCATAGAAGAAAAAAAATACTTTTGCCATTCAATTCAGTAACCTAAAAATACGCAAAGTATAAAAAATGACTTTTATTGAAACTTTTTAACACTTCTTTTTCTAAATAATTAGATCTTTTAAATCACGCACAGAAATTCAACATGCTGTTCACTTTGGCATAAAATTTAAGATACCACTAATCTACTTAGTTGCAATTAATGATAATAAAATATTAAAAGACATCATTATCTTTAAGAATCAAAAAAATCTGGGCTATGAAATCGATTTTAAATATTATAATCACATGTAATAAAAATTTTTGTTTTTCATCTTAAAATTTTTTTTTTCATTATTATGAAGTTTGAATAATTAAAACATGAAGAAACACTTGTCTTCTATAATTTTTTTTTTAGATAATCAAAATATCACCTATCTTCTTTTGAAATCTTCCGAATTAAAAAAATATTTGCTTTAAAATTTCATGTTCTTTTAACTCACTAGAATGGAAATGCCCTTACAAGTGATGTATCAATTGTTATCTTGCTCTATAAACTTCATCTTTTTTCTTCCAGTAACTTCCAAACTCGAATAGTGGTTACTTGCAGCCTTGTTGAAAGTGTAGATGTCAAAAAAAAAAAGAAAAAGTGCAATAGGTCATTTTCAAAATTTTTTAAAACAGGTATAAAAGGTAGAGTATTTTTTGTTTTAAATCTTTTTAAAATTATTATTATCTTGGTTGTTATTAAATACATCATCTATATTTGTTTTCGGTTTTAAGAAAAAATGTGCTATCCAACGAATTCTTTTAATAAAATGCTCAACTTTTTCAATCAAAGAAATAGTATAACTTTTTTTATCTAGTAAAGGTATGTTTTTCAATGTTAAAGTGAAATTATTAGTTTCAATTTTTTCCACGGAATACTAAAATACAATCAAGTGTGCTCAATAGATGATAATTAGGAGCCTAATATATTCTTCTAAGAATGTACCTGATAAATTGCCTATGAATGTACTATGAATGAATGTACCTGATAAAAAGGCTTATAATTCCTCTAAGAATGTACCTGATAAACAATATATTAGCTTAATAGAGGGTGAATGGAAAAAAAGTTTTGCCAACCATAAACAATCATTTAAAAACAAAAAGTATTCAAAAGACATCATGCTTTCAAAATACATATGGAAATTGAAAGATAAAAACATTGATGATTTTATATTCAATTGGTCCATTCTTAAAACAACACTAAATGAATACTATGTAAACAGTAAAAAATGCATACTATACCTAAAAGAAAAACTTGAAATAATAACACATGCAAACCAAGAATGTTAACTAAATAAAAAGTTGGAATCGATTTCAAAATTCAGGCATGAAAATAAATTTCTCCTTAAGAACTATAAAAATAAGCGAGCTCAAAAAATAATTGTATTAAATTCCCCCTTTAAAAAATTAAAAAAGGAAAAAAAAAGGCAAAAGAAAACAATTCTAAAGACTTCTTTTTATAATAGTGTCAGCACATATTTCACAAATAGTGTCATTTATGATTTATTGTAATTTAATTTTTGGTATAAATTGAAGTTTTATTAACTTCAACATTCATTTCTGATGATTCTTAATTGATGAAACACAGTGTAAAAGGAAAAGTTTGACATATATATATATATATATATATATATATATATATATATATATATATATATATATATATATATATATATATACATGTATATATATATATATATATATATATATATATATATATACATATATATATATATATATATATATATATATATATATATATAATATACATATATATATATATATATTATATATATATATATATATTTATATATATATATATATATATATATATATATATATATATATATATATATATATATATATATATAAATTAAGGTATGACATATGCTATATGCCATATCCTAATTTGTCCGGTGGTGTATTTATTAAAGACCTAGCTTCTCTATATAGATCTATGTTATAGATGTAAATATAAAAAGTGAACAAATATAAAGTGAACAAAATTACTTCAGTAATTTATGACCTATAGGCAATGGATTATAAATTACTGAAGTAATTTTGTTCACTTTATATATATATATACACATATATATATATATATATATATATATATATATATATATATATATATATATATATATATATATATATATATAAATATATATATAAATTAAGGTATGACATATGCTATATGCCATATCCTAATTCGTCCGGTGGTGTATTTATTGAAGACCTAGCTTCTCTATATAGATCTATGTTATAGATGTAAATATAAAAAGTGAACAAATATAAAGTGAACAAAATTACTTCAGTAATTTATGACCTATAGGCAATGGATTATAAATTACTGAAATAATTTTGTTCACTTTATATATATATACATATATATATCTATATATATATATATATATATATATATATATATATATATATATATATATATATATTTTATATATATATATATATATATATATATATATATATATATATATATATATATATATATATATATATATATATATATATATATATATATATGTATATGTATATATATATATATATAATATATATATATATATATATATATATCTTTATAAACTTTAATGTTACAAACTGATTAAAAATTCTTCTAAATAAATCTTCTTTAGACCTTAAAAAAAAAATAGAAAACAAAATTGAATTTTTCAAAAAAGTTGCAAAATCAGAAAAGAGATTTAATATTTGTGAGAAGAAAAATATCAAGGAATTTAAATAATCGCTCATTTTAGTTTAATTTTAATATTTTTAATTTTCGCTGCAAACATTTAATAAAAAATTTTTTTTATAATAATCAACAAATGTAAATCAAAAATAAAAAATTGAAAGAAAGCATAAATGACAACTGAAATCAAACCTTTGTAACCAATCTATTGTCCATAGTAAAAACATTCACTGGTGGGGATTCATTTTAGGTAACCATCGAAAATCAACTAGTTATGAAACAAATTTCCTAAATGCCATCACCATCGTTATAATTTTTACTTATTATTATATATTAAACTATATTGAATTTTGTAGTTAAGCATGGATTTTCGCTAAATTTTTTAATATTACAGAAAATAAAAACATTTAAATAAAAATACCGTAAATTTTTTTATAAGTCATAAGCGATTTATATTTTTGTAACAATAACATAACTAAATATATAAATGAAACGGCTATGTATAAAATTGCCACATTCGTGTTTTTAAACATTCCTATATCCCTCCTGAGGAGATATTTTTCTAGCTTCTGAAACAGTTAGCTTTTTCATCCGATTTCCTAATGTAATCAAGTGACAATGTGTACATATATAAGGAGCGTAAAAAGGAGGGTAAGGTAAAAATAAAAGCGTAAAATGGAGGGTAAGGTAAAAATAAAGTTTAACTCAGAAGCTTCATTACCATTCACAGAGGCATCCAGGGCCGTCCGAAGGGGGGCGTAGGGTGTCTCGCCCCCTACTAATTTTATAAGTCGGCAAATTGGACATTGGAGTCGGCAAAATTGGAACTATAGTCGACAAAAGACAGATACGCCCCCCCCCCACATTAAAATTTCTTCGGGACAGCCCTAGCTATGACCTGCTGACTCTACCCAGTGGGCACAGTACGTTTTTTAGACGTTTTTATTAGGTTTAAAACTAATAAAAACGTCCAAAAAATGTTTGAAAACGTACCGTGCCCACTGGGTATTTGCTGTGACCAACTCTGAACTACTAACAAACAACTGTTACTAACTTTAATGATTCACAAACTAAATTAAAACAATTTATGTTGATCTTCTGGATCCACATAATTAAAATTTCCCTTCCCCCTCTCCGTACAAAACGGTCTTGAATCGCTTCTGATTTCCCTGGACCAAAGTGTTTAAATTTTTTTTTTTTTTTAAATGCAACATAATTGTAAATTACTAAAAACATACTTTTGTTTGTCTTCTGGATATTGAAAGAACAAAATGTTTTTTTCCTGACCAATTAAAAACTTTTTTAATTTACACTAATTTACAAAGACAGCGAATCAAAGCAAATGCATAGGGTTATCGCATTATCTCTGTTCTTTCAAATTTTTAGAAAGAATCATATACAATAGAATATTTTAATTTAAATAAAAATGATAGATAACAATGAAAACCTAAAACTTATTTTTATGTCTTCAGGATATCGAAAAAAAATTTTTTTTTTTTTCCTGATCAATTTAAATTTTATGAAATTTTATTTCGTGTTTGGATGACTCTAATCTGTTCTATTCTCAATGAGATATTAAAATCCTCTATAATTTAGTCAATAAAGAGTTAGACAAATTAAACAAATGCTTCATATGTTAATGACTCTCGCTTAACATTGAAAAAATTTAATTTGTTATATTTCATAAACCAAATGAAAGAGAGAATCCACTTAAATTACCTGATCTAAAAATAAATGAAGCAGTTATTACTAGAAAATATCAGTAAACTTCAATGTTATTTTTAAAATCGAAATTTATCATGGAGGTCTCATATAAGCACGTGATGTAACCAATTCTTTAAAAAACGGCGAAACCGTTCTTAAATAATGTCTTAATAAATAGTTAAATATTAAGTCTTTATGTATAGGGGTCGTCCATAAAGGACGTCATTTAGAATTTAATTACTAACCAGAAGTAGATGTTTATTAACTCCCTTCCTCGGAGATTTTCATTGAACACAAGGCGCTATAATACTCTAAAAACCTCTGCGCACGAGAGCCACCATTCTTCTACTTTTTGCCATTAGTTAAACTTAGCGTGACGTCCTTTATGGATGACCCCATAGTTGTTTAACTTAGGGAAATATTATATGGGCATGCACTAATTACACTAAGCTAAAAAAAGTTTGTTCTATTCAAAAATATCCTTGCAGAATTGTATTTGGAGCTCCAAGAATTATATTATAAGAGTTACATCTATGTAAACTTAGAGCGGTAAATGTTTACAAAATAAATATATATCTAGTCATACAGTTCATGTATAAAATAAAGTATGAACTCCAATGATATTTAAATATTTATTTAATATCGCGAACCTGTTTTGTGGAAACATTTACAGCATACTTTTATTATTAAAGAAAAAATACTTTCGCAATTCAAAGCGAAATTAAGGCATCAGTTAGTATTACGGATTTTAACATTATTGGTGTTGTTTGTCTCTTTCAGAATTTGTTAAACTAATTAAATAGTGAAGCCGTGGCGCAGTGTTTTGAGTTCTGGCTCAGAATCAAGAGGTTCTTGGTTTGACGCCGGCTCTAGCGCAATAAGTGACATTGATAAGTAAGGAGGCGAGAAATTTCTATTTAAATGCACTTCCGCGGTATTCTGTGATAAGACAGTAAGGTTTTCTTGGAGTACCCTGGGCCGCCGAGAGCTTTTATGACGTCCAGGACATAACAGTAGTTAGGCGCCACTATAAGCATATTTTAAGTTAAAAGCATGTACAACTACACAAATTAATGACTTGTTTTTATTTCTAATACCGTTAATGTACATTCATATTTTTATTAACATTCAGATTCTTTGAAATTAATATTGAAAACACTCTTTGTTTGCTTTTTTACTAGCACTATTATTATTATGTCATCTTACAACAGAGTTGTATCCAATTCATTTTCAACGTGTATGTCCGATCAACGCTCATGCTCTATAGTGGCTCTACAATCATTTTTTAAAATCAATTTTAGTTTATTTAAAGGTTGATTACCTTCAGCGACAGGGTGTTGTATTAAAAAATTCAATTTTTTAAGAAGAGATAACCAGGTCTGCACACAAAACTCTTGATTCAGTACTTACTACACAACCGGAAAGCTCTGATACCGAAATGGCTTGTGACAACCAATCATTCAATTGCTCTTACTTTAACTTTGAGGTTGTTGAATATTAGTATTCCAAGATCTTGCTCAATGCATTCTAGAACTAGGTTGCGTCTGTTACCATTAATGTCAGCTTTGGTATTATGAATTAGCTTTTGCGACAATCAAATTACATTACTTGACACATCTCAACGTTTAAATTCACACGGCAGTAGTGCGACCAATTTATAGGGCTGTCATTGTACGCTTACAGCTTTTCATAATCAGAGAAAAATTGAATGACATTGATAACTCATGTGATGTTGCTATCATCGGCGCACAGTGGAGTATTTCACTTGAAAAGTTGAACAAAATTATTTTATGTTTGTGCAAAATTTTTAAATTTTTTTACATTAATTTGATGCCCACTCGAAATAGCTTCCAAAATGACATTACATTATTTTATAAGAGTTATATCAATCCCTGTGATGCGGGAAGCGGTTAGGGGATCAGCGAAAAATCTTCTTGAAGTATTCCCATTATTATTGTTCCCAAATCCGACCTTAAGAATATCAACCAACCCCCCTGCAGCTGCGTGCAGTATTGATATCCCGAAATTCAGTGTTTCACGGTTTTCTGTCGTTTTTTTATTTAAGTCATTAAAATCTTTTGAAGTTTGCCCACATATATATCATCTCATTGTTGATGTCGTATTTGTAGCAGCATTTCAAACTTTTCCATTAATCATAGTAAAAAGAAATACATGTTTTATTTGCAAATTACCACCAAAAGTATGTATTATTTCACTTTTTCTCAAGCCTTTGATTTGGTTCTCTACGTATTCGATTTCATCATTCATTACGTCTTTACTCTCCCGAATAAAACGAATTCTTATTGGTTGGCAATACCTTGTAGGTAAAGGTGCTGGGTTTTGCCAAAGCGCCTTCTTTTGGTTACCAATATGGCATATGAGCCGTAGGGCCACAAAAGAACTTTGATTTGAAATTTTTGTTTAAACATTTGTTGTTGCGAGCCATCACAACCCCATTTCGAAATCAGTTCTAAATTATTTCTTTCTTTTTCATTTAAAGTTTCAACAACTTCACTTAAATAACAACATAATTGCCTAGACGTGTGATCCAGAAGATCTTGTAATTTAATTTCTGAACAAGCTTCTGATACTGTTATCGATTCTTCTGGTGGATAACATTTCTCCTTGGCTTTTTTTTTAAGTGAATAACGTGGATAGATATTCTTGTTGGCTGCATGAATAGTTTCATATTGTTTTTTTGTCATATTAGCTTCCACAAAAATTGACAACGCTTCTGATGGTGTGTGCTTTTTAATGATATCTTCTGTAGATGTGTCACTTTTTCTATATTGTTTGGCTTTTGTGGGTGTAAATAAAATTTTCTTTATAACGTTAGACGCGTCACTGTTCCCTGCAGCACGTTGATTCAATTGAGCAGCATACATCAACCGCTCACAAGGTATACGTTCCCTTAAAACCCTTGTTTTTCGTCTTCTTGTTGGTATACTCAATTTACAAAATTCTTTTGACGACCGTCCAAGTTGGTAGAGCTATGGTGGTATTGAGCCATTGTTTGTCATTTTTAAGAAAATGCTCTTTTTTACGGCTAGCGTCTTCCCGTTTTTGTTTAAGTTGGAACTTCAAAGGTAAAAAAATGGTTTAAAGTGCACTTTCTTTATTTGCATGGCATTTGGTTATGTTTTTATGGTATTCTAATAAAAATACAAACTTTTCGTCAATATTTTTCTCGGAACTTTGCTCCAAGACTTCATAAAGTGATCGTCTAGTCATCTCTATTGTGATAGCTTGAGTTTCTACAATAAAAGTATGAATTAAATTAATAAAAAGTTTTAATCACAAAAAAAATTTGCCTTATTGAGTAAAAAAATTTTAGGGCGCGTACATGCGCAACATTTTTTTTTTAATGGTTAATAGAATATCTAAGTCTTACGTGAAGCACAAGCTCGTAGCTTAACAAGACTTAACTGACATTCAAAAACACTTTTTAATATCGTGTATACAAAAAAAACTTTAAAATTTTTACATCAAATATAATTGATGAGAAATGTGACAGTAACATATTAAATAGAGAAAATAAAAATACCAAAAGTATAAGCTTACCTTCTTTTTCAATTTCCATTATGATTTTTAAAATTTGTCACTAACCACTAACTCAAAAAACAATTTGTAATAATGCTCGTCAACAGGAACGTTGAAAAACAATTGAATTCATTATTACGAGTACTCGATTTTTAAAGCTGCCTCAATAAGGTAGGGAAAAATGGGTAACTGAAATGACCATTTAGGGATGTAACCAATGCACCAATAAAAACAGATTTTGACAAAATTTTGAAAATCGACTTTTGATCAACTTTTTTGCATAAATACTCCACGGTGCGGCGTATACTTTGGTATGGTTATAAATTCAATCTGGTAGGTCATTCATGAAGAACAAAAAAAACAGTGATGTAAGAACTGATCCTTGGGGGACGCCACTTGTCACCCATTCCCACTTGCATGTTTATTCTCCAATTATTGCTCATTGTTTCTATTAACTAGTGATACCAGCGATCTAGTTTAATAGCTGGCCTCAAATGCTATATGCATGAATCTTATGGAAAAGTTATGTGACACTGTGTTGAATGCTGTGGCAAAGTCGATAAAAATTATATTTACTAGATGTCCACTGTAAAACGTTACGAGATTCAGTCAGGTTTGTAACGCAACCTTTGTGATGTATAAATCCATGTTGAGATTTTGATATTAGATTGTGCACAGTATTTCATAATCTTATTTGTGATAGTTATCTCCGCTACCTTTCACGGTATAGGTAAGAGACACCAGCTCGTAGTTATAAGTCTTGACTTTGATTCCTTTTTGTGGGTAAGCGTGAAATTTGATTTGTGTTCTAATTTTAACACTGCTTAAGTCGTTAAACCTTATCAAATAAAGTATATTAACTAAGTTTTTTTTCTTTTCCTATTTAATTAAGATTAAATTTTCTTTCAGAAAAATCATTAAAGTATTTATAAGATTTCTTTCTGAATTCACCTGACAAATCTTTTATCAATAAAATGTTTTGTTTGGATAAGATCTAGTGTCTACTTCAATGTCATCAATATAAAAAAAAGTCAAATTTATTTTTGATTTCAACCATTCAACCATTAAAACGAGATAAGTTGTTTAAAATAATTTTTTTGTCTTATGTCTTATAGCGCCCCTGTTATCGTGGCGCCCGGGGCACGCATGCCCTTTCCTCTAGGCGGCCCCAGGAGCACCTTAAAAACCACACACAAAATAATAAAATAAATTAGCATTATGAATTATAAATTTAAAAATCTGGACTATTTAACAATAAGTTTTTTAGTTTTTATTAATTTTTTTGTTTCTCAGCTTTTACAAATTGTCAGTCGAGAACCAAGAGGCTGTTCACATTTTGTGCTTTTTCTGTTGATTATCAATAAATATTCAACAATCAATGGAGTATGTGTCCAATAAATCTAGTCTCAAGAATAATACAACTTTTTAAAATATTTGAAAAACTAGGACATTCATGAAGTCTTTACAAGAAAAATTAGTCGGACATTCTGGAAGTCTTTACAAAGCCTTTACAAATTAAATTTTAAAGCTTGATTTTCTTGAAAACACAAAAAATGGAAGGTCTTTTGGTTCTCGGCTGACGAATTGTCATTTTTGCAAGTTGTTTCGGATTGTAAATGTGTTTCGGATTACGTTCCTTAAAATGGGGCTCTGTAATAACGCTATTTTATGCTTTCTACTTGCTCCAACCATTTGTTACCATATATATTTTGTACATTGGATACATTTTTAAACGGCAAATGAAACAAAATTAAAATTCAACTAAAACTAAATAAGCTTCTATATAAAAATTAATTCAAAAAAATTGTTGAATTGAACAAACAGTTAATCAACTTTTTTTGTCTTTTTTCGATAGTTAAAATAAAAAAAGACTCATATATAATTTTTTCAGACATTTATCACCAACTAATTAAAAAAGCTCTAAACTTTAAAAACTATTGTGTGGGGTAAAGTTAGAAGTCTTTTCCACCGTTAAAAACACTAAAATTTAAACAGCGCCTGTTTTTGGAGCACTTGTATTTGCTTGGGAAATAAAATATTTCACGGTTATACTTTGCATTTTTCTAGTAAAAATTCTTATTTTCTGCGCTATGAGAAATTTTGCAATTTATCCCTCAAAAAATGCATGTGCCACCAGCTTTTTTGCGTTATTTTTTAAAAATGATATTATTTGATGTTCACATTCTATTGATTGCAACTATACTGCTGTGGCTTATACAATTTTTTATGTTTAATACGTTCAAATGCAAGTAAAAAAATAAACTTATTTTACAAGTTGCTGCAAACATAATTATTCAATAATTTATGCAAACATGATTATGCAGTGATATAACAAAATATTCAAAAGTTTCCTTTTGAAGAATTTTATATTTACCGGGCTATTTTTATCCTATTATAAGTTTTTTGAATGAATTTTATAACCTGTCACTGTAAAGTTAAAAATAGTTTTTAATTGATTTTAGTATGTTTACAATAATTACAATGAAAAAATAATAATAATAACTAATATTGTAATGGTAGTTATGAGCATAAAATTTTTTATAATAAGTTAATAATTTATAATTTATTTAATAAGTTAATAATTTATTTAAGATGATGTCACTTATACAGAAATCTGATCAAAGGAGTGATTCCAATTTTTAAACATAAAATAAGTAATAATAAGCAAAAGACACGCATTGAAACATATGGACTGTAAACACTTAGATTAAAGCACATGGAACATACATTGAAACATTTTAAGCCATTTTTGGTTTAGGGGAGAGTTTCCAAAATTGTTCCAATTTTGGAAACTCTCCCCTAAACCAAAATCGTTTTTACTTAAAGAGATAAAAGCAAGTCAGATACACATATTCACAAACTAAATATTTATAAAGTATTAGATTTTATGTTTTGGTTATAAAACGGCCAATTATTTTTCAGATTATCTTCCTTCAAATCTAAATGAATATAGGTTGCAAAGTAAAAGTTTATTAAACAAACCCTTTTGCCAAATCAAACTTTTTTAAGTTTGAATAAATTATTGAGTATCTATTGAAACTCTGAAATAAAATTGTTAATAAAGTAAAATCATTCGGGTAAAATTAACTTTAATTAGTAAAATCTAAATTTAGATTTTAAATTTAGTCTATTTAGTCTTTAAATTGTATGCTTTAGGGGAGAGTAGGGTATTGGCGAACACCTTGGCGGGAATGCAAATTAAATACACCAGTTATACAAAACTGACCATATTTATTGCTTATCAATTAGTTTAACTATTCAGTCACAAACCTCCAAAAGCAATTTTTAAAAATCTTATTATAAAATAAAAATTTATAGCAAAAATAAAACCATTGGTGTTCGGAATTACCCTACCTACGTGGGGTAATTCCGAACACATCAGGGGGAAATCACAAACACTGTTGTGTAATAACGAATAAAATACTAATTGAAATAACTAAGTCAAAAAATTATATTATGCAACAACAACAGAAAAGAAAAAAGTTGCATAAAATTATCAGAAAAAGTTAAAATCAAATTATAGTAAACAACATCCGCAGCTTCATTACACTACTGCACGTCTGGAACTGAGCATAGGATCCCTTCTCAGCAGGTAAAAAGTAATGGTTAAATTTATGTTTCTACAATGCTGTTTTGACCATGTTCGCCATTACCCCACTCTCCCTTATGCTTAATACGTTTTATATGGTTTTGGCTAAAAGATCCTAATTTATTATTAACTTAATGGTACCAAGTTTATATTTACTTCTACCAAGTTTATATATTGTATTGCTAAATGTAAATTGAAATAAATTTTTTTTTTGATAAAGTCTTGCTTGATTTTGAACTATTTTTTGTTTGCTTGTATTTTTACCTTAAAGACATATCAAACAGAGGGTTATTAATTAAAATAATAATTAGTAATGTTTTACAACTTTTTTTCAAATAAATCTAATAATTATATTCATAATGCTAAAAATCTGTCAAAAGAGTACTCTTATTCAAACGTCTCAGTTATTGTCGTTTAGTAAAATATATTGCTAAGTTCTGTTTTAAATTGAATCACTGAAAAAAGTGTTTTAAGATAATGAATAGTTTGTTAAATTGAGAAGTTTTGATTGAAGTTATTTTTTTAGAATCTAGTGCTTTGTATATGATTTTTATTTAAATAAGACGATGCCATTTTTTATCGAGGTTTAGTATAAAAATTACAACTTAAGCTTCTCAAACGGGATACCGGGATTCCGGTGGTGAAAAATTCCCGTTATCCCGGAATTTTAATGAAATTTCCCGGGAATTTAGGAACTTATTTTAACTTTTTTTTTTTTACCATTTTTAAAGATATTATAAATATAATCACTTAAAGTTTGAGTACTATTTACTTCTTTTTCCCTCTTGAAACGAATTTCGGAAAAATTTGAAAGAATAAGCGGGATGGAGCACTAACTTTGTTATGCACATGGACTACATTTAGCAGTTTGTGATATTCTCTACAAAAAATTAGTGATTTCAAATTCATTGGAAAGTGATTGTAATGCATCCGACAGCCAGAATTCTAATATAAATGAGTATGACGATGCTGAAGAATCAATTTTATAACTTCAGTGGATTTACAGTCAAGCCAAAACAAAGATCTATTTAAGTTAAGAGACATTGAGAGACTGGTGAATAGTTAGACAACATTGCACAAACAAATCAAAAGACCCAATAATTGACAGGTGGAATAGTCTTCTTGAAATGTTGGAGCAATTTACTGCATTAAAAACATGTATATTAAAAGCATTGATAGATTTTAAGCACAACAGTATTAACAATATTTTGAAGAAGGAGTATTTAGTGGTTCAAACTGTAGTAACGGTGTTGAAACCAATAAAATTCAGAATTGAAAAACTTGGCCAACGCCATGCATCCTTACTTGATGCAGAGGGTGTATAAGTTTTATATTAGGCGTTTTGTGCAACAGAGGATTGTCGAAAGACGGAATAAAAATTTAGTCGGCATTCTAAAATATTTAAATAATCTATCAAGTTATAAACACGAATCAGTCCTTCAAACTACGGCTTAAAAATTACTTTCTAAGCTAATTGTTGAGGGTATTGATGGTGGTGGTACTCCCGCTGATTTTGAAGAATTAGTATGCAGTAATGATAGGATTGAAACACCTTTATGATCGAACCAAATTTATCGACTGCATCTGAATTAACAGTTTATCAAAAATTGGATGCTGTCATTACGAATGTTAATTTAATTGAGAGTCCAGAAGATGTATAATATGACGATTAAAACATTACAAAAGAAATGGCTACTTTTGATGCAACGAAAATACGAACAAATAATTTAGACAAATTATATAATGCTCCATTAATTATCCCACCGACATTAGTCGAGTCGGAATAAGCTTTTATGGCGGCAGGTCTTTTTATTACCAAAATTCGGTCATCGTTAAGTGGTAGCTATTGACAATTTATGTTTTTTAAAAAATTATTTAATTTATTATTGTTTATAAATGTAATGTTTGTATAGTTTGTTTATTGTTAATGTTTAAATTGTAATGTAAAGTTTATATTTATTTTGTTTTTGAGAGTTTCTATGAATTATTTTGTATATAGTTTCTTTATCTTTTTATTATTAAAAATAATAGTATCAAAAACGCATTTTTTTGTGTATTTGTAAGAATTTGCATACTTTTTCCCACCTAATAGCTAATCCCAAGATTTCTTAATTAACAATTAAAACGTTTTAAAAATCTGTCGTTATACTTATCTCTTGAGTATGGTGTGGAACATGAGCATGTATTTTTCAAACCAAAGGTTTAAAAAAATCATCAAAAGTTAAGCAGAAATTATACATAAAATACCTAAAAAACAAATCATTCGCCAATGAGAAAATATACAAAGACTACAAAAATCTTTTTGAAAAAGTTCGAAAAAACTTAAAAAACATTACAATTCTAAAATTCTCAATAAAGCCAAAAATACTTGTAAATGCTCCTGGGAAATAATAAAAGAAATTATCAGTAAATCAAAGCCATGCTCAGGTTCCCTGTCACACATGATCAAAGTAGATAACAATAATATAATTAATGCTCAAACAATAGCTCACGAATTTAACAAATTCTTTGTTGAAATTGGCCCTAAACTATCTAAATTAATTCCTAACTCTGAAACGTCATTTAAAGATTTTCTAGTACCGATGGATAATTGCATTCACTCGGATGAGTTATCTAAAGAGTTAGTATTTGATGAGTTCGAAAAAGCCTTTAAAACACTAAAAAAAAAATAAAGCAGTTGGACCGGACGAAATCAATGGTAACATAATTTTAGATTGCTTTGAACAATTAAAATATATTCTTTTTAAAGTCTTTAAATCATCAATCGAACAAGGAGTCTTTCCTGATCAATTGAAAATTGCTAAAGTTATTCCACTATTTAAAGGTGGTGACAAATCTGACATTAGTAATTACCAGCCTATCTCTATCTTATCTATATTTTCAAAAATACTAGAAAGAATCATGTTCAATAGAGTATTTAATTATTTTAGTTTAAATAATTTATTATACAACAATCAGTTTGGCTTTAAGAAGAATAACTCAACCGAGCATGCAATTATTTAGTTGGTACGTGAGATTTCCAATTCTTTTGAAAAATCTCAATTTACATTAGGAGTTTTTATCGATCTTTCAAAAGCATTTGATACTGTGGATCATGATATTTTGCTTTATAAACTTAATTATTACGGATTAAATGAAAGAGTTAGTAAATGGTTTCAAAGTTATTTATCCAACAGAAAACAATTTGTTTCTTGTCATGAACTTAATCATACACAGTTTTTAAATGTTTCCTGTGGTGTTCGGCAAGGTTCCATCTTAGGCCCTCTTTTGTTCTTAATATATATCAACGACTTGCATAAAGCATCAAATCTTCTAAGTATTATGTTTGCTGAAGACACAAACTTATTTCTCTCTAACAGTGACATCTACCTACTATTCTCCGTTATGAACAAAGAACTTCAAAACATATCTAAATGGTTTAAAAGTAACAAATTAACATTAAATATAAACAAAACAAAATGGATTTTTTTCCACCCGCTCTCCAAAAAACGTTCTCTAACTCAAAATTTACCAAAAAAAATTATTGACCATAATGAAATAAAAAGAGATTCTGTAACTAAATACCTGGGGGTTTTCATTGACGAGAACATCACACGGAAACATCATATTAACTATTTCTGCTCAAAAGTTTCAAAAAGTATTGGAATTCTATATAAGGCGCGTACTCATTTAGATAAAAATAATTTAACTAAACTTTATTATTCTTTTATTCATAGTTATATAAGTTATGGAATTATTGCCTGGGGTAGTACTGATCAAAACAAGTTACAATGTCTCCATCGCCGTCAACATGCGATCCGTGTAATTAATTTTGCGGATCGGTTCTCAAATTCCTCAATATTTTTCAATCAAATGAAAATCCTCTATATTTATAAACTAAACGTATATAAAAATTTATCTTTTGCTTATATGTGGAAGTATGGTTTATCTCCTTTAATTTTTAAAGACCTTTTTATTTTGAAACCTTTAAGCAAGTTTAACATGAAGAATAATAACTATTCAAATGAACCACTGTCGAACAAAATTCAATCAATTCTGTATCACGTATCGTGCAGCTCATCTCTGGAAAAAAATTATTTTGCCTAACTTCGGCTTACCCGTAACTTATTCTGTTTTTAAAATTAAATTAAAAGATCTCATTCTCTCTATTGAAAATATCTTAGAATATTTTTAATTTGTCTTATGATATATAATAATTTTGAAATGTATGTTCAATCTTTGTTTTATACTAGTTGACAATTTGTTTCTATTTATCTAATCTATCTATCTTAATATTTTTACGTTAATTTTTTACGTTCTCTTATTGTAAAAAGGCGTTTTTATAATACTTTACGTACTCTGTTTTGTAAAAGGCTTCTGACGATAAGATCATTTGATCTTCTTTTAGAAGCCTTGTTTGTATTTGAAAAAAATATGTAATTTGTATATATTACGTCAAATGTAAACAAAAACTTACGAAAAAAAAAAAAAAAAGTATAGAGCAATATAACATGTTTTTAGGGTTCCATAATTTTACTTTAAAGTCTCAAATACTCTGTATTCATAGCTGTATTGCTCACGTTATAATTTATTTTAAGCAAAAAAAGGTTATAAAGTTTAAACAACCAATGATTCAAGCGTTTATATGGGAGATCTGTGTATCTGTGGCCCAATGCATGAAAATGTTGTACATGGGATGCAAATCTCTTCAGCTTTTGTATCTAAAGTGATTTCCTGCTTAAACTCTTCTACAGCATGTGGTCCGGACAACATTCCTGTTATAGTCTTGCAGAAGCGTTCTCCAGAGCTGTCGTCTATACTTCCGTCTATACTTGTTGTCTATACCTAATAAGTGCTTATCAGAGTCTTGTTTCCAGCCTGCTGGAAACAAGACTCTGCTATCTCTACTTTCAGAAATCTGCTATCTCTACTTTCAGAAACTTTGAAAGTAGAGATAGCAAGAATCTGCTATCTCTAATTTCAAAGTTTCTGGAAAGCGATCTGACTCGTCTTATCATTTTCCTATTAGCCTTTTTACTATAATAGGCATGATTTTTAAGTCTTTAATTAACACTTAATCTCTCATCTTGAATCTAATAACTTACTTTCCGATCATCAATATGGATTTTTATTTTCTTGTTCTACTACTGATTTATTAAAGCTAATATCCAATACGTTTTATTATGTATTATATAGAGATGGAGAGGTTATAGCTATTGCTCTCGGTATTTTTAAACTCTTTGATAAAATATAGTCTTCCCATTGGTTCTCTTCTTATGGTGTATCAGGTAAAAACTTTAAGATTATTGAATCCTTTCTTACCAATCGTAGAGTAAAAGTTGTCCTCGATGAACAGCACTCTTCTTTATTTCCTTAACTTCAAGGATTCCTCAAGGTTTTATTCTTGGCCCTATTTTTAATTGACATTAACGATCACCAAGAAATTCTCACATCTAAGGTGGCATTGCTCACTGATGATATTACTGGTTATTTGTGTCTTGATAAGAAACCAACACTCTCTGATTGATTGGAGGGGACCGTTGAACTTCTGCTAAAGCATGAGGCTCTCAGTGGCTGGTGCAAATAAATAGGATAATATAAGTCAAATAAAATAGGATAATATAAATAATAATATAATAGTATTTAAAATAATCCTGTAAAAGTTAGTTTAACCAACGGATTAGTAGTGAAAACGGATTAATTGTGAGTGGTAATTTTTTCACGTAATTTCTTGTACCTTCACGTAAATTTTCTGTCTGTAATTTATTATTTAATAATGTTTTTTATGGTATGAAGTAAAATATTGCCTTCAAACATAATATATGCGTACGTGATGCGGAAAGTTGAAGAAAGTAAGAAACAAAATTTATATAGTAAAACCTGTATAAAACATTACATCAAGCTCATAATTGCTGAAGTAGCAATAGATGCAGAGCTAATAAAAGAATTAGCACTAGTAGTGATAGGATCAGCAAGAGATGCACTATTAAAAGCACTGTCAAAGCCACTAGATGTTGAAGTAGTTAGAGTTCTGACTTAGAACCAAGGTCTTAGAAGAGGTCCCAGGTTCGACGCCGGCTCTAGCCTAAATTGCTACATTGGTAAAGAAGGAGGTGTGAACTTTCTAATTAAATGCTCTTCCTCGGTGTTAATAAGACAACACTTCTTACGTAGAAAGAATTAATCGTGCAGATCGTATCTATCCTTTTCAATTTTTCCTTTAGTTGTTTAAGACAATTCCCTTCCGCACATGACAATTTCTTTTTTAAAGACATTTTTGAGTTAATTTTCAAAAACATTGTTATGTAACGTTACTGCAATTATGACAAATTTAGTTTGAAACTAAGATATGAAAAGATATGAAACTAAAATATGTATAAATAACAAAAAAGTACATTTTTAAAGCCCTATTAATGTTATATACATAATATACATATAGATATTGTATACTATAATAAACAAAAAGGAGTGAGTTTTTAAAAAAGCCTAAAATTTCAATAAATATTAAAACAGCGGTGAAAATTTTTTCCGCATATGTCACGATAGATATGCTTAAGTTATTAATGCGCTAAAGTAATTAATTGAGTCTACGCGTTTAACGCTAAACTAAAGAGACAACTTTTTTTATTTTTTTTCAAAATTAGTAAACGGGGCGAGAGTCTTAATAAGTTGCGGATAGTCTGGAGAAAAGTTTAATAAAAACTTAATAGAAACTTAATAAAGAGATAGATTTATTAGTCTGAGCCCGTTTTTTGTTTTTTTGTTTACAACTTTACAATAAGAAGTTAGAAAGTATTGAACATTAATGATTAACTCAAAACAAAGATTTGACAGATTTTTATTTTTTACCACAAAGGGGTCATCCATAAATGATGTCAGTAAATATAGGGGGGGAGGGAGTGCTGGAAAGTTTGAACTAATTGACAATGAGGAAGGGGGTGTTGAGGCCAAAATGATGTCAATTTAAACTATTTTTTTAGTTTTAATGAGCAGATTTTAACGGTATTTACATCTACTAATAAAAACTACTATCGTTTTATTAATATATTATCATTTGCTGCGAATCAAATTATGTTAGAAGTATTAACTTTTTGTATATAAAATTCACAATCGTTATTCGTTCCCTAGCGGATTATAAAATGTGGTTCAAAGTAAACTCATAAAAGTAAACTCATAAATTTTTCATTTTTTAAAATTAAATTGTCGTTATTTCAAATACGAAACTCTAATTTCTCTCTAGTTGATTGTAAAACGTGATGCAAACACATAAAGTCTATTGAAAATTCAAAACGCTAATTTCTCCCAAGCGGGTTAAAGAAATTCTTTTAAAAAGCTTGCGTTAACGATGAGCAAAATCATTATTCTGATTGTGATGTAAACAATACCAATAAATCAATATTAAAATGTGGATAAACCGCATTACTTAACTTATTGATGGTCTCGTATGGAAATGCTCATCCCGCTAAAAAAAAGACTAATATCCAGAAAGAAGTCCATAGTATATGGAATTCATTAAAAGAAGAGAAACTGGTGCATAAGGATCTTGAATCAAAAGTGCAATTTAATCAATGTATTTAATCAATTTATTTAATGAAAAGGCAATGAAGTTCAAGAACAAGCAATTATCATTTTGGGCCAATACTCCAAAACAGTCTGCCCCCACGTATACTCCACTTGAATTTAACAAGAATTCCTCACAGTTTGTTGAGCCCCGCAATGAAGGATCTGTTATTGATGATCAACAAAGTAAATTAACTTTCAGTTTGTTGGCCACAAAAAATGCAAGAACAGTGGCTCAAGATTGACTCAAATCTGAGATTGCAGCTTTAAATTGTGAAGTTGCTAGACTGAAGACTAGAAAGAGAAGTGGATTCATTGCTGAAGCTCAAAATGATGATTTGAAAAAGAAAAAGAAGAAACTAGCTCATCTATGTAAAGAACTGGCCAAAAAGAAGTATGATCAAGCTCAACAGAAGAAAACTAGAGAACTGAAAAAAGCTAGAATGGAGGAAATCTGCTTGGAGCATCAAGAAATAAAAAAAAAACTAAAAATCAGAAAGAAACCTGGTCGACCGTCATTAGAAGTAGATCAACCTCTTCTTTTAAAGGCGATTATGGATATCGCTCTCCATGGTTCGTCCGCTGATGAAAGACGTCGGTCAGAGGTTCTTTGGGTAATGATAGTTTAGCTATGTTTGTTAATATAGTATTTGTTAGAGTTTTACTCTTAATTAGTACTTGCACTATTGTAAATATCCTTGAAATGTTAAAAACTAATTTCAAGATTTGATTTGAATATAATTTACGAAATAAGTCCCGTTTTCTGTAAAAAAGTTAATTATATCCAAATATATTTCTTTATTGTTTTGAGCATTAAAACTCTCGACGAATTGACATCCGAGATGAACAAAATTGGATTTGCAATCAGCAAGAGCGTCCTCTATACTCGTCTACTTCCGAGAAGTTACGGAACATTAGACGGCAAAAGGCACGTCAAAACAGTCCCTGTTAGATTGATCAGTCCTCAGAATGAATCTCATTTAAAACATGTTGACGGACTCTTTTACAGTTCAACTATAAAATATGTGTAAGAAGTTTGTTCTATTTTAGGGCCAGATGAAGTGTGTTTCATTAGCCAAAACGACAAGGCAAGAGTTTCAATTGGAATCACAGCAGCCAAAAAACAGGCGCCGTTGTTGATGCATTTGGAGTACCGGGTAACTCTCTCGGACCACGACTGGGTCGTGGCTGCTGAACACAAGCTTATACCATCTGTATACGCTGGAATTACGATCAAAAAAGATGGTCTCGGAAAAACAGATGCTGTTACTTATTCTAGACCTACCTACATTGCTGTTCGATCAGGAAAACACGCATCCTTGACCGCCTTTGCTCATGAATTAGAGCTTCAGCGGCTCTTGGATATCAAAGAATTCGACTCTATTACCAGAGATCCTCAAACTAATATGGTTAAGCCTATCGTTGTGTTTAGCGTCGATATAGGACCCGACGAAAATCCCAGATACCAGAAAGTATTTGAAATCGGGATTCACCATTTCTTGAAGAATAACCTTGACGCTCTTTTCATCATGACGAACGCTCCAGGCCGCAGTGCATTCAACAGAGCTGAGCGACAAATGGCACCTCTAAATAAAGAATTATCTGGGGTGATTCTTCCGCACGAACATTACGGAGTTCATCTTGATTCTCAAGGTAATTACATTGACAAAAGTTAATTTGTAAAAATATTAATATAATGTTTAACCTATAATAACCAACATATCTTTTTAAATCAAGCAGGACAATAGATAAAAATTTAGAAAAACAGAACTTTGGTTTTGCTGAACAGGCTTTGGCTGATATTTGATCTGATCTACAAATTGACGGTTATCCAACCATTGCAGAGTATATTGATCCAGAAAAATCAGAGCTAGAGTCAAGGAGCCTTTTATTACAAGATCAACGTTGGATTGCCGATTATCTTCATACAAGTCAACATTTTACTCAAATTGTGAAATGTGAAAATCGTACTTATTGTCGGACTATTAGAAGCTCTTACTTTACTCTAAATAGAGCAAGATTTCTTCCGCCACCTGTCCCTGTCAACCAAACCAGGCTTAAAGCAGTAGATGTCTCAGAAGGAGCAAAAGAATTGTTTCCATTATCCGTCTTTATGCTCATCGCATCAAAAATTGAAAGTATTCTTCCTCGTACTTCCAAAGGATTTCCAATTTTGCCGTATGATGTGTTTTATCTATCAATTCAGTCTAGCCTAGCTGATAGAATCTGTAAAAAGTGCAATATCTACTTTGCCTGTCAAGCTATGTTGAAAAAACACGCTTCTATTCATTCTTCTGCTATAACACTCCCTCTAATCAAAAGGGTCCAACCTGTTCGTATCGCTGCCAAGCGTCAGACAGAATTTTTGGCAGTCATCGCTTTGCAGAAGAGTTCGGAAACTACTGAATGGTTAGATGAAAACGAAGTTGACGCAACTAATTTGATTGTACCTCAAGAATACGGTATCCTTTTAAAGCGCGGAGAGCATTCACTACCTATTGTTTCAATCGATAATCACTTTAACAATCCATGGGAAGATTATATTAAAGATATATAATACTATTTGCTTAGTTGATTATTTAATGAAATATCGACTATTATATAATATAATTTGATGAGATCTAATATTATATAAATGTATAATTTAGTCAGAAAAAAAATCAATGGTTTTTAATCATTTTTATTGTTTTTAGAGGGGGAGTACACAAAAACTGACATCATATATAACGGGGGGTTGGCCAAAAATTGACAGTTTGACAAAGGGGGGAGGGGGAGTCGAAAAATTGAGAAAAAACACTGACATTATTTATGGATGATCCCTAACCAAAAAGACTTGAAATAAAACGACTATATAAAAAATAAGTATAGAATGAGTCGATGCGGACTTGCCATGACCCATATTATACGAGTCATGGTAAGTTCATTATTCCATATATTTTAAAGTAATTCTAAATTTTCTTTACACTTTTTATACTGATTGTAATAAATCAACACATTTCAAGCGGGTGTTCTAAATATTATTTTGATTACCCGCTTCGGGTACAAATATCCGAACCGCTGATAAATTGCGGTTTCAACAACGACCACCGAAGCCTTTCAAGTTTATATAAAGTTAATAATGATATAAATTATTTTTTTATGCATAATTCTAAAAGATAGACAATATGTATAATATTTCTACTACTTACTAAAATGTATTGATGTAAGGAATAAGTAAAGAAAAACCTTAAAATAAGAAATAAAAATGCTTCGAATAAAGTTAGTAAAAGTTATGTACAGAAAATTTTATATGAACGCAAACACTTTGTACTAGCAATACACGAAACATATAAAATTCAAATTTTAGTTGTGAATCCGAATGCTTAGTTTTAGTGCTCAGTAAACTGCTGATTAATTTTATATTAGAGCAGCCGTGGCACACTTGCCTCAGAAATAAAGGATCCGTGGTTCAAACCCCACCTCTGTGCAAGTTTTGCGACATCGGTTAGAAAGGAATTTCCAATTAAATGCTCATCCGCAGTGCTCTGTGATAAGACCGTAAAGACTTCTTAGGGCAACTCAAAAAATATATATATTGACTACGATGTGGACGGTATGATGCATCCATTAGGAGCATATTACAAAAAACAAAAAAGACAAAGAGAAGAAAATGAAAAGAAACAGGAAAAATTAAAAAAAAGTGGTTTGTGAATGACGCTGATAGTTTTGTTAGTTCATCCCAAAAACGAAAATTTAACTGAAAAAGAAGATTCAACTAAAACAAATCCATGTCAAATGCAGGCTTTTATGAATTCATCCAATCAAGATATTAATGAAATTCAGTCTTCTCGCCGTTATCAAATCAAGATCTAAACAAAACTAAGTTTTTCCAAATTTCATCTGAGATAGACAAAGGACTTGCTGAGGATTTTTTTGTATGTGATAAAAAAATAACTTTCAACCATCAAATCTCAAAGAAGAAGGAAAAAAAGATATTCCAAACACAAATTTTGAGTGTTTTCGATCGAGTGAGGTGCTTTTTAATTGAAAATGGGCCTGAGCAGGAAACCAAAGAAACCTTTCCATCAACTTCTTCTTCTGATACAAAAATAAGACATTTCAGTTCAAAGCGGTGCAAAAAGATGCTTGCCAATAGCTAACTGGTGAAAAGGCAATGGTTGCTTTATAGCAATTTAAAAGATGCAACATTCTGTTTTTGTTGTGTGCTGTTTTCCTCAACAAAATCTAATAAGTTGTCTGATATTTCTAAAGGATTTAGTGACTGATTCAGAGAACAATAAACCGAAAGTTATTGTTGATGCCATATTATTCTGTGCAAATAATAATTTAGCTCTAAGAGGCAGTAATCATGCAATAGGGGAACAAAAAGGTGGAATCTTTTTAAGTATCCTAGAGTTGATTAGTTATTACAATCCTCTATTAGCAGACCATATTGCAACAATAAAAGGCAAAAAAGCTGCAGTCTCATATTTTTCACCACAAATTCAAAATGAAATAATTACACTTGTGGGAGAAAAATTTAAAGGAGAAATCCTCGCACGGATTATAAATGAAAAATATTATTCCTTGCTTTTTGACTATACACCTGATGTTTCTCATAAAGAACAGCTGAGTGAAGTGATAAGATATGTTTTTATAAAAAATAGAATGTGCTCAATAAAAGAAAGTTTCGTGGATTTTATAGAGAGTCATCAAAAGACTGGAAATGACATTGCAGAAGAAATCCTAGGAAAACTGAAAATTGATGGATTAAATATTGCAGATTGCAGAGGACAGGGCTATGACAATAAAGCAAATATGGCTGAAAAATACAAAGGAGTTCAAGCACAAATTATTAATATCAATGGACTAGCATCATTTGTACCATGTGCACTCCATACTCTTAATTTGGTTGGCATTCATGCTGCTGAAGTCTCACCTCTTACGGTTACATTCTTTGGATCTATTCAAAAAATATTCACATTTTTCTCCAATTCTACATCAAGATGGGAAAACCTGATGAAAGAACTCCCAATTTCATTAAAGGGTCACTGTGAAACAAGACGGTCATCAAAATAAAAGCAGTTGCTTCCCTAAACAATTAAGTTGTGGAAGTTTATAGTGTTTTACAAGACATGAGTACAAAAACAACTTCAAACCATGAAACTGTTGCTGGTGCAAAAGACCTAACAAAATTGTTCAATCTTAAATTTCTTTGTTTGTTGAACCTGTGGACTAAAATTCTTACATTAATTGACAGAGAAAATCATGCAATGCAAGGCAAAAAAATTTTAATTGACATTGAAATTTTTTTGCCTTGCATCGCATGTCTCGGCCATCCAGTATTTCAGAAAAAGAGGAGTAAAAGACATCATAGAATCTGCCAAACAAACAGCAAAAACAATTGACATTGACACAGACTTTCCAATTAAATGAAAAGAAAAGTCAAGCGTATGATGTTTGATGAGGCTGATGATAATGGCATTTTAATCTAAACAGAACAAGACTTTGTCATTCAATGCAACTGAGTGTTTGACAGCATTATCACACAAATGCAATGGCAATTTGAGGCAATGTCCAAAGTATCATCTGACTTTCTATTTCTCACCGGAAAACAAATCTCTCTTAACACTGTTGAAGAACTTAAGCAAAAAGCATTTAGCCTAGCCCAGAAGTACAAAAATGATTTGGATTCTTTAAAACTGGAAGCTAAGATTGAGAGTTTCAAGTTTCAGGCAAAAGCTATGATGGAAAATTTGGAATGTGCTAATCCAATTGAAATATTGCAATTCATACACTCGTACTCTTTAACAGATGCATATCCGAACATTGAAGTTTCACTCAGGATTTTTCTTACACTTCCAGTGACAGTTTCAACATGTGAAAAAAGTTTTAGTAAACTTACATTAATCAAAAATTACTTGCGATCAACCATGGGACAAAAACGCTTATCCAGTTTTGGCTATTATTTCAATTGAGAATGAAATAGCAAAGAAGGTAAACTACGATCAAATTATAGATGATTTTGCATGCCAGTTTTTGCAACTGCTTTGTACTTATGCCAGTTCGCACTTATGCTAGTTCACACTTATGTCCATTCGCATTAATGCCAAATTTTTCAAGCTCTGTCGACGAACTTATGCCAATTTGCACTTATGCCAAATTTTTCAAACTCTGTCGACGAACTTATGCCAATTCGCACTTACGCCGTAGAGTTAAAATTTTGGTTAGTTTGCATGTATGCTATCGCTGGATTTCGGTGAAATTTAAAGTTATAATAAGTTTATCTTTTTACAGAGATACATTTCGATTAATTTATTCCCACCATCATATATGATTAGGTTACCGATTAAATCAGAAAAGCTAATAATATATCACAGAAGGTTATATATGTACAAAACCAAACAAAATATCGGTTATTTGGAAGTAAGTTGTTTATTAAAACATCAATTTAGGTTTAAAAAGTTTAGTACGAAAATTTTTAAAGTGTAAGCCATAAAAACAACAACATCATTTAAAAATTCAAAAACATTCAAAAACAACATCAATTCAAAATCAAAAAAAAAAAATCATTTGAAAGAAAATTACAAAAAACTTACGAAACTTTGAAAAAAAAAAATACAAAAACGCAAAACTATATGAGAAATTCTAGAAAATACTTTAAGTACCCTAAATAAAAACATTACACAAATCTTAAAAAAACTTAAACAATAATTTGTCCGACTACTTTGCGCAAAGATCGGGAAGTCAAGAAAACTTGTATTTCTTGCTCATTTATTTTTCTATTTTTAAGGGAAAATATCCATCGGTCCCATTTAAGCATTTTCCGGAATGTCTTAGAATTAGTAGTATATTGTTTAATGTCCTTGTTAAATTGGGCTTAACAGTGACTTTTACTAGTTCTTAACAAATTACATACACTGGTTTGGGTTTAGAATTTGTATCACTGAATTCGCTTGAGGATCCGTGGTTCCAACACCACCTCAGGGCAAGTTTTGTGACATCGGTTAGGAAGGAGGCGTGAACTTCCAATTAAATCTTCATCCGCGGTGCTCTGTGATAAGACCGGTAAGGACTTCTTGGGGTATCTAAATAAAATTATATTAAAAAAAAAACATTAAAATCAATGGAAAAATCAATCATATTTGGTACACCATCTTGACTATCAATTTTATTTTTTGATAATATGCTTATTTTTTGACATATACTTTTGATTTAAATTCTTTTAAATCAGGAATTTTATTTTCCGGTAACAAATAATCTTCAGATGATTCAATAAATTAAACATATTAGTGCAAAATGTTCTGGAGATGTTATCTATTATCAAATATATATAATAATGCTTTAGCAGTATGATATCTCTATATATAATTTTTCATCTATACCTGACAATTCCTTTTCATTTCAGGCAGAGTATAGATATAGGAGATAAATATTCTGGATTTTTTATATTTTAATAATTAATAGTACCATCTAATTCTCAGACAAGGTCCAAAAGTGTATTGTAATGTAGTTTTATCAGCCAAGTTCAAGTCTCTCCCATACTTGTAGGTTTGCATCTCTTTCTTTTTTCTACAAACACTATCATAGTCTCTGCTCAAATGAGCTATCATCTCTAGTTCAATCAACCAAAACTCATTCTGACTCGGCTTTTCATTCAACAAAGTTGCATCCTTTTACTGTATTTGTCTCTCCATACTATAAAATTTTTTATTTATCTAGTTAATTTCCTTGCATATTAACAAAATTTCAAAACTGTCACCAATCTTTGTGTTTTTCTGACTCATACAACCCGCAACTTTTTAAGTCTTTAATTAAATGTCTCTTTTCTCTTCAACCCTACCCTTTGTTTTCTACCCAGCAAACACTGTTTTAGTGGAATTGCAGTGGACCTATATAGGCATTTTGAGCGGTTTATTGGAGTTTTGCTTATCGGTCACTTAGTGGACCATTAGTGGCAGCCGCTATAAATGGCCAGCCGATAACTTTTTGACATATTATTTTTGACATAGGATTTGCAGTGGACTTATATAGGCATTTTTTAGCGGTTCATTGGAGTTTTGCTTATCGGTTCCTTAGTGAACCATTAGTGGCAGCCGCTTTCAATGGAAAGCCGATTATTTTCCGACATGTTAATAGTGGCTAGTTATCGGCTAGCCACTTTTGGCGGCTGCCAATAATGGTTTACTATGTAACCGATAAGCAAAACTACAGCGGTCAGCTCAAAATGCCTATATAGGTCCACTGAAAACCCGCTATACCATGTTTGCTGGGTTAGTTGCTAGTCATCGGTTTGCCATTTTTGGTGGCTGCCACTAATAGCCCACTACGTAATTTTCCCACTGATGAGCAAAACTACATTGGACCGCTGGAAATGCCTATACATGTCCACTGAAATTTCGCTTTAGAATGTTTGCTGAGTAGATTGTATAAATACTAAATCTTAATTTCAGATAATTTTAAATTTTATTATATTGAAATAAAGACTTTTTACTCAACTTCTTGTTAAATTTAAATTTTGCTATAAGTTTATTTTTTATTATTTTATTTCAGTTTAAACAAACTGGGTGTATGTATACCGGGTGTACAAGGTATAACAATTTTACGTGTTTTTTATAAATAAATGTTAAACTCAAAATACGATTTAAAGCTAGTTTTACTGAATGCCAAACTTAGGTCTGTATTTAAAATGGTATGATTAGCAATTAAAGAATCGTTATTTATTTTCAATTATTTATATAAAAATTTATATATATAGTTATAATATTGCCTACATTTTATTAACCTATGACTTTGAAACGTAACTATGAAATTATCGCCCTTACCGTCTTCCTATGGATCTGCCTTTGGCTATATAAGATACAAATTTTTTTAAGTACTGTTTTAAAAAGGTGTTTATAACTTTTTATATTTTGTTTCATTTTTATGATTTGTTTATAATGAATTAATGTTGCTTTCTTTTCGAAGATTTTATGATTCCCGGTGTTATTTAGAGGTTTTGCATGTTTTTTGCTGGGATAAATTTAGTAACTATTGGAAATGCTTTATAGTAGCTTTGAAGTGTAAGAATTAATAAGTTGTGAAATGGATTCCGAGTTTACTATTAATAATAGTTTGTGGTTGATAATAGTTTGTGTAATCTTGTGACTTTTAATTAATAATTTATTTATACATATTAATACAAAAAATATATAATTGAAATGTATCATTAACTATTCGCTTTTTAACTTTTAATTATTCTAATAAATTTGAAATTTTTTTAATAAAATAGAATGTAATCTGTCCAAGCCCATAGATTTCCAACAGTCCGATTGGCAGAACAAAGAATTTTCCATTGAGTATTTGTAAGGTACTGGTAATTCATTAACAAAAACCAAATGAAAATAGTTATTAATTGTTGAGGTCTTAATTTTATTTAGTTATTTTATTTATTTATTTATTTTAGATGCCCCAAGAAGTCTTTACGGTTTTATCACAGAGGACCTGGAAGATCATTTAAAAGGAAGTTCACGCCTCCTTTCTTACCGATGTTATATAGCTTGCACTGAGGCGGTGTTGAATCACCAATCTTTAGCTTCTGAGGCTAGCGCGCTAACAAATGCGCTAAGACTAGATTTTATAGTTTTATGATGTAGCGCATTCAAAACTTCCGGTGTGATCCAAAGGTTTTGCTTTTCTTTAAGGCGCTCTTGAAATTTTATGTCTCAAGCGTTGACATGAGCAATTATTGCTACACAATTTCCGACGTCGTATGATTTAAAATTAGTGTGGCTAAAATTAAAGTTGCCATACAAGAGTATTGTTGAGTTTTTTAATTTTGGCAGTAATTATTTTGCTTCTTTGATAGAGGCCGAAATCTGTGATCTCGGCCTGCATCTGTGAGAGGCCAAAATTTATTTAAGTTTGTAATTGTATTCATCTTTTGGGAGATTCATGCAACCAAGAAGTATTGATTCATTTTCAAAATGGATTATGCGCCAGATTTTTTTTCACGGATGACAAGGTGAGTGTGAGGTGATTAACTTCACTATTATTTTAGTGAGTGTGAACTTCACTATTTTTATTCAATAAAAAACTATTTTAGTTTTTTCTTGACTAAAAAATAATTCCCCATTTGAAGAAAAAATAATTCCCCATTTGAAGAAAAAATAATTCCCCATTTGAAGAAAAAATAATTCCCCATTTAAAGAAAAAATAATTCCCCATTTGAAGAAATAGGCAAAAAATTTCCAAATTATTTTGGTCTAAAGAAAAGCTTTTCAAAATGAAATACACAACTTTTCAAAATTAATTACAGAAAAAGGTTGCCTAAATAAATTATCATTTCTTAAGTTGTATTTATTTATCTATTTTAAGGTACATAAAGAAACAAGAAATGCATTTTCCCGATATTCATAACAAACAAAATATCAAAATATAAAGAAACTCTAAAAAAATAAAAGAGACTTTTGGCATGAGGAAATCTATCTTTAAAATTAATCAGATGAGAAAATTGTTACGATCAAGTAGTAACAGTTTAATTGAATTAATTCCCAGGCATTATTTGTATAATTTAAATGGCAATGGATTTTTAAGAAATTTTTGTGTTAAAGGTGTCTATTTAAAGCATTTCTAGCTTTACGCATTTATTCTATACCTTAAGCAACTTTGTTGCACGAAAATTCAATGCGATATTTCCAACTAAGGGGTTTATATTTGTGTAAATATAGATTTTTTTATTTGTGCAAATATAGATAAAAAATTAATAGATAAAGAAGTAAATTCTAATAAATTAGAATTTACTTCTTTTCTTATTTGAATTTTGTCTATAAAAAAGTAAAAGCATGTTAGATTAAATGTTTTTGTTTCATCAACATTTAGTTACAACATTTAGTTACTTTAAACTAGTCATAAATTTTTTTTAACACAATGTTCATATTTTGAAATACTGATGCAATGCGACTATAAGATAAAAAGGGATTAGTATCATAGGCAAACTAAACAATCATTAAGTTAGTGGCTTCATTGAGATCATTAATTCAAATTAGAAAGGAAAGGGATCTTAACATAGAGCCCTGAGCAACCTCACAAGTAATTTTTACTAAATTGGAATAGACAGTTGTATAACTGTAGGCAAACAGTTTATGGTTGACTAAATAACCTTTAAGCAGCATATACCTTACAGAAAATTATTTCTTAATAAAGATTGAGAGATAATTTGAAACATTGGTTGTAACGCGTTTCTTTAAGTATTATTGAAACTTTGATTATTTTCGGATTTTCGGTAAAAAAAAAAACAACAACAAAAAAACCCTGTTTTATTAAACACTGTAAAACTTTAAACAGAATATCCTTAATGGCTAATAACGTTACAATAAATATAATTGCGATCAACTGATTTATTAAGCTTAAGCATTTTAAAAGAAAGATCAAATTCCTCAAAGGAAAACTCAAAAGAATTTATTGGAAAAGCATAATAATTAATTTCGTCGTTCACAATAGGAGTTTTTTGGGCCAGACTAAGAGAAACTGGTTTAATTATTTTTCAATTCATTACCTTTTGATCTTAGGATGTTTTGTTATTAATTTTATTAGCTTTAGGTAATGCGCTCGTTTTTAATTCATGCATGCTTGTGAGTTTCTCTAGGAGTTTCTGAGTACGTTTTAAATTAAGTTTATTCCTCTAAAGCAAATTAATGCAGTACATTTTTTTTTTTTTTTTTGCTTTTCGAAGTCTTTAGTGTTGTTTTTTATAGAGAACTTTATTTTTTTTTCATGTTTGGTTTTTAATTATTTGATGTATAGTTTGATTTTAGGGGGTTCTCATTGATTTTTTGTAATCTATAGTGACATTACACTTTAAGGTTTTTCATTCACTGTAATTTTTTAAAAATTAGTTTCATATATTTCATAAAACGTTTTTAAAAGAATATCGTAAACTAGATTAGCGTCAGCACGGGCATTCATTTGTTTTAAATAAAGCGGAGATAATTATTCTTTAAATGATTTTAAATTAGTAGTTGTAAAAAATTGTTTTTTAAACGTTTGTTTTTGTCGAGATGTTATAACTGTGTCAATATTAATAGACTAAAAATAAGTAAGTTGTCAGATGTCACTTTTAATAAAACCTTTTTAAAGAGATTTATTGAAAACATCAGTTGCTATAATATTTTTAATTAAAGTTGCTGACGTTTGAGTTATACTTGTTGGTTTGTTAATTATAGGAAAAGCACCGCGTTCAAGCAACTCATTATAAAATTTAACCTTTGACAACTAAATCCACAAAACCGTTGTATACATATATCGTAAAAAAATATTTAAAAAAGCTGCAAATTTTCTGGCGGCTGCAAATTTTTCTTGTAAATTACGCTGCTAAGCAGCATATTTTTTTTAGAAATTACGCGTCGGCGGTAAAATTTCTTGTGATAATGGAAAAATGCTCGATTTTCAACTATATATAATTTATATTTTAATATTATTAAGTTTATACTTTACAATATTTATTTATCGGAAGATCAATTATTCTTTTATCAAATAGAGCGAATAAACTAGATGAATTCATTTAAAAAAATGTATAGTATGCGATTATGTATTTTTCATATCAAGTTAAATAATTTGAGTTAAAAGTTGCATTTTGAGTCCTCTTAAGCACCTTAAACGAACAAACAAACAAAAAACAAAAAACAAACTTTCATTATTAAATTCACATCTAAATTCAGTCTACTTCATAAAAATATTTATTACTATATTTTAATGATTAAATATAACATATATTATTAAATATAGATTATATGATTAAATATAGAAATATATTTATATATATTTTTAATGATTATGTAACATAAAAAAAACTTTGAACCCTTACGTTTGTTGATAGGGAAGGTGAAAGTTGTAGAGTTTCAAGTTCCCAGGCCAGATACTGTAACTTTATGAAAAGTATCCTCATTTGACAAAGGCATAAACGTACTTTTATCTCTAAAAGTTACATTTCTCAAACATAAAAAAGTTTTTTTTTTTTTTTGTGGGGGGAGGGGGGGGGGGTGAGGAGGAGAAAAGGAAGGGGAGGGGAGGTGTAATTGCTTAAATAAATTAGGTAATACTACTACCTAATTTATATCATAAAATAATTTGATTGCCTGACGTTTTTGAAAATATTTAAGGCGGTATTTCAAAAATAAAAGAATTTTATCTTACTTTATTATAAAGATTGCCTACGCGATTAATCGGCATGACCGCAAAATAATTCCACAGAAAAAAGTTTTATGGATTTGTTTATTTGTATTTTTGCAATATGGACATGACTACACAAATGTTTATTAGTATAAAGTTGGTAAAGTCTTTAAAAATATTTTCTTTAAAGCATTTAATAGCTTTTAATATTGGTATTTATACAAAGGATTATTTTACATTTGTGTTTAATATTTATTAATACAAAATTTAAAATAACAAAGATTTATAGTTTTTTCATTTATGAGTTAACACGACTTCGTCGCAACTTCCATTATGTCTTAAACTAAATCATAACAAAAGATGTAAAATAATAATAATAACAATAATAATAGGAATAATAAAAATAAAAATATACAAAAATATGTCTAAAGTGATGTTTAGCATTACTGAGCGCCGAAAGCGTTATGTGAATTAGCAAAATTTGCAGTTGCTTTAGTAAATTATTGTTATTGTAATAATCGTTTATAGATATATACATATTCTTATAATTATTATAATACTATACTGTTATGGTTTTAATTATATAATATCACTTTTGTTATAATACATATTATAATAGTATTAATGCATATAATATACAGTATTTTATAAGTTATGCATAATATAATTTAAGTGTTATATTAGTATTATATGTAGGTACTGTATTTAATATACAATACTAATATAAGTATTATATATAATAGTATAGTATAATGATTTTAAGAAATTATATTAACATGTATGAATTATACTGTTATTACCAAAAGTATAATATTTGCTAATGTATTTTTGTTGTTATTTAATTTTTTTTTTGATACAGAATAAAATAAAGTTTTTTAACTTTTTTTTATTTTACAAATGTACATAAATTGCCTAAAAACCCTCTGTTATTGAATGTATTAAGCCCCTATAGGTGATCTTAAAGTTAAATGGCCTAAAATCTTTTTTTTTTTTCCATTTTGAAAAAATGGAGAAGTGTGTAAAATGCATATTAAAAAAATTATAATGATAAGTTATAATAATTAATGATGATTATTTGCATTTTCATAATAATAATAGTTTTCATTAAACAAAAAATATAATAGTTATAATATTAATAATAAATATTTTATGATATTTCTACAAAGTTTCTACAAACAAGAGCAAGAAAATAAAATTATTTTAGGCTGATTAACTGAAGGGTTCCTACCCCTATATAAGGCTTTAAATGATTGACTTTTTTTTCTTTTCTATTTTCTATTTAGGAAATAAGTTAATAATTTTGTGTAATTAAATTACTAAAAAATTGCTTATCAATTATTTTTTCATTTCACGCAGTGTTTCATTAATAAAGACTCTAATGAAATCCATTTCTAATGAGTCTTTATTGATAAAATACTGTGTAAAATGAACAAAAATTGATAATTGATTTTCTACAAATTTATTATTGCTCTGTTCTTTTAAGAACATGTAATATTCTTTCATAAAGTACAACAATGAAAATACTATTTTTTTATTTGTCTTTTATCTTATCTAGCTAAATTCAACTCATCTTTTACAAACTCTAACTACAATTTATATACAATCACAAAACCACAACAATTCATATTAAAACCTGTATAAACACATTACCAATTACACATTAAACCATGTAAACACATTAGCAATAATTACTGATTACAAAATACTTAAACTATGAAACATGCAAATGTTACTATGTGCGTTACCAAACATTGAGCACTATATTTGTAGAGTAAATCAAAAACTGTTTTATATATATATATATATATATATATATATATATATATATATATATATATATATATATATATATATATATATATATATATATATATATATATATATATATATATAACCCTCAGAATTTGGAAAAATAAGGTCAGCAATAAATTGTCGATTGATTGCTCTAACTGTTCGAGGTCGGCAAAAAAAATTTTCCATAAAGATGTTACCATAAAACATAAAAACAAGGTTGGCAATTTTTTGCCGACCTCAAACACTTTCAGGCCAGCAGTTAGGTCGGTATTTCCGAATGCAGACCCTAATTCTGAGGATTAATATATATATATATATATATATATATATATATATATATATATATATATATATATATATATATATATATATATATATATACATGTATATATATATATATAAATATATATACATCTATATATATATATATATATATCAACCCTTGGAATAAGGAAAATTGAGGTAGGCAACAATATCCCTACCTCAATCTTATAGAGGTCGGCTAAAAAAATTTAATACATTTAAACAAGGCTGGCAATTTTAAGAACTAATTCCCGGTACTCCAGGTAGCAGTAATATATATAGTAAATATATATACATATATATATACATATATATATATATATATATATATATATATATATATATATATATATATATATATATATATATATATATATATATATGTATGTATATATAAATTATAAATTAATATAGACACATAAATTTACATTTAAAAGAATAATAAACAATAATAATTAAAAGAAAGATTAAAGAGTTATACTCAATCTCACGAATGTTGCTGGATTTTGGAGTGTAAAATGATGGTAAGTTTATTTAGTTTTTTAGATTATATGATACTAGTATTTACTACATTAATATGTAAATGATAATTTACATAATATATTAAAGGTTATATAATATTTTTTAGATAATATTATTCTATTAATGATAATTTAGTTTTTATAAACTTTTTTGAATCATTTACTTTGCTAAAATATATTTACAAAATATAATAAACATAATTTAAACAAACATAATTTATACTTTATATTTTTGTTTGTCCTGTTTTTAAAGGTTTTTATTTTTTAAAGTAGCCACAATCTACTATAATAACTTTTATCTAGTATTTCAACTTGTATTTAAGTTGTTATTATATACATATATATATATATATATATATATATATATATATATATATATATATATATATATATATATATATATATATATATATATATATATATATATAGAGTAATAGCATAAACTAAAAAATTTAGCTTTTATTTTTTTAAATTTTGATATTCTTTAAAATCTATTAATACTAAGATTTCTAAGCTTATCCTCCCCTTCAGATATTGGAAAATGTAACCATGTTAGATTATTATCTTGCCTGACTAAATTTCATTTGAGATATTTTACAATTTAAGTATCTGATATTCTCTGGTTATGAATGCATCAAAAATCTATTATTAATTGTTATAATAAATTTGTGCAAATCTGTTGACAGTTTACTTTTTGTAATTATGAGGTTAATTTAAAATTTTATGATTATATGAATCTTTTTTACTGGTAAAGTTTTTTAAATTTGTTTCAGAAAATTTAAATTTTTTTCAGGATTTTTTAGACAAGCTTTCTTGAACATAAATAAAATTAAACTTTATTTAACATTCATTTAACATAACTTAATTTATTTAATCCAAGAAACCGATATTATCATAAGTGTTATATGATGTTTCCATGTTTCCATAAACACTTGGCAATCACTTGTATAAATAATTTCTCCAATGTTTTAAAAAAAATATTTATTTGAAATGTTAAAATTAAATTAGATTGTTTTTATTTTATATAATAGGCATTATCTTTATAAGCAATTTATAAACAGATTTTTATATATATAGCAATTGGCTGTTAAAAAACTTTAGTTTTTAAGGAATTTAAATTACTTTTAAGAAATTCTTTTTAATTTTTTTTCATTTAGTTCTACCCCTTATATATTTTGTTCATAATGTTTTTATTTAATTAAAATTTCAACTTAAAAATTCACTTAAAATAATTTGGAAATCTTTATTGCTAAAAATAACTTAAAATACCCTACATACAAAAATTTCCTTTTTATTTTCAATAATGTATGCACATTTTTATATATTATTATAAAAGCTTTTGCATTACTGTTTCATACTTTTAATATTAACTTATAGTTTTTAATTAATTTCATTTCATTAAAAATGTTGCAAAATGTACATTTAATATATGATCATTTGTAATAATGGATTTTTAATTCTATTTTTTAATCTTTATAATATCAAATGCACCACAAATACTCATTATCAATGTATTATTATTGATTTTACATGAGTCACGATAAGTGGCATCAACCAATGTACATTTAAAAGAAAAAAACTATTATGTTTACATAAAGCTTTTTACTGTTTAATATTTTTGTTTGCTTAAGAATAAAACACTTAAAATACTTTTAAAGTATTAGTTAAACAGATATTTTTAATTCATTATTTTGATAAAGTTTAGATTTTTTATTCTTTTATTTATTGATATGAAGTAGTTTTAATTTTTAAAATTCTTTGTTTTGTTTTTTCTCCTTGTTTTGTTGTTGTTGCTTTTAACTTCCCCCTTGAGCCAACCAAACTTTTGAATAAGTTTTCATCATTAACAAAGGAAATACCAGGTTTGGTTTTTATCAGCCCACTTATAAAAAATCTGTTATGTTGTGGTAATTAAGAGTTCCTGTTTATTATTTTAAGCTGGGTATATTGTTTTGCTGTCAATTAAAGTAATGTTTTCATCAGATTAAATCCATTGTCCAATACACTAAGCATGATGGGATTCATATTTAATATAATTAGTTAGGTATGAATTAAGTTATTATTTATGTGATGTCATGGTATGTTTTGAAAAAAGTTAAATGTGTTGAAAGCTGCTGCACATAAAACATAAAAAGTTTTTTTATACATGATGGGTGTGAAGACTCAAAGAAAAATTCAGTTTTGCTTTGTAAGATTTATTTGCATTTTTAAATTTTGCAAAAAATAAACTTTTTGTACAAATATTTTATTTTGAGTCAATGTTTATAATGAAAAGTGTCAAATGAGCTTTTAATAAGTTATTATTATTTGTTGTTTTTTATTTTGTATAATTATTAATGACATATTTTTAAGGATGTGTTTTGAATTTTATAGCATGTTCAATGATAAGATATGTTAAATATGTTTTAAGTGAACTTGTTACAATTTATACTAGGCTTATGAATTTAAAGAGAAATAGTTATCTATAATAATTTATAAATGGAAAAATAATAAGATATTTTTCCACATTACTTTTCTCTTTGATTTTTATGCTTTTAAAAAAAAATTTTAATTAAGAAAATTTCTCGAAAGATAATTTATTTTATAATTAACTATTTTAGTTTCTCTAAAAATTAAAATTTGTAATATAAAAAAAAAAAAAGTTTATTACTTAGTAATATTGTAACAAAAATGGTATCCTATGATAAACACATCTTTGAAATAAAAAAAATTGTTACTTTGAGAAACACATAAAATAACAAAAAATCGGTTACCTATGATAAACACATTTATGAAATAAGGAAACTTTAACAATTTTTATTTGCTTGTTTTTAAAAGCTAAAGCTCTAACAGTTTTTACAATTAAATGATAAAAATGATGTGTTTTTTTAAATATATTTTTAACTATAGGTAGTTATTTCCTTATAATATATATTTATTAAACAATGTTAAAATATTTGAATTAAATTATCTTAATTCATTACAAACTTTTATCAAAGAATATCCACTATAGTTAGAAAAAATACAAAGCTATTTCAAAAAAACATCAATTTGCATGTTTGTAATTATTTATTTTTTATAATATTAAAAGATTATTTATTTGAATTAGACTGCGATTGGTGATATAAAAGTGTTATCAGAAAACGGTTTTCTTGACCTCCCTCTCAGAACACTTTATTTTATTTTTAATACTTTATTTTTTCCAAATTTGCGTTTTAAAGTATACTGATTCTGAATTTGAAAAACTCCCAAGTTTTCCTTTTGCAGTTTTCAAGAAATATACGATTTAATTTTATATTATCGAGTGATTAGATTTTTATCGTGTAAGATAAAATAGTGATTTGAAAAATGTTTTTAGCAGCTATAACTGCATAAATACTAAATTGTATAACAATATATATGAAATATTTTTAATATAAAACCAATTATATATTCATTCACATAGGTATATAAGAGTGAATCGATTTTTATTGTGTAAGTCTAAAAGTTAATTTGAAATGTCATTTTAACAACTGATAATACATTGTTCATTTAACTTTTTTAAATTTACTTTTATTATCTTACAAACATGAAGAAAGTCATTACCATAAAGGTGACACACAAATTTCTTTATTTTAGTAAATAAATGTGATGTCATAAAGTGATTTTCACCAAGCTCTGCTAACGCACCTCAGTTTTTTTTGTAAGACCTTAAATACTGAAGCTTTTCCTTTACCATAAAATAAACTTGTAGTTTTACAGTGTTTTAAATGTTTGTATTACGGAAGTAATACTTTTAAAAAAAAGGTAGGAAATCATGTCATAAAAGGTAGATAAATTAAGTTAACCAATTAACCTGTAAAAGAATGAAAGCCAACTACAGCATTTACAAAAGATCTACCCCAACGATCAGCTACTTTGCTTACATTAATTATACGTTTGTTGATTTCCAGTTGCAAATAATACATTAACACTAAAATGTTTGATAGCATGTAAAGCAATGACAAGTACATCAGTGTCAGGACTCCAAATTACAACATTTTGGTGAAAACTGCATGATAACAGTGAGCCATTAATAGAGTATCTATTTCTTCATGATCACTTTTAAAAGAGATTATTTCAGATACTACCACATTATTTGCTGATAACAAAAGTTCATAACATTTATCTTCATTGGTTAAATAAACACTTTTATTTGAGAAATGAAAATTTATTCAATGAACTCCAATGAGTAAATAAAAAATTTATTAACTCTTCTTTTTTTTTGCCATTTGAAAAGAACTTCTTCCATTGAGAAGGTATAGACTCTAGTTTATTTGATATACAAATAATCGAGTTCCATGAGCAATTCTTTTTATTTGCCCTAAATTTTTAATACTATGTTTAAAATAGCTATCTGAAACAAAGTCAACACGCTGACACCCAATCCTTAACAGCTGGACAGATTAATAATTTCTTTTAGTATATATTCAGCTAATTCACCAATATTGATTCTAACTTGCAGTGTTTGTAACAGTGCCATCTCATCTACTAGTAAAGCTCCACTTTCAACAATTGGCAACACCAGTGAATCTTTAACAGGCTCTTCAAGAATTTATAACAAGTTATATTTTGTTGTTTTTACTAAAGTTCCATCTAAGGTGGCAAACAGTGAGGGATGAGGTCGTAGAGGGTACTTTAAAACTTTCTTCATATCAATATCTCTGCTTTTTGCAAGATTAGCATATCAAACTTATTTGTGGTGTTCTTTATTTCTGCCGTTTCCTCTTTTTTATTTTTAATATGCACTTTATTGTGCATGTTGGAAAATTTATGTAAAATTGTTTTATTAATTGGAGAAAATATGTCTGGCTCTTTGCAAATAACATTTTCGTTAATAAAATTCTCAGCTTTTTGTTTTCCTATTTCCCAAAGACTAAGCATATCTCTTGAAGTATTTTTACCATTGTATTAATAGTCTCCAGAATTGATGTAACATCCTTTTCATTCTTTTTTATTCTTGAATCATCCAAGTCTTTTCTACAACTAAATATCATGTTTATAAAATATACTTTTGAAACATTCTTTAAAAAGATAATTCTATAATGTTTTAAAAATACAAAAGACAATTATCTTGTAAGTAAACTATATTGTTGTGAAACAAATTTTTTTACTTAATCTTAACACTTCAACACAAAATAAAAAATAGGCAAAACCTTTATGCGTTTGATTAAGTACGCTTATTTCTAACAAATAGCAAGATGCATATCTGCCGTTGTTGATACGATCTGTAACAAAAAACCATCTTAACATAGAGTTAACTGTAGATAGATGCAGATCCCAATTTCCAGTACGAACTGCTTTTAAATGAAGCAGCATTAATTGCACCATTTTTAAGTAGACACTCCCGAAAGAAAACAACTGGAGCTTTGTACATTGTTGATTAACATAAGTCTGATAGCTTATAATAATATCTAATAACAATGGACTTTGATTAAGTCATTAAAGTCTAGATCTTCATAACATTCTTTCATACCACAAATAAAATTTAAAATGTCAGCTTTTTTTTCTCTGGTCTTTGAAGCAAGAAAGGGCTAAAACCTCAGACGACTAAGTGCTTTATACATCAATTTATGAGCTCTAACACCACAATTAAAACGTTTGCCAGACATTATTCCATTGCATGAGCCAAAAGCAATAACACCAGACTCACACTTGACGATCAAGAAGATTTTCTTTTATTTTCTGTTCAAAAACTTTCAGATATATGATTCAATTTTCTTTTTCTGGCTCTTTCAATTTTAGAAGCATTTGTGAAATACTTGTAACATTTTAGATTGTATACCAAATGAGAGTTTTTATCAAAATGTTTAGGGCAGTTTACAACTTTATGTGCTATACCCATAGCTTTTGACTTTTCTTCACTTATCATAAGCCATTCATTTTGTGATAAAACAAATTTTTCATAGGTTAAATTAGTAATATTTCTTAATTATTCAACTTCACAATTCAAAAAATAAGACACAAGAGTTTGCAAGACTCGGCCGCGGCCATATATATATTTTTTTGAATATTAGGAAGACAAGTAATTTGCTGCATGCATTTATTTAAAATTAGTTTGAGAAAAATTATACAAAAATATGTTCTTTTTTTTATTGATAATTTTCAACAAAACGAAACGATAGTCATTTAAATCGATTTTTATAGGGGGTTCTAACACTTTTTTCTCAAAAACTGCAGAAGAAAAACTTGGGAACATTTGATAATGTTATTACATATTATAAAGTCCTATTTCTGAAAAAATGAGAGGCAGGACACACACCGTTGCAATTAGCATGCACCGATCGCGGTCTAAATTATGTTTTTAGTCCAATGACTTACATTATTAATACTTCATTGTTTGCAGCCTGAACGACACAGCTTACACACACGCAATGAAGTAATGAAACCTGCTCATATCTTTCGTGATCAAGTTAACACAGTGGCACAGTGGTTTGATCAATGGAATGATATTGAACAAACTATAGCATGTTATTCATTGCTGAAAAGAATTGGTCACACACAGGCAAGATTTTTATCACTTGTTCTTGAACATACATTTCGAGACACAGCCTATGAAGTCAATATTCTGGAAAGGGAAGCCAATGGAAAAGGTTTTAATTATTCTAGTTTCAAGAGTTTTTTTTTTAGTTTTTTTTATAATTTTTAATGAATTTATAAAACATAATTTAGATTTTAATGTATTTGTTAAATAGTAAAAAATTTGAATATATAAATTAATTAATTTAATTAAAAAATAATAAAATGTAAAAAAGGGCAGTCGTTCCACTCAGATTTTTAAATTTTAACTAGTAGTATCTATCGATAATATGAAAAAATGCAAAATTCATACTCCAACTTTAAATGGTTTAAATGTTACAACATTTTAAAATTCAGCCTAAAATGCTCTATTTTTGCCCAAGTACGGTAGTGGTGTAGTGGTAGAGCTCTTGCCTCATAAGCAAGAAGTTCTGGTATCGATCCCCACTATGTCTCTGGTAATACTGAATTTAACTTGTTTGTCCACACAGCGGCTTTGTTCGTCGAGGTTCATGTTTCGGAGTTATAGAGTTGAGAGAGAGTTATAGAGTTGAGAACCGCAAATGAATTGAATTGAAATAAAAAGTCTGTTATTATTGATTTTGTACTTTTTAATGAAAAATTTAAGTTCTAGTAAAAAAATATGGCTAAACTTTGCTACCTGACCATTTTTGAGGGTGCTGAATCCAATGTAGAAAGATGAACCCAATAAAACTTTTTGATGGTCATTTATTGATTTTAAAATGGTCAAACATTTGTTCTGTTATCTGCTATGGGTTAAGCTGTTGCTAACTCCAAAAGTTGCCCAACTTTCAATGAACAGACAAAAAAAAAGTTGATAGACCTTATCTTAACATACAGAGGTATGAAAATTATTAGACTCAACTAGGTTTTTTTCAATAAAAATACCAAAGATCTGTCACCTAGAAAAGTTGCTGTTACTAAACATTGCTTGAAGAAAAAACGTATTCACAACGAGAAATAGCTTCAAGACTACAAATTTCACAGAAATCTGTGAGCCGTATCAGCCAGGCTATTAAAAATGGGCAAGATTACAATTCTGCACGACAAGGATATTGTGGACGCAAGTCCAAAGTGAGCCCGAGAACCCAACGCAAACTTATCCATATGGCTAAAGTGAATAGAAGAGCCACTAGTGAAGACTTAAAAAAGTCTTTGGAGAAGTATAGTGTTGGTATTTGCAGTTCTACGATTAGAAGAAGGCTTATTAATGCAGGTCTTCCAGCACGTCGGCCAAGAAAGAAAGCCAAAATAACAAGGACAATGGCTAAAAAAAGGGGTTAACTGGGCCCATGTGGTTAAATCTCGCTTTGAAAGTGATTGGAGTAAGATGAGTAACTTAAACATTTCAATATTTTTTCTTACGCATGCTTCTTTAAACAAAAATTTCTACCCTAACACCAACCAACCCATGTTCCTTTTTCTTTCACACTTAACTGTCAATTTTCAAGATCTTTTCATTACTCATCTGCCAATTCCGGTCAATACTCAGCTGTGTTATTGCAGTCTGTTATATTATCTGATTACAGGTCTGCTTCTCTGATGAATCCATGTTTTCAATGTGATGAAAGCAGTCAATATGTGAGGAGATCTTTAAATAAAGAGTTTTCTGAGACTTGTGTTGCTCAGACTGTGAAGCATCCTACCACAGTTATGGTGTGGAGTATCATCTCAGCCAAAGGCACAGAGCGTTTATATATTGTTGAAGGCACAATGAATCAGCACCAGTATAAGAAAGTTTTGGAAAAAAGACTGCTGCCCTAATTGAGAGACTGATTTCCTGATGGAGACTGTGTTTTCATGCATGATGGTGCACCATGCCATAAAGCCAAGTCAGTGACAAAGTTTTTGACAGAAAACCATGTACAAACATTGCCATGGCCAGGAAACAGCCCAGATATGAACCCCATAGGGAATTTTTGGGCGGTTGTTAAGAAAAGGCTAAAGAAAACCAGCATTACCACAAAAGTTCAATTGATTGAACAACTTATCAAAATATGGCACCATGATGAGGAAATGAAAAATAAATGTCCAGTTTTTGTAGAAAGCATGCCAAAGCGTATAGAAATGTTACTTAAGGCTAAAGGCATGCATACAAAGTATTAATGTAACTTTAAATTTTTTAATAAATTCCTTTTAGAATATAACAACCATTTTTATTGAAAAAAACCTAGTTGAGTCTAATAATTTTCATACCTCTGTATTATCTTACCCATGTTACCAGAACAAAATTTTGTGTGACTATTTTAAAAACAAAAAACAATAATCAAAAAGAACTTTTAGATTCAGCACACTCAAAAACAGTCAGATACCAATTTTTAGCCAAATTTCTCCACTAGAACTTAAATTTTTAATTAAGAAATACAACTGCAAAATCCTTTTTGCCAGACTTAGGGAACTAGGCTGAAATTCTTGGCTGAATTTTAAAACCTTTTAATTTTAAACAGTTTGTCGTTGGGAGCTTTAATTTTGCATTTTTTCATGTTTCGTTTATAGGTACCACTGGTTAAAATTTGAAAATCTGAGGGGTAAGTGAAAGTTTGAAAATCTGAGGGGGTAATGAAATTTTTTTGTCCTATTTTTAAATGGAAATACAATAAATGATAATTTTTTACAGCTCTCAAAATAATATCCGGTTTTCTTATAGAGTTTCTTCGAAGTCTGTGTCATGAGAGAAAAGAAATAGCTGTACAACAATTACTTTTGCATTTACCTTTATTGCATCCTGGAAATGATGAAGCCAGACATGAATACCTAAAATTACTTCCAAAAATTTTATCACACTCTCTTGAATATTCTATTCACAAAGAAGAATGCAGGCAGCTGCTTTCACTTGCTCTTGTCCATCCTGCTTTTGTTCCTGAAGAACGTAATTCATTAACTTGGTGGTTAGGTTTAATTGAAGAGAAAGGAGATAGTATTAATGAAACTTGTCGCCCACCACCTGGATTTGTTAACCCTGCCTTGCACACCCCATTAACAAGCTCAAAATCTTGTCAGGTATGGGGTACTAATCATCATGCTCCTATTAAAAGTTCATATTCCCATAAACCATCTGGTCAAACTAATGGTTGGAAGGGCCAAACTCAACTTACCCATACAGACTCAGGCATTTGTACTTCATTTGATAATGGTTCAAACAACATATACAATGCTGCAGGTATTGTATTATTATAATTTTTATCAAATTTTGTTGGAACATTTAAAGCATGTTAAAACTTGTTTTAAGAATTTTAAATGTTTTATTATTGAGTTAAACAATAACTATTAATTGTTCTTTCAATTTCAATTTTCTTTGTAATAAATATAAACAAGTAATAAAGTCTTTTTTTCAAGTTGAAAAATCTTCTCATTTTCTTTATTCTACTATTAGTAATATAAAGTTTGAAATAATGCAGCATATTAACTTAGTTGTAACTTGAAAACATTGTGGCATAACATGTCCAACACTTGTACATCAACTATATGGTAACCATAGTTTACTTTAAAACAGTTTAATTTCTTGTTTTTAATTTTGATTTTCACTTTGTATTTACTTACTTAAAGTTGATGGGACTTTTTGTGATTTTCTCTGTGGTGGTCCTTAGGCTGATGTCTTTTATCTCTCCACTGACAATTATGCCTCTTACATAATTTCTTGAATCCAGGCAAGTATGGACACTTTTATTCTATCTCCTCAGTTTCAAGTCAAGTCTCATTCTACCTCATGGTTTCCATGGTCTCCGTATTCTGAAGCTGCTAATTCTAATCGCAAGTATTTTTTTCATCTTTTTTACACAAACAACTCTCTTGAGAACAAGCATTTTTTTATTATTGCATGAAATCAATGTAAAAAGGTCTGATGCTAAGATTTTCTCAAGACCTCTCTTCAACACTTAAAATGATGTCTTTAAACTGTAAATATTAAAAAGTAATAAAAAAGCCCTTAACTGCACTCAAAGTAAAATTGCTTAATGCATATGTAAATTATTCGCTGATTAACACTTAAAAACAAGACCTGATGATATAAAAGAAGTTACAAAAGAACTCTTCATAGTTCAATTACCAACATATTTCAAATAATTTTCCTTTTGTTAACTGAAAGATAAGTAACAATACAGTATAGAACCACAAGATTTTATTGTGTATTGTTTTTTTATCTAAATTAATGATCTTTCTGACAATCTTAAATCTAAAGTCGCTCTATTTGCTAACAACACAGGTAAATACTCCAGTTATGACAGAAAGTCTTCACTTTTTTTTGCTTAGAACAGGCAGCTGATCTTGAATCTTATCTCTCTTCTGCGACAGCTTGAGAGTTGCAATAGCTTGTGAATTTTAACCCAAATAAAACTTACTTATTACTCAAACTCACTCAACCTTTAACACTTAAACTTATTTATTTTGATAACAATTGTTGCAAGATTGTTGATATTTCTATATTGATACATGGTCATACCCTCACTGAGTCCTCTACTTTACGTCTTCTTAGATTATCATTCACTACTGATCTCTCATGGAAACCTTTTGTACAATCTATTGCATGTACAATCCTTCTTAGGTTGGCTCCCCTTTTTGTGCTCACCATTTCTCCTGACTCCATTTTTTATCTCTACAAATCTCTTATTGTCCCTATATGAAATACTGTCTTCATATTTGGGCTGCTTTTTCTAATAATACCCTTTCTCTTCTAGATAAGGTTTAAAAGCATATTGTAAATGTAGTTGGACTTGCTCTAGCTGCCAGACAACTGTCTTATTATTGTAAGGTTGCATCGCTTTCTCTTTTCTACAAATACTATCATCTCTAGTTCCATCAAACAAAATTCAATATCCCTTGAACTTTTATTAGATTTTATTTTGACTTGAACTTTTATTTATCTAGTTCTTTTGTTATCAATTTTTTCACATCAATGTTTTGAAATTTTCTCCTGCTTTCATGTTTTCCTGAGTTTAAAATATACAGTTTTTTAAGCCTTCTAACAACTGTGTTCTTGCTTTTTAACAGTATATTCATGTTTTCTCGAGTTAAAAAATATACAGTTTTTTAAGTTATTTATCAACTGTATTCTTGCTCTTTAACAATATTTTTTGTTTGCTGGTAACTCCCGACTTAAATAGTGTCTGCTTGCAGCCTGCTTTAGAGAAAATTAGTTTTTTAATAAAAGAAAGTTGTTAGTTAAATTTGTTAGTTTTTTTGTTAAAAAAACTTTTTGTTCAAGAATTTATAATTTTTTTAGGCGGTAACCAAGAAGCATTGGAAGACAAATATACGCGAGCTTACAGATCAAATTCTTTTCCTGTTGATCCGTCAAATGCACACACTACAGTTTCACCACAATCATCTGTGGATAGTGATGATGAAACTCTCAGAAAAGAAAGTACTAATGAGAATGCACATCCAGGCATGAAAGGTATGTTTGAATTTTTTGTTTATTTTAAGTAATGATAACTAATATATAGCTATACATTGTGTTGTATTAAGTGCTTTATTTTTTTAAGAAATTTATTTTTCCTTTATTATAAATGAATATTAAATTAAAAAAAATAATAATACTTGAATATTTGAATATTTACACCAATATATAATAAGGTATAAATAAAAGTATTACTATATAGTTGAATAATATTAAATTTGCTATCGTTTTGTTCGATCAGACATGAAACAATCAACCCTTAATCTTTAGTTTTTGATATTTATCGTAGCTTCGAATATATTCAATCAATAGTAGCAATTTCTGTCTAAATATACCTCTAGCCAACTCCACCACCTGTTCTAAGTAGTATTATCTCCATTATAAATAGCATTACTTCCATTACAAATACATTACCTGCATTATAAATACATTACCTCCGTTATAAATACATTACCCCCATTATAAATATGTTACCTCTATTATAAATACATTATCTCTAGTATAAATACATTACCTCCATTATAAATATATTACCTCCAGATTCTTTTTTACCTCAATTTTTCTTTTTGTATTCTTCTAATCTTTATTACATTAATTACACACAAAACTATCTTGTTACATCAAAACTATCGCAAAGCTTCCTTGCAAACAGATGTATCTTTTAATAATCCATTGTCTACAAAAATACTATTGAGTTCTAACTTTCTTTTGACACACTTCACTTTATTCTGAAACACTTCTAGAAATTTTTAATTGTCCATGAAATAACTGAATTTGTTTCATGGTTTGTTTACAAGAGTTTTGGTACAAAACAAAGTTTGGTAGTAACTCCAAAAATAATAACTACTTTCAAAACAAAATTTCTTTAAAAAGTATTGTATAAAAAAAATTAAATTGAATGTTTTACGACTTTTTGTGCTTTATGAGTTTAAAAAATATACACAGAAGTGGATCAAATAAATGAATGGTTACAATACATACAGTTTGCAGTGTAAAAAATAAAAAATTAATACAGAAAATATTAAATATTTCTTTCTTTCCAAGCTCATTTGATAACATTTATTTGTATTTAAGATATTCCACTGTGGCTAAAGAGTTTACGTTTACACAAATATGCACATATATTTACTGATGTTACTTATGAAGAAATGATGTCTTTTTCTGATGAGTATCTTGAAAAACACGGAGTAACAAAAGGAGCACGTACTAAGATCTTGCTCTGTATACAAAAGTTAAAAGATAGAGAAGAAACATTGGAACAGTTAGAAAAGGTAATAAATTTGAATGCTCTAGTTTGATATTTTTAGTTAACTTTTTGTATGAAAGTTTTGACTACCTGCTAAGTTGTTTTTCTCCCATTAAAAATATTTGAATGGTAGCCTGTCTGGTTAAAATGATTTACTAATATTATATTTCTATTATCCAAATATTGCATAATTTTCTAATTTTCATATTTGTTTTATTATGTTTTTTATTAAATAGGAAGTGTTACAGCTTGGTTGCTTGCCACATGTTTTAGCTGAGCTTAAAAGCATTTTAGTCACCCCAATCAAACCTCACAAAAATGAAAATACTAATGAAGAAAGTTTTAATGAAGGTATACAAACTGATAAATGCAATAATTTTGAAGACCTTCCTTTGCAAATAATTCGCGTTATGGGAAAAGCTTGCACACAAATTTTAGTGACACAACCTGATGAGCAATGCTGTATTACATATCTTGGTCTTTTGGAAAGAGTTTTGTCTCATGAAGCTTTTTCACAAGAAGATAAACGCAGGTTTCATTCATGGAAACTTCAGTGTCAAAAACTCGCTAGAGATTTTGCTATGAATAGAAAACTTGCTGGAATCGAGAAAGGGCCAAGAAAGTGTGTAATTTTAAAAATATTTTTATTTTATTTTTTTAGCATTAAAAATATATAATTATTTATATTGTATAGTTATTATTACAAATAGTTGGTATGATCCGATTGGTGGGGTTCATAGAAAGAACTCAACACATCGAATTAACCAACAAAAGGCAGGTGTATCTTATCCATTTTCTGGTGGTTCTTTAGTTGGAAGTAGTAAATCAAAATTAACTGGCTCAATTAGCTACCACCCAAACACGGTATGACTAAAAATTATTTTTTTGACCTTTTTGTTGTTGTTGTTTAAGAATTTTTTCTTGATTTCTTATTTTTCATGACTGTTTTTTTAACTTTTTACCATTAAGTTGAACAAAATAATATATTTTTTTTTTACAATTAAGTTGAACAAAGTAACACTTATTTTTACAATTAAATTGAAAAAAAAACACTTTTTTTTTTACTATTAAGTTAAACAAAATTTTTTTTTACAGTGAAGTAAAGTTAAATGTACTAATAAAACTTTTTACAATTAAGTAAAATTAAACTTGGAAACAAAATTTAGATAAAGTACATAAAATACTAAAGTTAAAAATTTAACATAAAAAATTTAAAATTAAATGTTTAACAGGAAAGAGTTAAAAATTAAATTCAAAAATTTAACATAATTTAACCATATAACACTAAAGTTTTACGTTTTTAGGTTTTTAAGTTTTACATATTAACACCAAAACTAAAATAAATAAATTTAAATATTATTTAATATTTATAATAGTATACACATTTAAAAAAGTACATAAAGTACAAACACTTTATAATTACTTTTATATTTTGCTTTATATAATAAGTAAGTATAATTAAGCAACTGTAAGTAAGCAAAAAGTGTCGAAAAAAAAGTTTAGTCATTCATATATTATTGTATTATCGCTTGAATGTATCTAGTATATCTCTTAAATAGACTCTCTGTGTTATTATTTTTAAATTTTAAATTTTTTTTGATTAAACATAATTATCAATATTTTTTAATGTTTATTGAAAGAAATTAATAATAAATAAATTATTAAATTATTTATAAGAAATTAATAATTAATAAATTTTGATAATTAACAAACCAATTCAATAAGTTCAAGAGTCTTCAGCAAGTAGTTTCCATTTATAGCTAATAAAACTTCTTTGGCCTAATACTCTTTTAATTTGCTAAAACTTGTATGCAAATATAAGTTACTAAACTTAAATTTTTCAACCAATATTGAAAATATTGAGAATATCCTGTATGCAAGTTGTGTTTTGACAGCATGAGTTTTTTAGTCCTTTGCTTTTAAAGTAACAATTTTACCAACTTTTTGCTCTAATTTGTAGCTCTATGTTTAATTTTAATTTTTAATATTGTCTAATTTTTAGCCCAATCAGGAGTAAAGTTAAGTATAACAATAAAAGCTATGCATTATACATGTATATTTGATTTGCTAACTTTTTTGATAGGAAAATACAGTCACTAGTTACACAACAAAACATATGGTTAGTGGCATGATATTTTGTTTCTGATTCTAATCGAGTAGCTGACACTGCGTATAACATTCCAAAAATATATGATGTAATTTATAATGTATATGTATAAATAATACTTATGATCCCAAACCTCGAAGACATGTTGTGTTCATATTAAAGAGAATGATAAAAAAACGTTTGAGCTAATTTTTTTTTGATTAAAACAACATATTAAATGCATACCAAGAAAAACTAACTTTTATGTTTTAGTTAAAGCTTGTCTTCTCCATTTTGTTGTAGGCCAAATAGTCTTCATAATATGTGCTGCAATCTACAGACTTGATAATTTATTCAAGCGTGTTTTATTCCTATGAGTTTTAGTAAATGATGTCATTGTTTGTGTACATAATCGATCTTTTAAACAAACAAAAAAATCAATGACGTTATGTACTAAAACTCATAGGAATAAACCATGCTTGAATAAATTATCAAGTCTGTAGATTGCGGCATATATTATGAAGACTATTTAGCCCACAACAAAACAGAGAAGGCAAGCTTCGACTGAAAGCAAAAAAGTTTATTTTTCTTGGTATGCATTTAATTTTTTTTTTTAATCAAAAAAATTCAGCCCAAACGTTTTTTTAAAATTATTTTCTTTAATACGAACACAACATGTCACGGAGGTTTTGAACACAACATGTCACGGAGGTTTGGGATTAAATTAAAGAAAAGCTTGTATAAAAGTTTAAAAGTGTGAAATTTTATTTTATAAATAAAACAAATATAAGTGATAAAAGATACAAATTTAGAAATTATCCTGACATTTGTTAAAAACAAGTTGTGCTAATAGAATCTAAAAGCCAATTATAGAGTTCTTTACCAGAAAGTTTTGTAAAATTCCTTAAATGTTTTTGTTTTTTTTGGGAAAGGATATTAACAGTGAAAAATTAAATTTTTTTGTACCAAAATAAAAAAAAAATTAAAATAGCTAATGTTCATTTTGCAAATACTCATTCTGAAATATAGCATTTTGTAAGTTAAATTTTAAAATTAAGCTTTTTTGCTATGTACAAAATTAGCGTTTTTACTGAATGACATTTTGAAGTCCAATATAAAAATTTGTTTGCTAAATATAGAGATAGAAATGTAAAAATTAAACATCTTTATGTACCAAAATGTTTGTAATTAAATGTTATTTTCAGAATCACAAAAGATTAACAATATAAAAATTTACTTTTTAAAACATTGATAAAAAATAAAAGTTTATGTCAAAATGAATTCTTTTGCAACAGTACCTTGCAGAACAGTTGCTTTTGAATGAAACTTATGAAGCAAGTCATTATAAATGTGTTTAGTTATGTTTTATGAACCAAAAATGTTTGATTAACCAAGTAACTAAATCCTATTTATTTATTGATATTCAAGTGTCTTATGGGTATAAAAATTTTTATAAATAAATAACGGTATTTATAATATATACTTCTTAAGTGTCATTAAATAGTTTTTAAAGGTTCAGCTTTTAAAGGTTGTTGATGTGTCTACATTGCTCCATTCAACTGTTGTAAAACATGTGTAGACCTGGGCCATCATATCTAATGCAGCCCTAAATACCAACTGCACCACCGCTACCTTGTAGGTACACTACAGCGACTATCAAACTTTTCATTGCAGTGACTACAGAAATTACTTTGTTTTTATAATTTAGGACAGTGTAGTTAGATTCTTCACTAAAAAAAATTTTTCTTAATTCATAGTTACTTATTTTTAAAATTGCTTTGCAAAATTTAATTTGTTTTAAATGGTATGGTGGTTTTAATAATGGTTTTTTGAAAGCAACATAGCATCACAGTTTACAGTTAATTAGTCTTTTATTAACTGTTTGTCTTGATATTTGATTTTTAAAATTAACTTTTTATTAAAATAAACTTTTAAAATACTACATATTAATTTAAATACAGTTTTTGTAAAATTTCATTAAAAAGGAGAGTTTAATTTACTATGATGAAACTTTCTTCACAATAAATTTATAAAAAGCTCTTCTTTAAAGCATTAAGGAGAGCTAGCATGCTAATCTTATGCACACACACACACACACACACACACACACACACACACACACACACACACACACACACACACACACACACACACACACACACACACACACACACACACACACACAAACATACCATAAATATATGTATAGATAATTAAAAATAATTAAACAATATTTTATTTAAACAAAAATTAAAATTAAATAAAAAATAATAGCATTTTATTTTTGTTATGTATAGCAATTTAATAAATATTTTCGAGACTGTTGCAAAAGTCTTTCGGAATGAATTGTTTTGAAAGTTTCTTTTCGGAAGTCGTTATTACAGAATTTAAATTTTTTTAATTTTTTGTATAGTGCATTATAGAAGGTGATTTTTCGCATGTAAATTCTGTAATAGCATTTGAAATACGGTAAATAAAGATGCGAAATTTTTCTTTGTATTTCGGCTAATAACCCTACATAAATACTAGTTTATTTCTTCTTTTTTTAATAAATTTTTTTGAGATTTTATGAAAATAAGTAATCTAAGTAAATTAGATAAAAATAATAACTTTGATAATAATAACTAAATATTTAATTGCGAAAGTTTACAAATGCGTCAAATACTCTTTACAAATGCGTCAAATACTCTTTACAAATGCGTCAGATTACAAATGCGTCAAATACTCTTTACAAATGCGTCAAATACTCTTAAAAACTAATCTTCTTTGAAAAAAAAATTCCCTTGAATGTCTGTAAATTTTAAATCTCTAAAAATAGAACAATTTGATACCTGTTATAAATTGATATCTGAAATAATTTTATAATTTATCATTATGATTAAATGTCAATTTTATATATCAGACCTGATTATGTTATAGATCTGATAACATTCTTATTATAATGTAAATGTGTGTGAATTTAATCATAAATTCTGTTTTAGAGAGCAAGTTTATCAAAGGAACCGTTAACCAGAACTAAATCGGCTCCTACAACGCGTCCTCAAGGTTAGAAATTTTTTAAGACTACAAAAATACTTTTATTTAAATATAATTGTTGTTTTTTGTTGTTGTTGTTTGTTTGTTTTTTTGTTTTTTTTTGTGATAAAATAATTTTTAGATAAATTAATTATTTATTTTAGATAAAAATATGATTAAATTTATTTTAAAATATACAGTTCTTTTAAATTTATTTATAAGTTCTTCATTTTTATTTTATATTATTTATTTTTCACAAAAAATTAAAAAACATTTGACAAATAAGTTAGCACTATTTTTAGAAAATATTGTTACTGTGGCAAAAAATTAAATTATGAAAATTTTATAGATGTTGCACAACACTCATTCTTTTTTTATGTCCCTGGTACCACATTTTTGAAATGGTTTGAATAAGTTTCCGTAATGTCCATTTCTTATTTAAGTATGACATCTGTTTTGTAGATCAGGACTTTTTATTGTTGCTATATATAAAAATAGTTTAAGATTAGTCAAATTAAATAGTAAGTAATTTATATTTTATTTATTATTAAGTTTATGGTCTTTGGGTAATGTGCTAGAAAACAGTTTTCTTAGCTATAATTCTTATAGGGCAACAAGACATGGAAGCTATAAACAAAAGCCTTGAGAGTATAGGTCTAAGTATGACTAACCACGCATTAGAAGGTTTGTTACTCCGAATATTTGTTTAATTTGAATTTATTCAATATCTACAAAACCAAATATTGAATTTTTTTTTAATTTTTTATTTGCAACTAATAGATTTTATTATTAAAAAAAAAAATTTTTCAGATGCGTCAGAGAAAGTAGATGAATTGTATTGATTATTTTTTGGTTTATCTGCTTGGCAGGAACAAATATGTTAATATCATTTGTTGTCAGGAACGACAAATCCTGATCACGCCCGGAGCAGTGTCAGTGTATATTGAGAAGCATTTTCGTTAACAGATTTTTACGTTTATTAATTTTTAAAGCATCTTTGAGAGAGACTTTTTGAAGTTTATTTGTTCAAACTACTTTATAAAGACTCCCAGTGGGAAAATAACGTGAATCAAATTCCTAGTGGGTAAAAGACGTGTATAAATTCCCAGTGGGAACTTACTAAATTATATTACCAATAAGGGAACATCGTGTTAAAACGATACTCCGTGGGAGTCATGTAATAAACATTTTGTGTTTAGAATTAGTCGTTCTATGAATTTCCTTTGTACGATTTTATTTTTTATTCTTTTCTTCAGCTTTTCTTTTTTTTTCTTTTCTTTCTGCTTTGTAAAAAGGAGTAGCAGTTTATGTTAAAAAATTATCTAACCTTAAAAATTATTGACAAGTATACATGAACCTAAGAATACCTTATTGTTGGATAGTTTTCGAAATTTATTTATCTAAAAAGCGGTATTATTCTGCAATAAATCTTTATAAAAATGAAACCAAAATCATCGAAAAAAGGTTTTTCATTATTTTAGATTCTTCAATAAAGTACTAGTTTTTCATTTTTTGTATAGTAGCTGGCCTGCTTGCAAAGTTTAGACAAGTCTTTATTTGATGATTATTTTTTGTTAAGCTTGTAAATTTATTTTATCTCGCAAAACAAAGACTTTAAAACGTTTTCAAGTTAAAATTGTGTTTTTTGTAACAAATCCCCTTTGTCCCTTTTTTTTTATTAATCGTATAGAAATTTACTGTAAAGTTTTTTACTAATATTTGATCGGTTTTTAATAGATTAGATAGTACAACATCTATTTCTAATTACACTACTCTAGCTTTAAGGTTATGCACTATTTTAGCTGGGACTACGAGACAATTTTAATTTTAAAATTACACACTGTTTTAGCTGGGACACTAAGACTTTTATTTTTGAAATTGCACGCTATTGTAGTTGGGGCTACGCGAAAAAAAAAAGTGACTGTGCTGGTCTTAATAAAGGGCCTTTCGAAACAATTATAAAGCTTATAAAATAATTATGAGCAAAAAGAAAGTAAAGAAGAGTGATTTGTGGTGGTGATATAGTAAATAAATCAATTGTTTAAATGAAAAAAACTTATGAATTTATTCATGTTATAATTATTGAAAGGAATATTTACCCTCTTTCTACCATTATAAAAGTGTTGTGGATTGTTAATAAAAATAGCAACCAACCTATCCTCGGTGATGTTAAACGTTATTTTATTATTGCTAGGCAGTATCATATCTCAATCGAAATCTTAGGAATTGAAGGAGATCCAAACACACAAAATTTAGTTCCATTTTTCCTGAGTTGCATACATTCATTGGAGTAGTTACAACTTTTATTTTTTAAATATTAATATAACTTCATTTTTTAACTATAGTTTTACTTCGAACAGTTGTTAAACTAAAATTATAAATTTTTTTTTGAGGTTACTATGACAGTAATTTGATGGCAATGATGCAAATAAACTTTTAGATAAACTAGATTTTTAAGCTGATGTTATTACTAATCAATGAAAACTTCATTTCCAATAATCGAATGTTAAAGAAAGTTTTAAGCTACATTTGGAGGACAAATAAAAGCATGGTACTGAATCTGCTATTATAAAATTCAAGACATCTTAGGCAACCTTTTTTTTTAAATGTACCAATGTTTTTTAAATGTACTTTGGAATGGTCATTTTGTACGTACGGTTAAGTCGTGTAAATCTTTTATTTCTCTTTGAAATTAAGTGAGTAGCACTTCAATGAATAACGTATAAATAGATGGTTATTCTGATCTATAACAACGTTTAACCACGGAAGTATAAAACAGATGGAAGTTAATTAAGCCGCAAACATCAAAGCAATATCAAGTCATCTCGCGAGTACGCTTGTGACCGACAATAAAAAACAAACAAGTTTCACTGAAGAAAAAACAACAAAATTTACTGAAATGATTTTTATTAAAATATTAAAAGAGTTATTCAAAGGATATGCTACATAGTTTTAACCATTAGTTATTGTATTAATTCAACAAAATGTTTACTAAATCTCGGTAATTAAATAAAATCACTTTATTTTAAAAGCATATGTTAGTTTAAGCTTCTTTTCATGCTTTGAATCATAACACGACATTTGTTTAAAAAGACAACTAAAACAATTTTTAAAAATCAAAAAAAATGTTTTCTAAATTACTTAAGCCTAAAGTTTTATATCATAATTCCATTCATGCTACTTATACTCCATTCATTTAATAAGAAGTTTAAGAAAAAGTTATTTTTCATTTCGTTGTCGCCATTTTTAATGTTTATCTTTGAATATTCTTAGCTGCTTACTTAAATATTATAAACTGTAAAAATACTATATTTTTAAATTATTATGAACGTACCTATTTGCGTCAACGTATAAAAATTAGGCGTTTAAGTACTTGGTGTCGTTTTCTTTTACTTAACAAAAGGTTACCGGCATATTCCCGAAGCATTTCAAAGCGGTTGAACTTCCATCTGTTTTATACTTTCGTTTTATACTACGTTTTACACGTTGCTAAAGGTCAAAAGGCAGCCAATTACTAAAATTTTGTACGCGTTATAATTTTTAGCGTCTTTTTTAATAATAATTTTACAAAATAAACGGATATTTTTGCTTGGCTAAGATTTTTCAGTAAACATTTTTTTACCCGTAAAACACTAAATTCTGGAAAATATAGATGCTTTTTATTGTAATTAAGAATATCTCGTGGGTTTGAAAATATTTTAATAGGTTAGCAGACTTTAACATCCCTCAGAATTAGGCCGTATTTTTCGGTTACCGTATTATTTTTTGTTTTATATATTGTCGCAAAACTTTAGCGTACTCTACGTCCTTAAGTCTTAGGGATGTTAGATTTTTATTTATTTAATTAAAGTTGCAAGTACTATTAACATTTTTTAAATATAGCGTGTACCACCACTTTTTCCATTTTTATTTTATATTGAATTTAGGGTGGTAGACCACTAATAAAAAAATATCCTTCAAAAATTACATTTTAAAAATTATTTTTATATAAGTTGATTAAAATTTACATTTTAATGACAATTTTTTTTTTTTCCGATTATTAAATGGCTTAAGAAATTTGGTCCCGAAAACCCCAAAATACGGTTATTTCGTTGCGGTGAATATCTCAAAAACTATGTATGGTATCAACTTGAAATTTTTCAGACTTTCTTTTAATATAATGAAAAAGATCCTGTACCAAAACAAAAGAAAAATATTGAACAGTTTTTTTTTTAATAAAAAAAACACTTCAAAAACAAAAAAGGGGCATTTTTGACCATATTTGAACTTTAATATCTTTTTATCGAGTTATCATAATGCAATAAAAGTGGTAGGGGACATCCATAATAACTAAAGGAACAACTCCTGAAAATTTTATGAAAATTAGTTAAGAGATAATTAGCGCAAAGTCGTGAATTTTAAAGAACTGAGAAAAACACATTTAAAAAAAAACACATGAAAAAAAAAGTTTTTCTTTTGGTTTGCGATTTAGTTTCGATTCTAACTCTTATCAACTTAATTAAATATTTGTTTATAGTAAATTAATAAAAAATGACAATTGACAGGATGACAATATCTTCATTTTTTTTGCAGAGCTACATTTGAATTGTAATTCTTCTAAATTAGATAGATTTTTTTCAGTTACAACGTTTGATGATTTATTTTGGTTTCCACTGAAGAGTCTGCGTTTTTTGCTATACCTTATTTTATTTCTTTTATCTTTATTTCCCATTATTTCAGTTATTATTTAACCAAAGTATAGAAGACAGAAAATTAGCCGAATAAAGTTGTGGTTGTTGTAAAGTAATTAGACATTTACTGAAGAAATCCGTTAAAAACCATGTAACACACTGCACCAAAAGCATTTAATAATAAACAAAAGTAGTTTTAGAGTAGCAGTCACCACAAATGAAGTTTTTTTGTCTTAATTTTAATGTATTTTGTTGGATAACTTCCTTTTTTGCTACATAGCTAAAAAACTTTATTAAAAACTGATTTTTAACAGGGTTAACTTTATTTTTATATAAAACTAATATAAAATTCGTAATCTACGATAATTATATTACTTAAAAACTTTAAAATTGAGAAAATGATTTTTTCAATTTTTAATAGTAGTCTACCACCTTAATATTTTTAACTCTATTTTAAACCGACTCATAGTCAATCGATTAACTCTATTCAACTATTAGAAGTTTATATTAAATAAATTTATTATTTATTATATAAAATTATTAGGGTATTTATTGAAGAGAACCATTTTTTTTGGTAGGTATCTACACAAACAATTGAAAAATCTAGATTGAAATACAATATATCCAATCTATATTTTTTTTTTTTTTTTTTGTAGATATCTACCAAAAAAAAATGCTTTTCTCCAATTAATCCCACAATAATTTTTATAGTAATATTGTAGTGTAATAGCTTTTATATTAATATATTCGCGCTACTGCAGTTTCTCTCCCCCCCCCCCCCCTCCTTTTTTATATTTATTTTATTGCTGATTATGATAGAGAATTTTATGCTGATTAAGAATCATATAAAAATATATGTCTGAAAACCAACAAAAAGTGATCTAAATTGCTGTTAAAGTTTAAAAAATTACACTAAAAAACGCTAATACTCGCCATTTTTTCATACTCGGTTATAAATAAAATTCTTTTCAACAATAAATTTAAAAAGCCTGGTTTCTATCAAAAATGTAAAGCAAAACTGTTAAAAAATGCTAAGCGCATCATTTTCTGATTTATCTCTGGCCCAAACCCTAACCCTGTCTCAAATTATGTACTTTTAATCGCGCCAATCCCTATTTGTCAGTCGATGTATGTACATTCAATTGCGCCAATCCCTAATTTTCAGTCGATGCATGTACATTTAATTGCGCCAATCCCTACTTGTCAGTCGATTTATATACATTTAAAAAGCAAAATCTTAAATTAATTTTTAAAAAATTAATTGAAAATAAATAAAATAATAAAAATTAATAAAAACATTTAATTTAATTTCAACATAATTTAATTTTGACGACAATAAAAATCAGGTTGCGTAATTAAAAAAAGATTTTCTGAGCGATTGATTCACTGATCTCAAAATATAACTGGATAGCGTATACGGCAAATTTTTTGAAGTCAGTTTTGGCCTCCCAAGATGGCGGCGAATTTGGTTGATTACAAATTAAAAAACTTTTGTCGCGAACTTTTATATTTTTCGTATATAAATATCATTTAATGTAGAAGCCTCAAATATAAATATATTTTCGGTTTTACTTAACATTAAGAAAACAACAAGAAAAAACACAATACTACATATTTACGTATTTTCTAAGTTATATATATATATATATATATATATATATATATATATATATATATATATATATATATATATATATATATATATATATATATATATAATATATATATGTATTATATATATATATATATATATATATATATATAATATATATATATATATATATATATATATATATATATATATATATATATATATATATATATACATATATATATATTACGTATTTTCTAATATATATATATATATTAGAAAATACGTAAATATGCAATATTGTGTTTTTCCAACTAACTTTCAAATAATTATTTTAAATTAGAATAAAAAAAATATGAAATAGTTTTAATCAATTTTTTTAATTATTTACTTTTTTAATTTTAGTTTAACTATAAATTAACTGTTTAATATAATATAGTTTATAATACAATTTATGCACCTTTTAGTTCTTAACTACCCAATGCTGTGTGCTAGAAGGTTAATAACACAACTGTATGGTAGGCAGCAATATTTTTAAATAGATATCACAAATTTACAAATGCTGCATGAACTATTAGCTGAGCTCTGTGAGTACACACAACTCAGGGGTTCCTTCTAGAATTTTTATATATAATTATTTGTACTTTTTTTTTTTTTTTAAAGCCTACTTTAGTACTTTAACTAAAATCACTAAACAAATATATATATATATATATATATATATATATATATATATATATATATATATATATATATATATATATATACATTAAGGTGGTTCTAAAAACAACTTTTTCTCAAAATGACTGCTGGCACCCCCTGAATATGTTATATATAATTAAAAAAATGCTAGATTTAAGAAATTTTTGAATAAAAAATATTTTAATGGGTTGCTACCGACCCTCGAACATTATATAGGTCCCTAATATTATTAAAAAAAAGTTTTTCAAAATTATGTCATGTTGGGTCTCAAATGAAGGGAAATTATATAAAAATTTTAAAAATATTAATCATTTTATAATTAAATTTTTATTTTAGATTTTAGTAAACAAAAAGGTCCGTAGCATTCAATGTTCAAATGGTAACTGATGCTGCAGTTACCATTTGAACATTGAATGCTACTTCGCATCCAGAGTCGTTTATATGTAGCTGTAAATTGTTGGCAATTCGGATTGTTGTTAAATATTCCTGCAGATCTCACAGCACAGAAAAAGAGTTCTAGATGGTCTTGACTGAGCTTATATGTTAACAAATAATTTAGTGGTGAGCCTTTTTTTTAAACCCAGTCAAGAAATATACCTTGAACAGATTTAACTGCTACCAAAAATCCAATAAAACCAGTTTTTCTACTAGACAGGATCATTTGCATACCAGTAGTACCTTTAAGACTAATGATATAGTTATATGCCATGTCAAGAAATGGAAACCAAAGTGCCTATTACATACAGCAATGCTGATTTGTACCCTTTGACAAATGGGTTTCGTGAATTTAATATGTCATATAAGCGATCTATTATGCGAATAAACTCAATGGTAGCACCACATCCTTCAAACTGTGACAATTTAAGATTTTCTGAACAATAAAGTAAAGCATCAGCAACACTTGAACTGAATATTTGAGCAGCTAGGTTTACTTTCATTTTTTGCTGTATAAATTCTATATGGGCTAATTTCAACTTGTTTCCCATTCTAATTCCTTCTTTCAAATCAAATCAAATCAATATATTTTCACTTTAATAATAACTGTAAATATACAATCGTGCGGGACATTTACAAACAGTTATAAACTGATGACGCGTAAAGACCTATGATGGTATAAATATAGCATAATAATAATGATAATAATAATAAGTAATAAAAAATAAATGAAAAAATAAATAGTAATAATAATAGTAATAATAATATTAAATACAGTAATATAATAAGTACTATCTATAGTAATAAGTACTATATATAGGTATATATTTTACTATATATTTATCTATATATATTATAGTGATTATCATAAGGATAATGCAAAAAAAAAAAATGTATAAAAAATATAAAAATCATAACAATATCAATAACAAAAAACATAACAGTAAAAAGAAGGAAAGAAAGGAAGAAGAGTCAAAGAAGTAGAAGTCATAGGAGTTTTGTTGTGATCCAGCATTTTTCAAGCATAGAAAAATTGAATACGAATTAAAGAAAAATAAAAAAAAAAAAAAAAATTGTTATAGAGAATTAAGCGGGACGATTGCATAGAAAATAGTTTATTGTTTATTTATTACATGTTATATGGTTTAGTTGTGCCACAAATTTTAGAGCCATATAACTTTACAGGATGATGAAAATGAGGGTACTTGATTGTGACTAAATGAACATTTATATATTTTTATGTTTTATTTTTAGTTTTATGTTTTTATTTTTATTTTATTTTTTTTTATGAGTTTTATATTTTTATTTCTATTTTATGGGTTTTATATTTTTATTTCTATTTTTGGTTTTATATTTTTATTCTTATTTTTATTTTTATTTATGAGATATTTTTATTTATTTCTATGTTACTTTTATTATATTAAAAATTTAGTTATAGAGAATAACTAGGGGGTGATTGCATAACTTATAGTTCATTGATAATTTTTACTGAAGATAAATTTTTTTACATGGGTTATAAAGGCATTTCTATTTGATATTTTGGAGAATATTTTTTTAGTTTCAACAGGAAGAGAGTTCCAACATTGAATTGATTGATACTTGATTGACTTTATGCCATACATGTGTGTTTGTTTTAAAGGCATAGAAAGACTACAATAAGATACAGACCTAAGTTTATAACTATGAACATCGTTTGTGAATTTAAAATAGCTAGTGAAGCAGCTAGGCGTATTATGGTGGACAATGTCCCATACAAGAACACAGTTTGATAAGTAGATAAGTTCTTCAAGCTTTAAAATTTTAGAAAGATTATACAGTATGTCAGGACAAAAACTGTTAGGTTGAAAGTGAATTATTCTTAAAGATTTATTCTGGAGATTTGTAAGGTTTTTTTTATAAATGGATGGACTTTGCCCCCATATCTGACAACCATAGCGTAGGTGGGAGTTAAAAATAGCATGCCAAATATTCACAAGGGTTTCATAATTCACAAAATGCCTTATTTTGGTAAGCATTCCATTTGCTCGACTTAATTTGTTTGATATGGACTTAATTTGTTGAATGAACAAAAGATTTTCATCTAATAATATGCCCAGATATTTTATTTTATCTACAATATTTAGTTTTTGACCACTAATTCTAAAATTAAGTTTTTTGGTAATTTTTTTGCCTTGAGGTTTAAATAGAACTAATACAGTTTTTTTGACATTCAAAGATATTTTGTTTGATCGCAGCCATTGAATCAGTGATGCCAGGTCATAATTTAGGTACTTATTTAGCTTTTTTAAAGACTTATCTACAATCAGAAAGTTAGTGTCATCAGCAAAATGATACACCTTTGAGTATTTAATACAAGTGTTTAAATCATTTATGTAGATAAGGAAAAGAAGCGGACCCAGAGTTGAACCCTGAGGAACACCTATAGATGTAAACTTAGTAGTGGATGAGATATTACCAATAGTAACACTTTGTGGACGATGGTTTAGATATGACTTAAACCAGTTCAGTGCAATTCCCCTTACACCATAATGATACAGTTTTGATAATAAAATTTCATGGTTGACAGTATCAAAAGCTTTTTGCAGGTCAACAAATACTCCACCAGCAAATTGCTTTTGATCCAAAGCCTCACGTATGGTTTAAGTTATATCTATGAGTAGAGTGTTTCTTTCGGAATCCAAATTGCAGACTATATAAGCTATCTGATAGATTTAAAAAACTGAGCAGCCTGTTATACATAAATTTTTCAACTAGTTTACCTATATTTGAGAGTAAAGATATAGGCCGATAGTTACATGGATCTTGTTTACAGCCGCTTTTAAAAATTGGAACAACTTCTGCAATTTTAAATAAGTCAGGGAATATCCCTGATTGAAAAGATTGATTTATTATAATACTCAAGGGAAAGCTCAATTCTTGAGATGCTAAGGTCATTATTTTTGAAGGAATGCTATTGGGACCGGTGCTTTTTTTTGGACTCAAGAGGGAAATATAGTCATTTACTTCTTGAGGAGTAACTGAAGATATAAAAAAAGTATCAGGATTTTGATTTTTTAAATAGTGGCTGAAGTGAAATCTAGAAGGTATATTTTCTTTAGAAAGTTTATCTGCAATTGAAGAGAAGTAATCATTAAAAGTGTTTGCAATTATTTTCTTGTTAGTTATAGTTTTATTATTGATATTTAAACTATCTATATTATTGTTGATCTTTGATTTAATATAAATAATACTTCTTATTCCTTTCCAGGTATTTTTAAGGTTATTTAAGTTTTCATTAAAGTAGGTTGAATAATATGATTTTTTTGAGTATCGCAGTAGGTTACTAATTTGATTTCTGTAATATTTAAATTTTTGAAAGTATTGTAGCTTTAAATTCTCATTTTTACATTTTATAAACTTCTTGTGCAACTTATTTTTAATTTGTATTGACATAATGATTCCATTAGTAATCCGTGGCTTTGATAAAGATTTATTAGCTTTTTTGGTTGACATTTTAAAAGGGGCATGACTATCAAGTAATCTTTTAAGGGCATCCAAAAACTTTGAAGTAGAGTTATTAACACAGTAGTTTAAATGATTTATTGAAAGCCAATCAGTTTCTTTAAGGTCTTTTAAAAAACTTTTTTTATCAAAATTTTTAAAACATCTACGATATAATTTGGAATGAGACTGTTTTAAGTTCTTGGATGGAAAGGATATGAACTGAACAAGATGGTCAGCAAGACATACTGTTAGGTTGCCTGATTTAGTATTTGGAGTGTGAAAGTTTACAAATATATTATCTATGAGAGTCTTTGATTTTGGGGTAATTCTGGTTGGTTGAGTAATTAATGGGAAGAGGGAGAAAGAGCACATAAGATCTAGAAAGTTAGAAACATCATTGCAGGAGTCATATTTTAAAAGATTAATGTTGAAGTCTCCTAAAAGAACTATATTTTTATTCTCTAGTGATGACTTGTCAAGTAAGGTTTGTATATAAGTGATATTAAACTCACTAGTGCTCATACATAGGTGGCAATAAATGCAACCTACAATAATATTTTTTTCTGATGGCAGTAAAATTTCAATAAAGGTTGATTCTAGTTCTTTGTTGTTCTGGATTATGAGGTCAGATCTTAAGTTATAATTTAATTCAGATTTTATATATACAATAGTTCCTCCTTTATTAGAATGTGAATCAGTATGTTTAATAATTAATTTAAAGCAATATCAGTTAATTTATATTAATATCAATAATTAATTTAAAGCAATATCAGACAATAATTAATTTAAAGCAATATCAGTTCTAAGTGTTATGTTACGATTTAAGCGAGTTTCAGATATAGCAATGATATTAGGTTTATTATTCATAAGGGAAAGCAGAAGTTTTAGATCATCAAGGTAATATGTCAGGGATGATATATTTACATGTAAATAGGTTTTTGAATCAATACTAATAGCTTTGTTATACTCTGTTGTATCATAGTATTTACAATTAATATTGTCATTGTCAAGTTTATTTTGAAAAAGATTATTTAGGTTAGATAAAGTGTCATAAAATAAATTATGAGTAGAAGTGTTTGCACCATTTATAGTGACCTTAAAATCCTTATCTGTAAGGGAAGAGTATGGTAGAGTGTTATTTAAGCAATTAAAACAGTACCAATAGCCAGTCTCAGTCATCAAAGAGTTGTAGAATTTTTTATCAACATTATTACACCTAATGTGGATCCACTTATTGCAAGAGTCGCACTGTATAGCTTTTTGATTGCATGTTACGGTTTTATAACAAACACCACAAGGAGATTTAACAACCATATTATTCACTTCAGCATTTAGGATAATGAAGATGAGAAAAGGGTACATGGTTGAACTAAATACTAGTGAACCCTATGCAATACTGTGTGTGAGATTTTGATGAAAAGTGAGAACATGACAATATTTTAAAAGTAAAGAATGTAACCCTTTTGAAACTTATATATTCAAACAGAAATAATGTATTAAATAACTGTGGTATAAAATATAGTAACTTATAAGAATCAGATAATGATAAATAATATAATAGATATAATATAAATACTATATAAGCATTATGCTACTGTATAAATAATTTTTATATTTAAATAATAAGTCTAAATAATCTAAGATTATAGAGTAAAGTATAACTATAAGTATATGAGTTTAAAATATAAATAAGATTTATAATGTAATATAACTAATATAACTATACTGCTATAGTATAATTAATATAACTATACTGCTATAGTATAAATATAAGTGATATAATAAGATAAATAAGATAAATATAAGTGATAGAATAAGATATATATGACAAGATAAAACTTATATATACATATTAATATATACATACATATCTACACACACATATATATACATACATATACATATAAATATATCCATACATAAGTATGCACATATATATAATCATAAAACAAACATGCAATCAAAATATATACATATAATATAGATAATTTATATACTATGGAGTAATATATAGATCAAACTATGGGTATTTTAATAGAAGTAACAAAAGTTAATAATGAACAACAACAAAAATTTAAAACTGGAGTAATTTTCAATGAACTTTGGATTGCAATTTTTCAAGTTCAATTAAATAATGCCACCTGATTCTATTATTATTACAGTCTACTATAATACCAAGATCTGCCAGTGTATTTCTGAGAAGATTTAACATGTGGCATAATCTAACAATAAATATACTTTTTCAGATGACTTACTTGGATTGCGAAAACTGGGTAATAAATTACTTGGTTTTAAAATTGCACCAAGTTCAGAAAGCATTGCAAAGTTGTATGATGGACCATCGCAAGTTAGTGAAACAATTTTTACACCAACATCAAAAAGTATCTTCAAACAATTTTTAACTAAATTGGCACGTTCCGCTCCATTTAGTCCATCAATAAAAAAATAACCACATGGTACTTTCCAATTACTATTTATTGAAACCACCATTAGAACAAGTACATCTCTTGCCAATGGTAAAGAATCATCATTATTAATCCCATTTCTAAGATCAACAAATTCTCTAAATTTCTTTCCATCCCATTGTATCTGCTTCTTTATTGCCATCTCATCAAGCATAAGGGAGCACAAACTCTCACAACCTATTTTTTCTGAGGCACATACAGCAGCTTGCAGAGCAATAAAAGCAGCTTTGGTAAATCCAGGTTTGGCTGTTACTTTAGTGTACCAATGTCTTATATTAGATTGATGTGGTAGTACCAATTGAAAAGTCTTTCTAACAAACTTGTAAGCTTTAGAAGAATAAAATTGCAAAGTCATTGCAAAAGATCGCAGTTCATCTGGAAATTTATTTCTGATACAATGTTAATTTGTTATTGATGAAACTCTTCATAATTTTTGGAGGTACTCCTGAAAATGTTGTTATAAGCATTTCTTCAAATTGAGATGAAATTAAGTGATTACTTTTAAGGCATTGAACAACCTTCTTTAAAGACTTGACTTTTGATTTCAGGCGGCTGTGCACTTTTGAATTTTGATTTTAAATTTCGAATTTTATTCTCTTGCACTTTAAATGATGAAAAGTTTCTATTCACATCAACTAGTAAACTTTCCACTTCTTCATTTTCCAGAGAAGTTAAGCTTACAAATGGTGCTTTTCTTTTTCTGTTTTCCTAGCAATCCAATATTAAAATTATGCAAACTAATTGTGATTTTAAAGAATGGGAACACTTTTGTTGACAATATTACAATTTAATTGAAAAAAATTGTTGAGTTATTTTTGATTATAAGTTAACTTATACAAACCTTTAAAGATTGTTTTGGAAATGTAAAAACTGTTGGCTCAGAATTTTGCCTAAAACGAATTGTCTGTCCCCTCTTATCAAAACAAGATTTTTCAAAATGTGCTGAGCAAAGTAGGGTTTTTCAAAAACAGTGGTTTTGAAAAAACAGTTGTTACTGTTTTTCAATTTCAAAAAAAACAGCTGTTAACAGTTGTTTTTACAGTTTTTTAAAACTTTATAAGAAATTAAAATAATGACACAAGTTAAGGAGCAAAAAACGTCAATGTCCTTATATTTGTCAATGTCGTTTACAAAAATAAATTTAGAAGCTTTACTTGAAGAAGACTAAATAAATAAAGCTATTAAAAAACGCAATTTTTTTATTTTATTAAAAGATGAAAAACTTTAACTATTTATTCAGCTATTCGAATACAAACTACAATTTTTTCTTCATTTTTTATAATAAAATTTTAAAAAGACAAGAGATTTAAGTGACTCGTCGGACAAACGCGATCTAATTTTTGTGCAAAAATTTGTGCAAACTGAAAAAACACGCTCAACGTCAGTTGATGTTGGTTTAATACTTAAAAGTGCATTGAATAATTTTTGAAGGTTTTCTGTACGTTGTCCAGTGTTCTTATAAAGAGTGAATTCCGATTTTAACCATTTGAAATCTGATCCAGTTGTTGTTGTTGTTGTATGTTCTTTACGAAGAAGCAAGTTTAATTCGTCGTTTAGTGATAGACTAACATTTTCAGATTCGGATTGTATCGACTCATCTATTTCAGTTTCTTCATCAAATCCAAACAATCGAGAAGCAAGATGACCGGCAAATATCAATGTTGCTTTTGTTGGAGTGTTTGAAGGATCTTTTAAACTCTTTAAAAGATTCATAACATCCTTGTTCAATCTTTCATCAGTACGGATTTTCAAGTTATTGTACAATTCTTCACTGATTTTGCTGTTGATCATTGACAATTTTTTAAACATAAACTCCAAAATTATTTCAGCACTTGCTAATGTTGCATCTTCCTGACTTAAACGTTGAACTGCCAGTTTTATCGGTTCCATAGCATCATAAAGATTACGAAGAGCAATAAAATCAATTGAATCCAAAATGAGTGTCGCATTGAACTCAAATAAAGTCTCCCGAATTGCCATTTCAGTCTTAATTATCGAGTCCAACAAGGTTGGAATTGAATTCCAGCGAGTTTTTACATCAAGATGTAGTTCAATTTCACGTCCTGTTAAAGCTTTCACTTTACTCAAACAAATGTTGTTGCGAACTGTTGAATTTTTTATGAATTTGACAAGCTTTCGAGAATTTTTAAGCAAATCGTGATAACTAATTTCAGATTGTTCAATGTCGTCATCATTTAGCAAATCAAGGCAATCATCAAAGCAATCACTTTCATCAGATTCATCGCTATCAAAATAGTGTTCCTCAATTTCATTCTCTTTCTTATATAAAGTATTGCAGACACCCAAATGTAGAGCATGGTTTAGGCAAAACTGGCCAATTATATCCACAAGTCTAATGAATTTTTTATTCACTGCTGCTCCATCCTGAGTTGAGCCAACAATATCTTTGTTCATGTCAATTCCAAATTCAATTAAATGTTGTTTTATAGCGACAACCATGTCTTCAGCAGAACAAGATCCAACAATGCGAACAAGACCAGTTTTTATAGTGACTTTATCATCGCTGCTGTGTATATTAATTCCAAAGAATCGTCTTCCTCTTATTGTTGTATATTCGTCTACGCACATACTGAATTTTGCTCCATTAGCAAGTTTTTCCTTAATTATTTCAACAACTTTTGCTTTCTTCTCGTTAAAATCTTCAATAATTAATTTCATGACATCACGTTCATTAGCTGGAAGTTTGTAACCATCTCGTGATATAGATTGACGAATATAATTGTTTCTAGTTATTGCTCTAATTGAAATACCATCAGTTGCCATATCTGTAACTATTTCTTTGAGGGATTTTCGATTGAAAAATTCAAAAATTGATTTTGTTCTTTTCTCTGCTGTTGGTTCTTCGTTGGATGTGCCAGCTGCTGACCTTTCAAAATCAATTCCATGTGTCTTAATATGTGCTTTCAATGTAGTTGTAGAATTTCCAGAACAGAGAATGATTTTGTTGCATCGCGAGCATTGTCCTTCGAGAGATTTTGTTTTTGGATTTTTTCGTTTTGTAGCAAAATCCCATACTGACGACATTGCTGAAATATATAAGCATTGTTATTGTATTCTTAAATCAAATTAAAATGATTTAATACGTACTGTTAAATGTGTTACTTTTAAAAACACCTAAGATTTTACTTTCTTCTCTTTGAAAAACACAAGGAAAAACACTAACTTATCACCAATACGTAATATTTTTTAAACATGAAAAAGTCGTTAAAAACAGTAAAAACAGTTCTGAAACAGCTGTTTACTGTTTTTCATTTTTGACCAAAAAACAGCTGTTTTACTGTTACTGTTAAACAGTAATGAAAAACCCTAGAGCATAGTGTGACATTAGAAGAGGGTATGTAATTTTCTTGCCTAATGTTAAGTATCCATTTTTTTTTCTTATCTATATCTTTTGGAAACCTAAAGTCATGAGTATTTATATTATTAATTCTGGTTTATTTATATTTGAATATAAATTTTTTTATACAAATAATAGTTTGACTTACTTGTGACAAGAAACCTTTTCATTCAAATTGTTTTTAGATCCAGTTCTATTTGTGCATCCAACGACACAGCAACTTGGCATATTTATAAAATTATTTAACTGCTGCTTTACAGCTCCTTTATATAAATAAGTCAGAAAACTATAATATATAACCATAATAATTAACAGCAGGTAAACAGTATGTATAACTTTAGTTAAAAAGATAATTCAAAGCAATGTTTTGAATATTTCTATATTAAATATTTAATAAATACACTTTTCCAAACAGTGGAAAAGTGACATTTAGAATATTTTAATAAAGGATTTATGCAATAATAACATTTAAGTATAATATAATCCTAGAAGGAACCCCTGAGTTTGTGTGTACTCACAGCACTCAGTTAACAGTTTATGCAGCCTTTGTACAAAATTGTATCT
>NC_088928.1:3647500-3717500 GCF_038396675.1 Hydra vulgaris | reverse complement strand
AATCGATATAACTTTAACTCTTGTGTGCACAACCGGGTACCCGGGTGCCCACTACAGCACATTTTTTAATGTAAATAAGTTTGTAGATAATATTTTACTTTGGGCATTTAGATATGCATTATATGGCTCAAATTTAACATAGTTGTGCATAAAAAATACCAGAAACAAAAAAATTTCTGAAAATAATTAAGTTTGAAGTGAACATGCTTTGTGGACGCAACCGGGTACCCTGGTACCCGCAATAAGAAATCTCAAGATTGGTTGAACTTAAAAACTCAGTTATCAATTTGCTATATTTTTCTAAATAAAATATAAAGTTTATAAAAAAAGTTAACAAAAAACACTCATATATTACATTCAACACATTTAACAAAACCAAATGAATGTTCGTCACACACAGGATTATTGCATTGAGAGCAACTCTTTCTTGTTTTTCTTCTCTTCTTTGTTGGCTGTTGGTAACAAATATGGCAAGAACCAGTAATTTTTTTTCTTCCAGATGAATCTCTTTCAACTGATGGAATTAAAACTTGATCCACTAAAACACTTTGCTGTCCAATCACACTTTCAATAGCAATCTTAGTATTGTAATGCCTTCTTACCTGCAAGTTTTGATACCGAATGTTTATCATTGGTTTAGCAAGCTCTTCACTTAATTGGCGCATAAACAACCTTCGCTGATTGGTTTTTTTTTTAATCATCTTATTATTTTCATAATAAATCAAATACGATGCAAGTGTACTGATGTCTAACATGTTAAAAAACATCACCAGTAGCCATCTCAAAGTGCGACGTTGTGTAGTGTATCTACTTATCATTTGGTCCATGGTATCAACTCCTGTTTTGCATTTGTTATAATAAGTAATAATGTGTGGCTTTTTTTTTAAATCCTCATTTACAGCAATATCAGAGTGCATTGTTGATAAAAGAATTACTGATTTTTTTTTTTTTTGGTACGTAAGAGCACATTGTTATGTTTTCATGGAAGGCAAATTTAGATGAGTATAATTCTCTTGATTTATTTGGACCCATGTTAAAGAACTCGCAGTTGCCTTTGTACGCAACTGCGAGTTCTTTAACAACTCTTGGTTTTTTTCTCGTATATGACCAGTTTTACCAGTGTAAATGATACCATTAAGAGGAAAAGCATTTTCAGCATCACAAACCCACCATATTTTAATGCCATATTTGGCTGGTTTTGAGGGAATGTACTGAGTAAACTTTGTGCGACCACGAAAAGGATAAAGTTGCTCATCTACTGTTAAATTTTCTGTTGGCTTATAGATTTGCGATAAATTTTTGTTAAGCATTGTCCAGATATCACGAATTGGAGCTGCTTCATCTGTTATTTTGCGCTGCATGCGAGTATTGGCATCATCAAATCTAATAAAACGCATAACGTTTCGAAACCTATTGATTCCCATTGTTGTTCGATATAGTGGGTATGAGCTAGAATGCCACACATCACTAACGTGGTCAGTATTAGAGTTATTTACACCAGAACAAATTAAAATAGCCATAAAAGAATATATTTCCTGAACTGTAACTGGCTTCCATTCTCTTTTAGAATCTGAATTGAGATTGAGTGATGAGTATACCGAGAATGCTTTTTTATTTGTATGTCGAGTAACAATATCTGCCATTTCCACAGTAAATATCTTTAAGAAAATGTCACTAATCGAGAGTGTTTCGGTGCTCTTACTAGGACCACTTCGCTGACGCACTATGTTTCGGAATGGGGTTTTATTTTGTTGAGAAGGGATTTTATTCCATACAATTCCTTTAGCTATGTAAGTACTCTGTGGTTCTGCTAAAATTAAGAAGAAACATTTATTTCATAAACATAAAATAAAAAAAACAATGACTTTTTGTATATCACTTTTATTAACTACCTTCTTGTGCTTCAACTGCTTTTTTATCATTTCTCTCATTGTCACTATTTTTACCTTGGGATGCTTCTACTTCTTCTTCATTTTCTTTGTCTGAAAATAATGAGTTTAAAAAGTAAAAAATGGAAATATTTGTACTAGTTAATTCAGTGATTAAGATTTGCAAAATGCAGTAAGTTAAGCACCTTCTTCTGCAGATATATCTAATTCTCATGGCATTGGAATTTCTTGAGGATCTGCAAATAAATAATCAAGCATATATATATATATATACATATATATATATACATATATATATATGTATATATATATATAATATATATATATATATATATATATATATATATATATATATATATATATTTATATATATATATATATATACATATATATATATATATATATATATATATATATATATATATATATATATATATATATATATATATATATATATATATATATATATATATATATATATATATATATATATATATATATATATATATATATAATTTCGTCTGACTTTATTAAAACTAACCTGAAATATAAACATTATCATCATTATCAGAAACCTCATGCTCTAACATAATGTTAGGCACCCAATCACCATCCTCGCCATCAGAGTTATTGCTAGAAATATCACTGTTGGATCCTATCAAAACAACCAAATAGGCCTCCTTTTATACATCACATAATCTGAAATAAAATTATAGTTTTATTAGTCAATATTGTGATTCTTCAATAAAATAATACACTAGAATTAAATTTATTTTACCTTTCAAATTCTGCTATTGATAATTCCTCCATAACTCAGTTGTTAATTTTCTATTGTTATCTTAATATTATATTATTCCAGCACTATAACTTGAATAATAATTGAAAAACTATTTTTAAATAAAACAATGTATAACAATAAACAATAAAAAAATAATTTAAATTATAGTTTGCATAGAATTTACATTTTAAAGCCTGAAAAAAAAAGTTGGGTACCCCGGTACCCTGGTTGTCTAACAATGTTAGTAAATTTGGTTGTGTACACAAGGGTGAAACCTTCCGCAATTTAGATATAGGGATCCGTGCTTCGCGTGAACTTTCTGTTAAATTCTTTTTTTTCGCAGTGCTCTGTGAATGGTGCTTTATGGGGCAAAAAAACAAAATAAAAATAAATTAAATTAAATTTAAAAAAATGAAAAGACAAAACCGAACTTGTAATATAAAACTTCAAATTAACTTAATCTATTTATTTTGCGGTGAGACTGGATGGATACTTATAGCTTAGTAATGTGAATCAAATCAATATACCAGCATATTCATATTATCAATATGCTGGTATATTGATTTAATTCACATTACAAAAAACAACAACAAGTATTTCCTTCAATAAATACTCTTCTTATGGCAAACCTTTATATTACGTTTAATCTTCTGTAGATACCAGATTTTAAAGTGCATGTAAATATTTTTGGAACTAAAGTAGGTTATCTAATAAAGATTTAATAATATAAAGATAATAAGGTAATATAAAGATTTGCAATAAAAAGAATTTTTTTTGGTAGGAAATACATACTTTTTTTTTTATATAAGCATAACACTTGAAAGCATATGGAGGCTAAGATATTAAAAAAAGATTAGAACATGTAAACAAATTGCTGAGCATTAAGTTTCTTCAAAACACAGATTTTTTCAGCGCATTTCCATTATTTTGGGTAATCTCAAAAGTGCATCAAAACCATTTAATGAAGTTATTGTGTTGCAAAGCAAACATTTTTATGCATAAACGTAAATCTATATTATGCAATAAAAAAGTTTTTTTTTATTGCATAATATAGATTAATGTTTATGCATAAAAATGTTTATAAAAATGTTTATCACGTAAATGAACTATAAAATCACGTAAAAAGATATATTTACGTGATTTTATAGTTTATTTACGTGATAAACATTGAATCAAACTAAAAAAGAATCCATATGGCCCTAACTAAAGTTTAGACCCATGGCTCATTTAAAAAATTTTATTTCATTGAAACATTGAAACCCAGATAAGTCATATCAACATCACGCGTTGTCCATCAAACAGCAAATGTTATTTGCTGTTTGATAGACAACGCTAATAATTATTCGACACCACCACCCGCCTTAAAAATACTTTAGGGAACCTGATAAAAATGCCTGCACCAAATATAAGGGTTCATTAAGGAATGGTCCTATTACGACAACAAAAAAATACCACACGCTAATAATCAAAAGTTGAGTAGTATAGCGTGGCTCTTTTTGAAAATTTTTTTATTAATTGAACTTTAAAAACATCATTTAAACAATTTATATTATTATTTATTAATTATATTTAAATTTTATTTTTAATTTAATTTTTATTTATTATTAAAATTTTAGTTTAAGGTATTCATACAAATATTTATTTAAAACACGATATTCATATTTATTTAAAGAAATCCTCCGATTTTTTGTTGAGAATCGTTTTCACCATCCTCTTTTACCAATCCCTTTCTAACTATTTTTCTCTTCATCGATTGAAACATCAATCATTTACATATCTTCCACCATTTGTCCATCATAGTGATTTCTTGCCTTGTTAAAAAATGGAGCCACTTTTGATTCAATTTCTTTTGTCGCATCATTGATCCGGGAAAAAGTTGACACTATAAATATAATAAAATAATCACTTGACATTAATTTATTCAAATCTACAATTATGTTCAAACACTATAGTTATTAGATGAGTTCACACATATAAGAGATTATTTTATAGAATCATATAGACAATATAAATATCTGCATATTAATAACTTATAATATAAGTAAACAAGTAAAGGTTGCAGCCAGCCTCCAACTATTATCATATTGTTGTAATGTTGCTTCTCTTTCTCTTTTACTAAATATACTATAATAAACGCTGCTCTAAAGAGCTAGCGTCCTTCTACAATCTACTTAAATTCATTCTTTCGTTACTCATCATTTAATTAAGTCTCATCCTTTAACTGTGAGTGTTCCTAAGTGCTCCAAAAATGCTTATTTGTCTAGTTTTTTTACTCGAACATATGTTCTTTGGAATTCTCTCCCTCCATTTTGTTTTTCTGGTTCATATAATTTGCAATCTGTCAATCAAATCATCTGTGAGTTGTTATTTTTCTTCATAAACTTCATCTTGGCTCTTCCAATATCTTCCAACTCTAGTAGTGGTTGCTTGTAGTCAGAAGCGAAGATTAAACAAGTAACTATTATAATAAGTAAAAAAAAATTGTTAACATCTATATATATTTTAAGTATTTTGGAAGTATATAGAATTTTTTGTTACTTAGCTATGATGTTTGATTGCCAAAAGGTGTTCCTTTTGGCAATCAAACATCATAGCTATACTCACATAATCAGAGTATACACATTATCATAATAGCAGCAAAGAGGTAGAAAAAATTATCTCTTTGCTGCAATTATGATTATGATAATACATTCTAATCAGCAGGATCACAACAAGCATGTGCCAATAATCTTTAACTGTCATTATTTAAGATTAATCAAATTATAATGGATTGAAGTCAGTTCACACAGAATAGATGCATTCATAAGATGAATGAAAACTGTCCTGTCATGATAATTACAATAAAAGTCACCAAAACAAAAAAAATCATAAATTATGATACATCAATAAACAACATCAGATAAAATAAAAATATAATTTGTAAGCAGACTTAAAAAAAGCACGAATATTAAAATAAAAAAGAAATAAAAATATTACAAATATTAAAATTCCGAGTTTGTTTCCCACCACGTCCCTGGTACTACCGCGCTCAACTTGTTTCTCCGCGCAGCAGCCTTGCTTGTCAAGGTTCGCGTTTTGTAGTTATAGAGTTGAGAGAGGGTTGTAACCACAAAAAGCAGCCTCCTTGACTGTAGTGGCCCTTTCGACCTTGGGGAGGTGAATAATTAAAAAAAAAGTTAACATTTATTTCATTAATTGAATTTATCAAAGAGAAACACAAAAACAATGAATATATAATGAAATGATTTAAAACTTGAACATATATAAAGCTGTATTAAAAATTATTTTTTTAAATTATAGCAGAACTATGAGTTAATAAAAGTACATTACATACATTTAATGTTTGAACACTTTTTTCGATTGAACTCTAAAAGTGTAGAGAATTTTTACATTTGTGCAAAAATAACACATTTTGCATTTGTTCAAAAATAGCACATGTAATTGGCAGAATTAAAAATTAACTTATGTGCAAAAAGAAATTTTGGAGTTTTAAGCATCCTTGACAGCTTATTACTTTTTGAACTATCAGCTTTGAATCTTTGTTTTTTGTAAACATGCTATAGATGGATGGTATTTTCCTGATAACGCAGATTTGACAATTTTTGTTGCATAACGTCTCTTTTGTAAGGTGTTGAGTTTCATTTTTAAAAAGGAAGCAGAAAGGGTGATCCCAGGTTTGTGACAAATGATTTGTACACATTGCAACTATATTATGTTAAACCTCTTTAGTTGTGACTTGAGTTAACCAATACATTTTATTAAAATACAATGCTTTAATTGAAAAACATTTATTGAAGATCTTCACATCAGTTACAATGATATTAAATAGAAAAACTCTACCTTTACTGAATAAACTGGAAGGATAGGTCCTCATTGGTTCTGGATTTCTATTATTGTTTAAATCCAGAAGCAATACATCCTTAAATATATTGGCACTACTGCAGTTTCTCCCCCCCCCCCTCCCTCTTTTTTTTTATTGCTGATTATGATAGAGAATTTTATGCTGATTAAGAATCAAATAAAAACAGAGGTCTGAAAATCAACAAAAAGTGCTCTAATTCGCTGTTGAAGTTTAAAAAATTACACTAAAAAACGCTGATATTCGCTATTTTTTAAAAACCTTTTACATCAAAGTTAACATTTTGAAATCAATCGCTTAGAAAATCGTTTTTTACATTTTTTGTAGAAAACAGGCTTTTTGAATTTTTGTTGAAAAGAATTTTATTTATAACCGAGTATGAAAAAATGGCGAGTACTAGTGTTTTTTAGTGTAATTTTTTAAACTTTAACAGCAATTTAGAGCACTTTTGTTTGTTTTTATACGATTCTTAATCAGCATAAAATTCTCTATCATAATCAGCAATAAAATAAATATAAAAAAAAAAAAGGGGGGGGGGGGGGGAGAAGGTGCAGTAGCGCCCACTTTTTTTTATGTTTTTATACTGGTTTCTGTTAATATATAAAATCTATAGATGTAAATTAAAGCTTACCGTGGTATTAAATCATGGTATGACCATGAAATGAATTTTTATACATTGTAATTGAAAAACTAGTAAAGGAACCTTCTCAAGTTTTCTCCTTTTCAATGAAGGTAGCTGTTGATTTAGTTTTAACAGGAGAGTGTTCATTTAACATTTAACAGGAGGGTTTTCATCAAATGCTGCAGAAAAAGATGATCTTAATCACAGTACCTTTTGCTGGTAATTTATGCTCGTGTATTCTGCATCAATAAGTATTTGTCCTACTAAATAAATGAAACTTGAAAAAGTTTGCGACTAAAAGCAAATTCTAAATGTGTGTTTTTATGTATACAGATATGTTAAAAAGAAAAAAGGAATAAAAGAAAGAGAAATTATTACTATGAAACCAAATTTTTTTTACAAGAAGAGTATTTACTAAAGAGCAAGAAAATCTTTTGAAGCAGTAAATTGTCACCTGCTCTCAAATGTATTATGGACACATGTTGTAAATTTAAGATCTATAAGCAACATATGCTTAATAATGCACTATTTGGATCTCTTGGTCTTGCAAATCCAACTGGATGGATAGATACAGAGTTATTTGTAGAAGTAGTTCAACATTTTATATCAAAAAATTCTCGTCAAAGAAAAATCTCTACTTATATTTGATAATCATGAGAGCCGCTTATTTAAAAAAGCTCTTGATCTTGCTAAATATAACAGTGTTACTAATCTTACTATACTACCACATAGTAGTCACAAAGTGTAGCTACCTAAATGTTTCTGTATTTGCTCCAAATAAAGTTTATTATAATGACACAGTAAAATCTTGGCTTTTTAAATTATCCTGGAGTGTCACTGTGAGTGTTCTAATTCATCCCTGGAAAATCACTATTTACAAAATTGCATCTTGTGTTAGCATCGCATATGAAAAAAGTTTTACTATCACAAACATTCAAAATGGATTCAGGAAAAGTGGAATATTTCCTTTTGACAAGAATGTATATTCAGAAGCAGATTTTTTATGTAATGTTGTTACTGATAGAAGCAATCCAAATACTTATGAAACAAACACTGGAAAAACTCTGAATACTAATAACTTGTTACTGGTATCAATTGATATTGATACCGTTGTTATTATAATGATATCAACAGTATGTTCAATTTTTGTGGCTTTGTATATAAGGTAGAGGACTAGAGAATTCTTATGAATGTCCATCAGTACCAAAACTGCTTTTTTCCAACAAAAACTTATTTTTATCTTTACTAGTTGTATACTTTATTAGTTTCATCTACACTAGAAGCATACAAACGAAATCTATGCAAGTCTTAAACAGATTCTGCATTATAACAGTAACTCATGCTCTATTTTTGCTGTTAGTTACCATGCTATTTCTTTGCCGATCTAAAAATGGTTGCTTCATTTACTTTAGATATGAAAAAAACCGATTGGTTTTTATTTCTCTGGGGCAGTTGAACACGTTCAGTACACAAGAGTTGGTAATATCAGCCGCTTGAAGATACAGTACAGCCTGATACCTTTGATCAAAAGAGACAAAATCATTTTGCCGCAATTGAACAACAGTTTTTGTCTGACTTTGCAGTTCCTGAAAATCTCGCGATAAAGTCTAATTCGATATTGAGATCTGGGTGCTATGCAGCAAGACATTATTGCTGAATAAGATTGCCTCTTTTCCGTCTGTTTTCAAAAGTAGTTAAACTAATCATTTTTCATTGTTTGTTTGTTTTTTAGTCTTTATTTTTTAAAGCTTGAGAAATTTTGTGGCGTTGTGTTGTACTTTTTCAATTTTGTTTACGTCACAATCAAGATAAGAGTTCCAAACTTGTACGAGATACTCCAGATGTGGTCTATTATATGCAGTATAAATTTTTTTCCAAATGCCTCTATAAGAGTCTCTTTATATAAATGTGTGTTGCTTCTATGCTGCTCTGTTGAGCATCTCAAGATTCTCAGAGATTAGAGTTCTACTTTTTCAAAAATTGTAACTACTAAAGCTACTCTGTTGGTTGTGCTGTCATCTTTGATTTTGTTCGTAAAGTAATCAAGTTTTATTTTTCCAGAGTTAATATGCACAACTTTATATTTTTCTACGTTTTACTCCATCAGCCAAGTTTGCGTTCATTTAACGTCCTAATCTAGATCGAATTGTAAGTTTGTTTGTTTTTCACTTTTTCGACAATTTTTTGCGCTTTGTGTCATTAGCGTACATTTTGCAAATGGCTGATTTGAGATGAGTGTGCAGGTTATTAATAAATATAAAAAAGAGCGTCTGTCCTAAAACAGAACCTTGCGGAACACGGCTAGTTACATCAATACAATCAGATTTTGAATCTCCAAATATAACACGCTGTTTGCGGTTTGTCAAGAAGGCGTTTATCCAATTTAGAAGATTGCCGTTTATACCATATATTTCTAGCTTTTGTAGCAGTCTTACATGCAAAACTTTATCAAATGTCTTTGCAAAGTTAAAAAAAGATAGAACAACTTGTTTCTTCTTGATTTGCTATGATTCAAGTCAAATGTTTCTAAAAGTTTTGAAATAAAACCATGTTGTGTTTTGAAAAGTAATTTGTTATTCATTAAATGATCGATTATGAATTGTATAACTATTTTTTCCATAAGTTTGCATGTAACAGAAGTGAGCGATATAAGCCTGTAATTGGCTGGAAATATTCTGCTGCTTTTTTTATAAATATGTGTAACATTAGCTGTGAGCCAAAATGAAAACCTTGCCAGATTTTAATGAAAATTGTAAAATCAAAGTTAGCGAAACTGTCATTGATGTGGCGATGCTTTCAAAACAATCGGATTAATGTTATCATTGCCCATTGACTTATTTCCATCAAGAGTTTTTAAGATTTTGAGAACAATATTTTGATCAATCAATATATCCGAAGTTTAAATCCTTTGTTTTGGATGCAAAAGATTTTAGTGGTAATCAATGGTCTCTTTTCAAAACGTGGTTGAAACTGGTTGTTTGGTTTTGTTATTCCATCTCTGTTTATTTGATTTGAATCTGAGGTTAAGGCTTACATTTGATTGCATATTATCTGTTAACTATTAATATATGCGTATAGTCTTTTTTGATTGTGCTTGCCTTTAGGTAAAATGCTTGTTTTTTTTATTGTGCTTGCCTTTTGAATAATGCTTGTTTGCTGTGTTTTTCTTACCTCATTTTTGACATTTGTATACTCCTTGATGTGCACCACATTTTTCCTCTTTGAGTTTGCATTTTTGTACCCAAGCACTTTTTTTTAGTGTAATTAGCTTCATTAATTTTACTGTGATTCAGGGTTTCCTTTTTTTCGGCAGATGATTTGATGCTTTTGGAATAAACTTGTCAAAATTACATAATTAACCCCGTTGGGAACCCTGTGCCATGTTGATGTGAAAGCCCATGTTGCTGTGGTACTGGGCAGTGACTCCCAGAAAAATGTTTTGAAATTGCTGTACTTGTGTTTTAACGCTATTTTTAAAGAAAAAATGGATTATAGAAACTTTGTTGAATTTTTTTCTGAAACAACCAAACGAAGTTTACCTTCATCATCAACCTAAGGAAGTTCATCTTTCACAAAATATTTTTGTTTGGATAAATTTTGTTCTTAATTATAGTATTTACTATAATAAAATCGTCAATATCTATTTCGCTTTTAACTGCGGATTAAAGGTTGTCTACTAAATGATTTTTTGACTACCTTATTTGATGGTGAAAGCAATAAAGTTTTAAGTAACAGTATTGGAGCATATGAACATTATAAAAATATAAACAACACTTCATCAAGATCAAAAATACCAAAAACAGACTAACAAAATTGAATCTTTAAAATCAACCTAGTGGCTGTCCATTAATTATGTCAACAATCTTTTTTCAGTTTTTACCTCTCCCTCCCTCCCTCTTATCAAAAATTCGTCAACATTTGACTACTCTTCTTCCCCTCACCCCTCTCTCCCCAAACCAAGAAATTTAAATGGAAGAAAACAGCTTTTTTTTCTTTTTTTTAAATTAATTTAATTTACTTAAAGAAGTAACATTGTATGCATTTACTTTTCTTGACCTCTCCATTTCCCCTTGTCAACGTTTGTCAAAATTTTTCGGATTTCTTTACCCTTTTCTGTTGACATAATTAATGAACATACCCTAACTATGTTTAAAATATAATACAGTATTATTATAAAAAAGTAACTTTACAAAGAATAATTTCGCTAATATTTTGCATTGTTCTTTCGCAGGATAATATACATTATATTAAATAAAAAAATATGTATATTTGAAGGTTTATTGGTAATAAGGTTCATTAATATCTAAAATTTAAAGAGTGCTAAAAACAAAATAACTAAAAAAACAACAACAACATAAAACTTTTTTTTTTAAATACTGTGTTTTTTTGTCGGAGAGCTCCATTTAGCCGTAGCCAGAATCTTAAGAAAACCTGGATGGAGGAGTAGACTCTACTGGCTCAAAACTTGCAGGAACCTGGTAGACCATAAAAAATTAAAATATAGTATAAGGATAAAATAAAAAATATCACTTTAAAATACTTTTATGCAAGAATATATATATATATATATATATATATATATATATATATATATATATATATATATATATATATATATATATATATATATATATATATATATATATATATATATATATATATATATAATCAATAAAATGCCATTTTTATTAAATGTATAAATTTCTAAACAGTTTCATTAAAAATCTTATTTTATCTACATGGCATTAATTTTAATTTACATTTTAATGATCAACGTGACCATTGGCAGATGTGCCATTATACTGAATATGAGCCTGCTGCAGAGGTGGTAAAATCAAGGTAAGACCATACAAGGTGTTTTGATCCATATAGAATACTACATAAAAATGGTAAAAGTTCTTTATTCAACCGAAACTCGAGATGCAAAAACACGTAAGAACAGATAGAATCAAAGCTGAAATCCTTCTGACAGTATTTTTTTTGTTGATAAAGATCAATCATTATGTTTTAAATCTTTAATTTAACAGGCTCCTGGTTAATTTTTGACATTCTAGACCATAGTTTGAAAAAATATCTACTAATAACACTCCCTCAGACTTTTTGGATATAATGTGTTTTGAAGTTTGTAAAATCTGTCAGAGTTATTAACAACTCATCAGAACTTACAGACAAGGCCGGTGCTATGGGTGTGTGTGGGGTGCAAGATCTTAAAATTAATGAAATTTTATAACATCAATTCGAACCTTTTTGTAACTTCAGTTGGCAAATTAAAACCTTTTTTTAAACTCAGTTTGCAAATGGGACATGGGTTAATTAATTATCTCTAGTCGGCTTATTTGGGAATTAAAAGACCTTGTTTTTTTTATGTCGGCAAATAACCTTAAGGCACCGTTCCACTTCGCCGACTCTGATGGTGTGTGATAAACAAAGAAAAGCTTTAGAACCTACTCCAAATAAAGAGTTCCTTTAAATATTTAAATATTAAAAATATTTAACGAAGAATTAGATAAGATCAACGAGTGGTTTATAAGTAACCGACTATCATTAAATGTAGAGAAAACAAAATTTATCCTATTACATAAACTTAGTAAAGCCGAGAATATTCCTCTTAAACTACCCAATCTTTTAATCAATAATAAAATAATTAAAAGGGAATTGACTACAAACTTTCTGGGAGTGCTCTTAGATGAAAAATTGTCATGGAAGTTTCATATTAAATATATTGAAGGTAAGATCTCAAAAAATATTGCCGTGTTATACCGAACAAAACCTTTTCTTAATAACGAGTCTTTAAAAAATTTATATTTTTCGTTTATACACAGTTATCTTTTATACTGTAACATTTTTTGGGGTAGCACTAATCACACTAAACTCAAAAAAGTTTATAGTAAACAAAAACATGCTTGCAGGATAGTATTTGGGGCAAATAGAAAAACACAATGCGAACCTCTCTTACGTCAGCTTGGAGCTTTAAATATTTATAAGCTTAATATTCATCAAGTAATGTTATTTATGTTTAAAGCAAAACTTGGGTTTTCTCCAGTAACATTTCAATCCTACTTTAATGAAATCTCCCATAAATATCCAACCAAATTTTCAGTGAACAACTTTTTAGTTCTCATAAACCTTCTTAAATTAAGTTCGTACCAAATTCAATATCGGGGACCTTTAGTTTGGAAAAAATTTCTTCCAATCTTTAGTAAAAAACAAAACTTCGTTTTAAACTGCACTTTGCAAAGTTTTAAGGATGATTCAAAACGGTATTTACTGAACATGCCCAGTAAGCACAAGACGCATTCTAGACGTTTGTAGACGTCTAAAACTGGTCTAGATAAAGACGCATCTTTAAAAACATCTTAAATTCGTCTTCTATACTTGAAAACCTATACGTCTTTTCACTTAACGTCTTTTATATGTCTTTTAAAATGCGCATTTATAAAAAGACATCTGTTAAACGTCTTTAATTAGCGCGCATTCTAATGCATATATACGTGCATTAAATTTTTTATAACAGTCATACATATGTAAGCTTACATACGTACAGCGGTTTGTACATATGTATACATATGTACAAACCGCTGCATTGTGTGTATATATATATATATATATATATATATATATATATATATATATATATATATATATATATATATATATATATATATATATATATATTTATTTATATATATATATACAAACCGTTGTGCCTAAGTATATAACATAAGTCTTTTATAGCCTTAGTTATAATAGTGCTATTATAATGACTGTTAAAATAATATTTGATCAATAAAAATATTTTACTAACAATATTATACATATATATTGTACATACAATATTATACATATCATATATTAATATACCATCATATATTAATTACCACTTTATAAAATATAATGAAAAGTTACTCCTTAAAATAAAGTCAAAATTGTGAGGACCCGATCCCAGTCTAAGAAACTTTGCACTCTCCGCAAAGCTAAACTATCATATCATGCTCATAAAAATTAAATTTTTATAAATATATGTTTTTTACGTAATTTAATTGCTTAACGAAAAGTGCTTAAGATATTTGTCCGGATGCCGGACAACCAGACACTTCGTTTTTTACATGAAAAACGCTTTTGCTGATAAAGACTTTTGCATGCTCGTGATCAAGATAGCATTTTCAAAAAGTAATTTAATTCTATTGATTTACGATGAGTATTAATTTTTAATTTGGTAAAGATGGAAGAACAAGAGTTACAATTGAATAAAGTTATTATTAATTATATATATAATTATATATTTTTATATCAATATATATATTTTAATATAAAAGTTGTTACAGTTCAAGAACATTTACAAATATTAATACACAAGTCTGAAGTAAACGCCTAATATAGAATAATAACGGATAAAAAGAAAATAATTATAACAATAATATTACATAGTATTATATACAAAATTATAGACATTCATTTAACTTAAATGAATGTTCTAGTGTTGTTTTTATTGTTTTCATTTATATCTATTATTATATTATATTTGGTGTTTACAGATTAGTTTATTTGGTGTTACATTACTCTTAAATTCTAAGAGTAATGTAACTAATATTGTAAATAATAATAATTACAATACATACATATGATAATAATAAATAAAAAACATACATAATAACAATATTGAATAAATAGTTAATAGGGAGGATAATAGTAATAAAAATAAAAACTAAATTTTAATAATTAAAACAAAAACTACTAACTTCCATACAACAATCATTTATTCATACAAAGTTACAGGTATAAATAGTAATGAACTGAAAGCAGGAAGAGCTTTAGCTCTCGCTTTTGCCTACACTCCCCTAAATTAGTTTACAAGAGCAATTTATTGCTCTCGCAAAAATAAAAAATTAAGAAATTTTGTTTAATTATGGGTTGAAAATTTTACCAGGAATAAAACATTTTTATAGTCAATAAATACAATTGGATTATTAATTTAAATAATAAAAAAGTTTATTTTAAGGTTAATCTTTTATTATTTTTTTATTTTTCTGTCACCAGCTTACTAGTTTTCGAAGCTACAGGTCCCATAAGAGATCAAAACATTGTTGTATTTTTAATGCGTTTGAAAGAAAATGTCTTTTTTAGCGTAGAAAGAAAAAGAAAAAAGTTGTTAAACTTTGAATGATTGATTTTGATATTTTGTTTTATCGTATTTACACCAATCCCTTTTAAAAGCTGTTTAATTATATTCATTTTGAATGGCGTTTAAAATATAAGTTTCGCTTAAAATAAAAGTTTCGCCTAAAATAAAAGTGGTGTTTAAAATAAAAGTTTCAAGAGAAAAATAGAAATCATTAAAAAAAACTACAATGAATAATAAATATTTATAAAATAAAGTCAATAATAGAAAATAAATTTTTATTGTTTTCTATAATATAAACATATCTAAAAAAAATACTATTACTTGGAAATTTTTTATTACAATTATATTTAATAAAGTGATTGATGTAAAAAAAAGTATCAAACTCATTCATTCAAAGATTTTAAACATTCTTTTCAAATCATTCAATCAAACATTTAATTTAAATAATGAATCTTATTTGTAATTTAAACATTTTTCTAAAATTATTATAAATATTTTTATGTACATAACTTTAAAGTATAATTGTTTTTTTAATTGTAATAAAATAAATTCTCTTATAAGTCTATTATCTAAGTTTCAAATAAATTCATTGTTTTTTAAAACGCATTGAAACTAATTTATTGTATTACAATGTTGCCAGCAATACAAAAATTTAAATTTAACTGTTATGTCGCACAAAAATAGAAAGCTCTCGTAAAAAGCTGTTTAGAGGAGCAGCTAGCATGGCTCACCTTGCCTGTTTTAGGAGAGCAGCTCTCCGTATATATATATATATATAAATATATATATATATATATATATATATATATATATATATATATATATATATATATATATATATATATATATATATATATATATATATATATATATATATACACACAGTGGTGTACCCTCCAGTGTTTTTTTACTCAAGTAAGACTCAATTTCAGTCATTTAATTCATAAAAAATAGGAGTTGAAAAACTGAAGAAGCTCCATATAAATTAATAATAAAATGATTTAAGTCATATCCCTTATAAATATTTTTCTGACCACAATGCTTTTAGTCGATTGTATGTAAATGCAGACTTTCCTTCCATTTTAAATGCTCAATTGAAAAAATGTTTCTAGTTTTGAATTCAAATTATCATTCATGGTTATTTGAATGGATTAATTTATTGAACTAAATTTTTTTTTGCAGAAGAAGTAAAATGAATGATCGTAATAGTTATTGTCAACGAAAGTTTAGACGTCTGAATAACATAATGAAAAATTTTCTGGACTCTAGCGATAATGAGTTAAATAATACTGAAGATTTAAATGAAGATCAATGTTCGTCGATCAACATAGAACCTTTCATATCAAACCAATTTCTACTGAATAAGGAAATTCCTATTCAAGACCTTGGATATGCAGAACAGTATTTATCGATTACAGATAATCAAAAAACCATAAGCTCTGATGAGAACAAAGTGTTTTCATTGAAGGAAGAAATTGCTGCATGGGCAATAAAACATAAAATTAGTTGTTTGTGTAGCAATGAACTTCTGGATATTCTTCATAGAAATAATATTCCTGGATTGCCTAGAGATAGTCGAACATTGCTAAATACACCAAGACATATTAATGTTGATAAAAAATGTGGTGGAGAGTTTTTGTATTTTGGAATAGAATGTGGTGTGACACGATGTTTAAAAAAAATTAAAAACGTTGACATTGACATAAAAATAAATATAAATATTGATGGGTTGCCTTTATTTAAATCGTCTTTGGCTCAATTATGGCCCATACTTGGACTATTTAATAAAAATGTTTTTGTGATTGCTTTATTTTGTGGAACATCTAAGCCAAATTCTCTGGATGATTACTTAAATAAATTTATCACAGAGTGCAAAAATTTATCTTAAAATGGAATTTATTTTGAAAAACAACACTATAACTTTAAAATAAAATCTTTTGTATGCAATGCTCCAGCTATAGCATACTTGAAAAATATTGCGGGTCATACTAGCAAACATGGTTGTGAGAGATGTGCAATTGTTGACGAAAGTATGAACCATACAATAATATATAAAAGAGGTGGTTTTCCGCTTAGAACTTCTGAAAAGTTTGACAGTCTTGGATACCATTTTCATCAAAAAAGGTTTTCGCCTCATAAAGAAATTAATATTACATTTAACTGTTTTGTATTGGATTAAATGCATCTCATTTGTTTAGGAGTTGTCAAATGAATCCTTGTATTTTTGATGCATGGTCCCAGAATTTGCAAGTTATCTAATCTTTTATTAGCAGAAATTAATTATAATTTAATTAAATTGAAAAGTTCAATTCCAAGTGACTTTGCGCGACAACCGCGATCTTTATTATTTTTAGACAGGTGGAAAGCAACTGAATTTTGCCAGTTTTTATGTACACTGGAGTGATTGTATTAAAAGGTATTGTTAGCAAAGAGTTTTATATACATTTTCTTTCTCTCCATGTTGTAACATCAACTCTATTGAAATCTAATCAAAAAATATGAGAACACTATTTAAAATATGCTAGACAATTGTTTGCCTATTTTGTAACAAATGCTGAAGATTTTTATGGCAACAATTTTCCACTTTATAATGTGCACAGTCTACTGCATATTGTTGATGATGTAGAAAAATATAATGTTTCTCTTAATGAAATTTCTGCTTTTCCTTTTGAAAACTTTTTGCAGACCCTTAAAAAAGATGTTAGAAATCATAAAAGTCCGGTCGCCCAAGTTGCTAAAAGGTATATAGAATTTGAAAATTGTCATAAAATATTACCTTCAAGAAAAACCTATCATATTTCTGACAGAGGATTGAAAGATTCATGCTTCGTCACAAAATATCTTTTATGTATTGTCACCGAAATAAATCTAGGTGCTGATACCAGTTATTTTTGTCATGTGTACAAATTAAAAGATCTTGAATCGTTTTATGAAGAACCATTAAGTTCGAAATATTTAGGTATATATTATATCCAGAATTTACAAAAATATAACAAGTGCAAACTAATTAAACAAAATGAGATTAAAAGAAAAGTAGCTTTGTTACCAAGTGGCAGTGGTTATGTTTGCTTCCCACTTTTACATGAGACAGAACAATAATGAATCAAAATATAGTAACAATTATATATGAACTTTTATTAATTAATATTCAAAATAAAATAATTTTGTGGCAAACAAAAATTTTGTTGTTATATATAAATGTAAATTTTTTGATGAACACAGTGATTTAAGTTTTTTGCATCTTTATATCATATTTAATGATGTTTACTCGTTTAGTGTTTAAAGATTATATGTATATATATATATATATATATATGTATATATATATATATATATATATATATATTCTCTCTCTTTTTTCTCCCTTTTGAAACCAACCTGAGGTTGAGCAATTTTTATTTATTTTTATTAATATTCTTATAATAATTTAAAAAAAATTGATTAACTGAAATTGCTTACTACTTCAAATCGCTTAACACTTACGTAAATAGCTTAACGCTTAAAACATGGGAGATATATATATATATATATATATATATATATATATATATATATATATATATATATATACACATCAATATGCAAAATATATACATATTGCATACTTTGGTTAGCACTACAACACGTTACTGGTTTAGTTATATATACATATGTGTGTGTGTGTGTATATATATATATATATATATATATATATATATATATATATATATATATATATATATATATATATATATATATATATATATATATGTTGAAAGAAATGTCTGTCAATGTACAAAAAATAAAATCAAAATGGTCAAGAGCAGTATGGAGGGAAGGAACAAAAGTTCATGAAGAAGTGGTTTTATCCAAATGGATTGATGAATTACGACAAAAAGTTTTTTGGACAGTTAAAATCAATGCTAGTCGTGCAGAAAAAGAAGAAATGGATCCTGGTCCTCACTGGAAAGTTTTTGAACTGATTAAAGTAAAGGTTTGTCATGGTATGTTGTTGCATTTTTTACTTTTTATAGTTTATGTAAAAAATAATTTGAACTAACATTTTAATACATGCGCATTAACACATTAATGAAAAAATTTTTACTGTACAGGCCTGTTACAGATTCTTTAAACTAAAATGTAATTTAATTAAAAGTTAATTTAACCTTTAGATGATGTTGAAGTTTGTAAAGGATATGATCTGACATCAGCTTCAGATCAAGATATGGAACAGATTAAAAAAGAACAAATATTTAAATGTATAACAGAAAAAAAAGGTATTTATGACTTGTGCACGGATATAAGTGTCAATTTTTTATGGTAAAGTATAGTTGAATGGTCAAATGTAATGATAGTACATATTGAATACACTTATGTTATTATTTATTTAGCCGTTAGAAAATTGACTTTTTGTAGATTATCCTGATAAAAATCTTCTTAGATTTTGAATAAGTGTATGTTTTTGTTAGTTTCGTACTTAAACGGAACATTAGGGTGACTTCAAAACAAAGTTTTTATATAATTATCTATTGGGATCCCCTAAATGACATTAAACTGTATATGTATATATGTGTATCAACTTATTTTCTCAGCGCAGTTGCTTTGTTCATCAAGGTTCGTAGGTAAAGGGTTAAGACAATAAAATACAAAAAAAAAGAGTAGTTTCCTCGCCTGAAGTGACCCATTCGGCCTTGGGGAGGTGAATAATGGTAATAGAAAAAATATACAGAATACTATATTGTGCAAATATAATTATATATTGTTGGAAAATTATTTGGAAAATGTATAGTTCCCTTTCCAAATTAAGGTTTAGTAAACCATTACAACTGCTCCGTAACTTAATAGTAATAATATTATAATCTCTTTAGGCCTTCCACCTATACCTGAAAAGATATCTGAGTTCAATGAAATGGATGATTGTGATTTTAACAGATTCCAATCTAGTGTAGATCTAATAAAATCTATTAAAATACCAAAAAAAAATTATGAGGATGTATCTAGATGTCATGATTCAACACGCCGATCCCGTTCTAGATCTCCAATTCATCGTTCCAGATACAATAGTGCAGCACACAATAGCCGATCCCCTTCTAAGTCTCCTACTCTTCACAACTCTAGATCTTCTTACAGACAGTATAATACAAAAGACAATAGCCAAAGTAAAAAAGCTAATTGGAAAAGATCTCCTCATCGTTATCAAACTTCAAGGTCAATTTCTTCTAGTTCCGAATCTCCAACTAAGTCATCATCCAAACAGTCATCAAATGTTACAAATAGACTGGAAGAATCATTCAATGAAAAAGGGTTTTAATAATTTTTTTAATAATTTAGATTATATAAAACATTTCTGAGAAAACTTTTTCTTAAAACGTTATGCTAAAGTAACGCTAAATTTGGATTTTTAAAAGTGACTAACCTAACACTAATCCTGAATGGTTTTGTCATATTTAGGAATTTTACAGATGCTTCGCAAAACATCAGTTATCCTATCGAGACTGGAAGTAAGTTTTTGTTCTACTTGCTGAATATCTGTCTAAAAACTTTGAATAAATATTGTATTAACACATTAAATAATATTGTATTCATCATGGAAGATGTATTGAATTGCTTTCATATTAAAGATATTAAATTTATATTAAATTTTACTGTAGAAAAATTATATATTATATATATTAGATTATATATATATATATATATATATATATATATATATATATATATATATATATATATTTTAAGAGTTCCAAAAAGGAGTAATGAAATTTATGGCAGAAGTAAAGATTTTCATGAATGACATGAACACATTTATGGGAAAGCAGATAAATAATCGGGGTGAAAGTAATCGGGAAGAATTAAAACAACTGCTTGATATAGATGAGTTTTTGCAGTTTGAAGAGAACCTTGTTGAACCAGTATTTCGGACCAAAATAGTATACTTTAACTTATTTTTATGCTTAAAGATAAAATACTGAACAACTTAAATGTTAAGGCCATTTGAATTTAACTCGATACTAGTATGTCTAGTATTGCTATATATTCTTCTTTTTTTTAATTAATGTATTTATTTCTTTGCAGAACTAAAATTATGATCATTTTTCTGGGTGTATTTTAGATTGAGCATCTTAAACAAGTCGGGGGGGGGGAGGGAGGTTGACGGTAAAGACGCAATTCGAAAAATAATTGATCGAGTTTTTTCTGTTCAGCTTCAGTCTAAACTTAACATGAAAGGGACGGGTCATAAGATTGGCATCGAAAATAAATTGATATAGCAAGTATTAAAAGGTAATTTAGTTGTCAAAATAAAAAAAAATTAATCAAAAAAGAAAATATTTTGATTTAATTGTTTTTTAATTATTCATAAATTATGGTTATGTATATTTATGTGCTTGATTTTTATGACAAAATTCTGTCAACTTAATGTTTTGATTTTCATTCTGTGTTTTGTTAATATTTTGATTTAAAAAAAAATTAAATTTATGTTGAAATTGGAATATTTAAATTTTTATTTAATATTTAAATCGTACTTGTTTTTAGAAAGCGTTTTTGCCATTTTCCCACAAGTTAGGGAAGCAGAAATTCGTGAAAGAGCGAGTGTAAAATTAAAGAATGCTCCTGGTAGAAAAAGTGGCGATAGACGAAAAATTCAAAATACTGACAAATAGTGCATTAAATCTACTTTTTACTTCTTTTTGAGAAAAACAAACTTTCTTTAATTGCATTCGTTTTTAATACATATGTAACTGTGTTTATTTATTAAATATTTCCCTCAAGAGCTTAGTTCTTAATTCGATTGAAATTCACCTTCTTTCTACTTAAATAAATTTCAAAATTTTCAAATATTTGTTCAGCTAAAAAGACTTCAGCCATCTAAATATATCTAGATGGCTGAAGTCTTTATAAAACTTTAAACATAGACGTTTCACATTAAAAGCCAGATCAAGAGCCAGATTACTAAAGGGTACCTCAAAGCCAGAATACTGAAAGTACCACGACTTTAGGTAGATATATCTACCTAAAGTTGTGATGCTTTCAGTAATCTAAAAGTACTGAAAGTACCACAACTTTAGGTAGATATATCTACCTAAAGTTGTGATGCTTTCAGTATTCTGGCTTTGAGGTACTTTTCAGTAATCTGGTTTTTAATGTGAAACGTCTATGTTTAGACGTTTAATACATCTGCAATAATGTCTAGCTCATGAAGTTGATATATCAACTTCGTGATGTAGATATTATTGCAGATATTTTTTAATATTGACTTTATAAAATACGTCTTTAGCGTGTATTTAACACGTCTGAAGACGTATAAAAGACGTTTAAAAGGCACAGTTTTGAAAAGTCTAAAAGACGCATTTGTAGACGTCTAGATCATAAGGCTAAATGACGTCTTTGAAAAGACAATTAAAAGGCGTCTTTACAAAGACGTTTAAAAGATGTATTTATAAAGATGTCTTAATGGCGTCTTTAAAAAAACGTCTTTTAGCCTTATGATCTAGACGTCTACAAGTGCGCCTTTTAGACCGCCTCAAAGACCTCTTTTAGACGTCTTTTAAACGTCTTTGTGCTTACTGGGTGGAATTCGATATATTAGATTTCAAATACCTTTTTTGAAAACAATTTAAAGGTTTGGACTGAATCGCTTGAAAATAAATTAAATCTTTATCACTTTCTTTAGCTTTTATTAAAATGGTTTCTAACCATTAGTATAAAAGATAACGAAAATAAAGTTGTCTTTTTCGTTCATATTTTTGATGATATTAAATAATCAGCCCAAATACTTATGTTTAGATATATTGCTTTTTTTTTTTTTTAATTTAACAACGCATTTTTTTTTGTGTTTTTATAACTTTCATGATTTTCTGTCGTTTTTACTTTTTTATTTTTAAAATTATTCTGCTGGAAGATTGTTAGCAACAAATTATTTTATTGCTGAAGTATTTGATTTGTTTTTGTTTTTGAATTTATACTGTCTTTTTGTCTTTTATCATTTATTGTGCATGTAAATTTTTGTGTGACGGGGCTCGGTGATAAGACAACCCGTCTTCTTCTTGCTCCGGCCAGGATTTTTCTGTTATTGTAATTTAATTTTTGTAATATTTATCAACGGCAAAATAAATAAATAATAATAAAAAAAAAAAAAATAATAATAATTAAAAAATCATAAAAAAAAGAAGAACTGTGGATGAAAGGAATCAGCTTGGGCAAATTCTCACTCACTTTAGGCTTTCAATTAATAACTTAAATCAATTAATAACTTGAAACACTTTTAACTATTTTAATAATTTGAGTTTTGAACCGTAAACCATAAAAACACGTTTTAAAATTTTTTTTGTTACATATTTTCTCTAGATATTTTGTTCCCAACCGGTGGTCCATAAGAACTTTTTAAGTGGACCACAAAACTAAAAAATCTTGAAACTAAAGAATCACCAAATTTTTCTATTCAGTTGGATGAGACCACCGATGCAAGTTCAATGGCACAATTTATTGTATTTTTTTGGTATATTTGCAATTACAAGTTCAAGAAAGAATTTTTGTTCTCTGCTATCCTTGAAACAACAATATGTTATGATATTATATAACAAAATATTATAGAAATTTTTAAACAGTTTTTCAATGACAAACAATTAAAATGGATATATCCTCACAAATAGTGTGAGTGAAACTCACAATCTTTGGGGGGGGGGGGGATGGGGGTAAAATTGCCTCTGGTTGTGAAGTCTGGATTGCAGACTAGAGCAAAATAGATTGCTCCAAATGTAGTTGGTATACACTGTTTTATTCATAGACACGCTTTGGCAACCAAAACTTTACCAAGTAGTTTGAAAGCTGTATTTAATCAATTAGTCAAATTGGTCATATAAAATCCTTTGATGTCAACACTCAACTTTTTTCTGCTGGAAAATTTTTGGAATGATTTTTCAAGCTTAGAATAGAAGTGAACTAATTTTTATGTAAAATGAAAAGTGGAGTGGTAGAATATTTCAATTTGACAATTTTGAAATAACAACGGCTTATCATGTGAACATTGTGGGTCATATTGTGGCAAAAATGCTAATGTCATTACTGAAGGAATTTATTGAAAAGTTCAAACTGTATAAGACTAGAATTAACAATGGAAATTTGATCATGTTTCAAAATTTAAATAGCGTAATTGGAAATAACATGCTTCCCAAAATTATAAAGATAGAAATAGTTTTTCACCTAAATAATTTGATTAATGAGTTGGGTAACTATATTCTAGATGAGAACATTTTCAGCAGTAAGTCAACACTTTCTTGTGATGTAAAAAATATGAAAGAGGAAGCGCAAAAAGGATTTATAGAGTTAAAGGATGATACCACGGCTAAGGGTCACTTCAAAATAACACCATTAGATAACTTCTGGACGAAAATGAGGAATTTATATCCATTGTGTTCATCAAATATATTTAAAGCCCTTATTCCTTTTTCAACATCACATTTGTGTGAAGCCGAGTTTTTAGCTATGCCATCTCTTAAAACTAAAAAAAGAAATAGACTCGATATCAATGCAGGTGTTAAATAAAACCGAATTTTCAGATATTAATTGCTGGTAATCAGTGCCAGATTCCCCACTGACCTGCTTTTGTATCATATATTAACTAAAAAATATAAGATAAAATACTTTTGTGTCATTGATAGACTGGCATATTTTTGAATAGACTGTCACTAGACAGTCTGATCAAAAATACCTTAAACAAAATATTATCCTGATGAATAAAAGTTACATTATTAAAATTTTCACCTTGTAAATATTTTTAAAAGCAATGGGGTCCATGAAGATTTTATGATATATAATTTAGGGAACGGGTTAGAAAAGGTTGGGAACCACTGATATATTCAGATGTAATATTACAATAAAAAACGTGTACTTTCAAACGTATATGAAGATTTTATGATATGTAATTTAGGGAACGGGTTAGAAAAGGTTGGGAACCACTGATATATTCAGATGTAATATTACAATAAAAAACGTGTACTTTCAAACGTTTAACAACTTCATTTGATTTTGCCGGAGCCGACTAGTTTCTCGAATTTTCGGGAAAAAAATCAAACTTTCATTAAATGAATTTTTAGCTGAGTAAGCAATCAATCGTATATATACTACCGTTATAGCTCGTGGATCGTCTAACGTTGTGAAACAAGTAAATTGCGACAAGTGTTTCTGAAGTGTATTTCAGTGAATATAAAATTCTAATAAAGAAAGCAAAAAAATGTCAGACAAGGTTTGTATAAAATTTTTAGCTTTGCGTTAATTAAGAGCTACGTTTTCTTTCTTCCTAGTTTCCAAGTTAATTTTTGTTTTTCATTGTGAAAAAATTAATGCCTAGTAATTTATTTTATTTTACTTTGATAGTTTATAGTTTATTTGCGAGTTAACGTCTTTTTTAATTTAAGGAACCCATTTTTCAGTCTTGATTTTTTTCCTAGCATGTTGTCCATTTTAATGGTCGTTTAACTCCAACGTGTAACTGAAAAAATTTATTTTTACTTTCTTTTTTAAAGAAATAAGGTTTTTTTTTGCGAGGTGCCATAGGTATAATAAACGCTAATGGGGTTTTTCTAGTCCCTTATTATAACTGGTTATTAATGAGGACTTGATGATTAAGAAGCAAAACCAAATAAAATCAAAACAAAAGAATGCAAGTCTTCCAAAACCAAAGAAAAAAACTCTAATTTCAAGTTTGAAAATTGCTCATTATAATTAATAAAATACTTCTTTAGTTTCACATTCTAATTTATATTGCATTTCTTAGAATTTTTCTGGGCTTTTTTTGGCATTAACTTATGTTTGGACAAAATTTAAATTTATTAATTGCAATCTCTAATTCTAAATGATTATTTTTTCAAAGGAAAGAAAATTTTATTAAATACAAAGCTCTATAAATTAATAATAATGGTTTTAAAAAAAACAATATTGAATTGCTAATATTTATTATCAAATAAATAAAAAAGGTCTAAGTAAGGGTGAACCTTTAAACAGCGCACCCACTTAAGTTCAAAACACGTTATATTGAAAATGATTTTTTATTGACCAAGTATAATTAATTAAATTAATTAGAGTGTAATTAATCAATTAATCATAAGTGATGGATACAGTTAATGGTACATAATTTGACTAGCCATTACAGATTGACACAACGAAATTTACATTATTTAATAGAAATTTTGGTACTAAAATTGGGACAGTAGTAGTCATGGTTATTAGTTCTTTGTAGGGGTGCGTCGTTTACAGGTCCGCCTTAGTAAGTACTAAAATATTATAGCAAATATAAGCATTTTTTTTAGCCAAAGCAATTAAGCTAAATTAGTGCACTTGTGCAGTTAGTGAACAGTTGCTACAAATGTTTTCTAAAATGTTTGTATTTCAATTTGCAAAATTTTGTTCAAGTTGACAATAAAAATTGGTTTGTTTACTTTAGTTTATTTGTTAAATTTGAAATGTCTGTATATTTTTATGCAAGATCTGGATTTGGAATACAACAATAATTAGTCCTGAGTCAGTCGAATAAAGTTAACCAGGTTAATCTTATGCCCTGGTTATTCAGCCAGTTTACATCGCATTGACCTTTGAAGAGTAGTAAAATTTAATTTTGTGGGTCAATTTGTAATTAAGTAATAATCAATTAATTTTTTATATTGAATTGTTTTTAATTTTTTATATTTTATTTTATTTATAAGAAGAGAACTAAATAACAATAGGAAACTTCAATAAACCTTTAAAAAAATGCACAAATTATTTCATTTTTAGTTAGCTAATTATCAGATTAAACATCTCTAAAAGTCCATGATATTTCTTTGATGTGCTTTGATGTATTTTCTCTCTTTCTTTACTTCCTCTCCTGGATGAAAACTAGTGCTTGCTTTAGAGAAGTGCCATGATTCACAATGGCACAGCTCTTAAATTTAAATGTATTAGCATTTAAGTTTTTTTCATTTTATGCAGAAAATCATTATATGTTGCCTAATCTTTTTTAAGATAAAACTTTTTCTTTATGTCTTTTTTCATAAATATTTAGACTACTGACCTCATGTAGGCAGTAGCAAAGTAGGACAATCAATAATTACCTACTTCTATAAAATATGTTTTAATCTCCAATAAAGAGATTTAATTATCTTTTCATATTATTTTGAATCATCCAAAACAAATTAGAGTTGTATAACAAGAATGATATTTCCATCTGCAAGCTGTTTCTAATTGCATTTGTCTTTCATAAAGAAAAGACCCGCTAGAAAAAACTTTTTGTTTGTATTTAATGAGAAATCAGTATCACTCGCTAAAAAAAATTTTACTTTTTTCTCAGTGGGTGTTGGTTAAAAGTAAAGAAATAAAAAAATAAAAAGTAAAATTTTACTTTCTTTTTTTTTTTTTAGCGGGTTGTTAAAAAATGGTTAATAAAATAAAAGTAATATTTTAAAACTTAACATAATAATCATGATTTGATAATTAATAAAACATAATAATCGCGCTAAAGTTTAGACTAAAAAATCATGATAACAACTGACACTTTTATTAGTCAATTTTATTAGCTTATGAATAAACTTGCCATCCTTGTTATGAATGAAGTTATAAACAAAAATAAAAAATGAATCGAAGAACAAAATTTAAAAATATAAAAATAGTTTTATTAAATAAAAGTTTTTTTTTTTTTAATAAAACTTATCTAAACTTATAAAACAAACAAATAAATTATGAATAATTATTATATCGTTGAGGATAGTTCAAAATATCGTAAATTAGCATAAGAAAATACTGCATATCTGCACTACAGTTTTTTTTACTGGAGAAGGTTAAAACTTTACAAATTTTTATAAAAAGAGTTAAAATAATTTTGGTAGTGCGCGCCCCATGCCAGTACCTGCCAGAAGAAAATTTTGTAGAAACATTGCTGTATGTAGGTATTTTATCGCAAAATAAGCAATGTTTGCTGTAAAAATAAGTCCTTGATTTCTGAATTTGGTTGCCTCCCAAATACTGTCGGGGCCTTCAAAAACAGTGTAGAGTAGCCCCTGCTTATACATCGGCATTTTTGAATAAACCTGTGCACCCGTATATATTTATTATAAATTTTTTTCTGTTAATTTAAGGCCAATGAGTTCAAAGATAAAGGCAACAAAGCCTTGCAGGATGGTAACTTAGAAGATGCTATCACATTTTACTCAAAGGCTATTGAGCTTGATAGTTCAAATTATGTTTTCTACAGCAACAGATCAGCAGCATATGCAAAGAAAGGTGATTACAACAATGCGTTGGCTGATGCAAAGAAAACTGTTGAAATCAAACCTGATTGGGGAAAGGTAGGTTATATTACTGGCAGTTATTATTATTTTTTAATGTAGATTAGTTGAATATTATTTTAGTATAAATTGACATGCATCTTATGGTGCTTTATAATTATCTTCTCTACTAGGGTTACTCGCGTCTAGGTGCTGCATACAGTTACCTTGGACAAGATATGGAAGCATATGAAGCTTATGAGAAAGGTCTTAAGTATGAACCTGATAATGCACAATTAAAAACAGCCATGCAAGAACTAGATAACAAAATGAGTATGTTTTAATTCTAAACTTTGTATAATTTAGTCAATAAAACAAGATTAAATTTTGAACTTCGATAAATATGATAGCTTAAAAATCTTTTGTATCATAAGTAAATGGACTTTGATTAGGATTTTAGTCCTACATTAACCATATAGAAAAAAAAACTTTTCTGTTTTCTTGTATTACCACAATCTAATTGAAAAAGTTTTATCATATTTCTTAAGAGGCTAAAGCCTGTTAAGAAATAACAAGAAATATGTTCTAGGATATACTAATGATCATTTTAATACGATGCAATTGTTGATGTGAAGTAGTTATATTGTTATGGTTTTATAGAAAAACCCTTGTGAAACATGGCAGCTGACATGTCCAATTAGATCAATGTGTAGCACTTGAATAAATAACCTTGCCAATAAATTATACACATTGTACTAATAGATTTCTTATGTATATTTTTTTACTTGATAGATGCTAAAGTTTCTTGTACACTTGCGGTCCCTATCTTTTGTTTTATAAGTTAAGCTAACTTTTGACATGCTGTTTATATGCTTGCTTGGTTCCTTTAAGGTCGACAGAATAATCCATTTGCAGATCCAAGCCTTGAAGCAAAGCTGGCGATGAATCCTAAAACAAGAGAGTATTTAAATGATCCAACTTTTCTGCAAATGCTTCAAGTTTTAAAATCTGATCCATCCAAATTAAGCATGTGAGTAATGTTATTCTATAATAAACTTAGTTTGACTACTTTTTAATTATCTTAAAAAGTTCTATTAAATATTATGGTGAAAAAATGAGACAAATCAAGTTTTATCAAAATAAACAAAAAAGTTAACAAGGACGATTTCTTTCATTTAAGAATAAAATTATTGAAATCAAATTAGTTTATTCTAATATTCTGTTTCAATAACAGGTTTGCAAAAGACCAGAGAGTGATGCAAGTACTAAGTATTTTACTTGGAATACAAATGGATTTTCCCCAACAGTCAGGTAATTATTTTTTGTTAATAATAATGCATAATTAGTTTAAAACACTAATGTAGATTGTTGGGTGATTATTTAAGTCTTAAACCTTAATCATCTTTAAACTCAGTAAGATTCGTGATTTCTAAACATGCAGATGTACCTACATATGCCTACTCAAAAATCCATTAAGAAGGAAGTTTAAGTTAAGTTTGTATCAAGTTTAATAACTTAATGCAATTTCAAACTGCTTTTTAAGCCAAAACTGATTTTGGCTAAAGGAGTCATCTTTCTCTTTCTAAAGTTTTTTTCTCTTTCTAAAATTTCAGTTTATTATTAATCATAATTAACCAACAATAAAGCTGCAAATCTGTCACCTGAGAGTTTATGAATTTTACTGAGTAAATGGTGTACTGTGCACCTATCTTGCCAATTTATGTTTTCATAAAGTGTATGCATTTTTTCCTTCAGAAAACAAGCCAAAACCACAAGAAACTAAAGTAAAAACAGAAACTACCAAGCCTCCTGAAGATAAACGTACAGATACTCAGCGCCAGGTTTTTTTTTTTTTTAAATGAAAACAGTGAGAGGTTTATGGGAACATTTGTTACACTTAAATGTAAATTAGGCTATTTTTTTATTATTTAAGAAGTTTTCTCTAATTATTAGGCAGATAGTGAGAAAGAACTTGGTAATAATGCATACAAGAAATGCGACTTTGTTACTGCTCACATTCATTATGACAATGCTATTAATTTGGAACCTACTAATATTTTATATCTTAATAACAAAGCTGCAGTTTTTTTTGAAGAAGAAAAATATGAAGAATGCATTCAGTTATGTTTGAAGGCTGTAGATGTTGGAAGACAAAATCGGGCTCCTTATGCTCTAATTGCTAAGTAAAGATTATTTTATTACATCTGTATAACTTTATAACTGAACTTTAGTTTTGTGGTTGTTATGACTATAAAAAGTTGCACAATATACTTTATAACAAGTAATTTATATATTCAGGCTTAGTGTACGAGATTTCGCTGCGTAACGAAATCGCGTAACACATTTTTAAGTAACTTAACTCGGCAAATATATTTTGAATTGTTATAAGTTATATTGCGTCACTAGCGTCTTTTCAAGTACCGCATTATAATTAAAGTTATTTTATTAACACGTTAAAAATCATACAAACATATTTTTCTTTCACTATAACAAAAGTTACAAATAAAATCTAAGTTCCTATTTGAAAAATCATTTTTATTAATTTTGTTCAAATATGAACTAAATTTTATTTTGAAAAAAATATATTTTTCATAAAACGTAAAATAATATTTGATTATTTTCTTATAATTTTACAGTTGGTTATTGGTTATTTTATTCACTGTTAATAAATTTTTTCTTATTTATTTTGTGAACTCCTTTTAATGATTTTAAACATTAAAGAGTTTTTTTTTTTTATAATTTATCATTCGCCGATAACACATTCGTGATCATATTTTCATAAATTAAACGAACGTCATTAAAACTTTGCGTTATTGAATTAACAATAAACAAAATATCTTATTAATAAAATATTTACATCAAAATAAATCGTGCATTTTTACTATTATGACAAAAAATATTTTTTATTTTTATAATAACTATTATGACATTTATATATATTTGTATACATTTATATATATAATAACTATTATGACAAAAAATAATTTATATATTTAATTCCTTAAGATAAAACTTAAAACACTTTATTTTTTTTAACTAATTTTTAAAAACAATAAAAAAAATTATTAAACAAACTGTTTCTTTAATAAAAAATCTATTAAAATCTATTACAATTGCGGTTAAATGCTTTTACTTACGACTTTATTTCTTCTGAATAAACGTCACATTAACGACATCAAAAGATAATTTAAAATATTCTAAAAGACAACAGTCAAAATATTCAAACGTTGCATATTCCCGGGTTTGCAAACATGTTTTGAATATGTTTGTAATCCACAAGTGTCATAAGTACACTTTTATTTGCTTTTTTTAAGACTATTTCTCTAAATATTAGCAAATCAGTGATGTCTTTTTTACCAAAGCCTATTTAATTTTATAATCTGAAAAGTTAGTTCAGATCAGTCAGGCTGACCTGAACCAACTCTTGGATATGTTGTTTAAAAGCCTCCAATAAATAATTTTGAAACAAGTTTGAAATTGTAATGTTTATTCAATAGTTATAAAAAATTGCTTTCTGTTTTCAAAATGTGATATTTGGGAACTAGCATTCCAGCCGACACCACTCAAAAAAAGGTATGCTTGGTTTCTGTTGTGTGTTTAAAACCTTCAAGGGAAAAAAGAACAACACTTGCCAAGAATATTTTTTATTCTGTGAAATTATTTGTTACTATTTACCATAAACACTAGTTGAAAAATGGTTTCACTGTTACGGAAACATAAAACCACTGATAAAAGCATGCAATATTTAAATTTGACTTTAAAACCTCAAAAAAAGTGTGTTAATCTTGAGTTAAACTGCCTGTAATAAACATGTATTTTTGGTTTACGTCTGGATTGTGAAAAACGTGTGTCTATATAGTTTTTAATTCTAAAAAAGAAACTAGATGTGCCTGTTGGGATGCTGTTTCTAAGAGGTTAAAATAAATTTTTTCGCAACGATAATAGGACCAAAGGAGCAGTTTCAGAGGTTCATATGATCCTTCTAATTAAACAAAAAGGGTCTTATCATTCTAGCTACACAAAGGTTCATACATATAACCATACATTAGTCTTTAATTCTTACATTTTCTTTACACAATCAAATCTTTACTAATACATGGAAATGCATCCCCCGTTAAAATGATTAGTTTTTTCTTGTACTACGCACTACCTTTGCACCTTTTGTTTGTACATTATTTCAGTGAATTTAGTAGAAATCTCTTGCATTTAAAAACATTTTCTAACACTCATAAATGTGTATGTGCTTTTTGGGTCAGAATATAAAACTAAATTTAATTTTGAAAAATTGTATAATTTTAGAGACAAAAATCTTATGGGAACTCTCCTCCTCTCATGCAAGAACTACTGCATTTAAAATGTTTTTATTGTTTCAATGTTTCTATGTTAATGATTTTAATGCAATGAAATATTCTTTCTAGACCATTAGCAAGAATTGGTTCTGCCTATCAGAAAATGAAAGATTATGCGAATGCTGTTAAGTATTTTGAAATGTCATTAACAGAAGCTCACAATGAAGAAGTCAAGAAAAAATTAACAAACCTTAAAAAGATTATTAAAGAAGAAGAAGAAAAAAAATATCGTGATCCAGTTAAAGCTGAAGAAGCCAGAGAACTAGGAAATCAGTTATTTAAAAAAGGTCAATAAATCTTTTGAAGATTTATCATTTAAATAATACTTTGTATTTATTATATTATTTGTTTTTTTATTATATTATTTATAATAACATTAAATTTTATATTTTATATGGCTATTTTAAATTTTCTTCAATCATTTAATCTAGTGTTAGTTTGTATATATTTATCAACTTTCTATACATCTTCAAATTATGATCTCCGCCACTATTGCTGATAGAGATAAATTGAAGTTTCTGCTTTTAGGTGATTATCCTGGAGCCCTTAAAGCTTACAGTGAATCTGTGAAGCGCAACCCTGAAGATGCTAGAGTATTTAGCAATCGCGCTGCTTGTTACACTAAACTGGCTGAGTTTGGACTTGCGCTGAAAGATGTAGAAACTTGTTTAGTTCTAGATCCAAAGTTTATTAAAGCATACCTTCGTAAAGGCAATATTGCATTGCTAATGAAGGAAACAGCTAAAGCCAGAGAGGCATATGAGAAGGCTTTAGAACTAGATGAGAATTGCCAGGTACGATCACCTTTAACTATACCTAATATTTTTTAAACTTGTTTGTCAAATCGCGGCTTAACTTGCGATGATTAAGAATTCCTTTGTTCTCTTGTTTAATTATTTTTTTGAATTGGTTTGTTAAATTAGGAAGCTAAAGATGGTATAATATCTGTTATGCGACAAAACGCAACACTTACGCCTGAAGAACGGCGAAAGCAAGCAATGGAAGATCCAGAAGTACAAAATATCCTAAAAGATCCTGCAATGCGAATGATTTTAGAGCAGATGCAGGAGAATCCTCAAGCAGCCCAAGAGTAAGTTCAATATTTTTGTATTTTAATTTTTTATTGTATTATTGAAATGCATTTTATTTTGGTGTTCTTCAATTAATATTATTCGTTAACTTGTTTTTTTGTTTTGTGTTAATATATTTCTTATTTTATTTATATATTATCGTAATTTGTTACTTTAGGCATTTACAAAATCCTTTGATTCGTGAAAAGATATCCAAACTTCTCGAGTCTGGAATTATACAAATGCGTTAATTATTTCTCTTTTTTACTCCTGTTTCCTATTAAATTGTAACTACTACTTAATATTTCAATTTTTACGTGATTACTTATAAGAATTAAATAATTATGTACATATACTGTATCTATTTGATTTTTTAAATACAAGTATTTAATAATCAGTGGTATCTAAATTTGATACAAAAGCCCAGTGACGGATCCTGGATTTTTTAGTCTTTGATTTTTGCCAACTTTCAGACAGGCAAACATTTATATACTTACTAGGGTGTGTTAAATTGGCGACTAAAACCCAATAATTTCAAAAAAAAGAAATTTTATAGTGAAATAATGGTAGGACTTCATAAATGAAATAGAGTAATACTTTTAAAAATAAATTAGATTAGGCGGCGCTACATTTTTCTGGGTTTTTATGTATTCAAATTGCTTTGTATTTCGACGATCGAAATTTATTTCGGACTTTATTTTCGAATTTGCACATTGTATGTGTTTTTGCACATTGTATGTGTGTACATTGCACATTGTATTACATTGTGTACATTGTATGTGTGTACGTGAAAATAAAATTCTTGTTATAGAACTCAACTTTATCAAGTCACAGAGAGACAAAGTTGGAAGTTTTGCACATTACTATATTGATGGAGTTGACACAATAGAATCAACAGAATGGACATTACAAACATTGCACTTGCTAGTATAGCGACCGCGGAAATAGCGACAGCAGCACTTATAAATGCAAAAATTATAGCAAAGAATGATGCATTGATGATAGTTGATCACAGCAAGGTTAAAAGGGCGTAAGAGAATTTAGCAATCGAATTAAATAATAAATTTAATAAAGATCTCGAAAATAATGTGGTTTCCTGTATTTTTTTCGATGGCAGGAAAGATAATACATAAGTATTAACGGAAGTTGATGGTTGGTATTTTCCTGGTCTTCTTAAGAAGAGCATTATTCTGTAGTTACTGAACCAGGTGGCAGATATCTATTTCATTTTGTTCTTGATAAAGCTGATCACTAAAAATATGCTGAGGTAATTGCAGACCACTTGGTTTACTGGTTGGTGGAAAGAAATTTAGGAACACAACTAAAAGCTATAGGAGGAGACAGTACAAAATGTAAATACTGGTTGGGAAAGTGGTGTGATGCAATTGGTGGGGAAAAAATTGAGAAAGAGATTAGTGTGGATTGTGTGCGCTCTTCACACAAATGAGTTAGAGTTAAGACATTTAATTATAAGCTTAGACGGCCCAACAAAATGTTTATATTCCAAATTGGTTTAACATAAAAATTAAATCATGTTGGGTTGAGGGACCAAGACACGTTTTATACCAATTAGAACTCCTCAGAAGCCAGAAGCCAATTAAAAGATTAGCTTAGTATGCGCATTCAGAAGCTATTTTACAACCTATGATTTGCAGTGAGAGTAAAGTAGAAAGAGTTTACCCAGATATTAACATTGATGCTAAAAATCTTTTTAGTTTGATAGACTGGAGCAATAATATAATGTACCACCTTTGACGTGCAATTTTTCATCTTTGGATATTAAAGATTTAATTAAAAACCCCATGGGTGTTCCCCAATGGAGTTCACATACACAATCAATTGAGAGGTGTGTACAGCTAGTCACGGAAGCAGCAGGACTTGTTTACACATCAGAAAGAAGAGAAGCTTACGTAAGAGCCCAATTAATTAGCAGAGAGTTGATGTCTGCTAATAGAAGCAAGAAAAACATGATTGAACTTCTAAACTATACTTAAATAATAAAGTGATTTTTTAGTTTTATTTTAATTATTATTTTTTGTTAAGTTCAAAAAGTATAACATTCTGTTGTTGTTTTAATATTCAACCTGTATGTTTTAAATTATTATATTTAATAAACACTTAATATTCAATAGATTAATTATTACTTTAATAAAATAGTTGTGTTTTTTTAAATACTATTAGTTGTCATAACATAACAAATTTTATTTTTATAGACAAAAATATGTGCTTAAAAAGAATTTATTTTATGAGAAAACTCGTATTATAAGGATTACAAAAAGTTATATGGCTATCTAACAATAGGGCGCCAAACCGCCCCATAAGTATATAAATAGAATATAAATAGAAATAGAATAATTAAAATAATTAAAATTAAAACTGTTCAACTGGGCAAAATTGTTCAAAACATCTAACCATTATTCTGCGGGTGCGCACCAATTAGTTTGTAGAATAGCCATAAAGAGTAAAATTAAAAAAAATGTAGCTAGCGCTATAATTCAACAAAACTTAGCTTTCTTATTTATATATAAAATCCTAATATTTTTTTTAATCTAACTTTTTTGAAATCCATTTCTCTTTTTTTAAATGACACACCCTAATACTTACGTCAGATAATGAGGCTTTGCAAAAAATTACGACGATTGGAGGCTGGGAACGAAAAAGCCCTTTAACTTTCCCCTCCCTACCCCAAACGTGAAGATAATGAGGCTTTATTGAATTTATAAAAGACTCTGAGAAAGATAAATTTTGTTCTATTTTGTTTTTTTTTACTAACAAATTATAGTAGCTTTTTGTGGATTTTATACTTTTTAAAGAAATTCAAAGTTACATCAAATAACTAATTTAGTAACAATATCATGTGACTAGTTGATATGGGATTCTATGGTTGTTAGACTTCACATTTGTGTGTACTTTGTCTGCAAAAAGAGTGCTTTTTTTGTCCAAATTTGTATAAAATATGGGGCAGAAAACACATAGTTAGAGGCATTTTTCTTTAATTGTTCTGAATTTAAAACGAATAAAAACCTCTTTATATTTTAGTTGTGAAACCCACAGATTTGCTTTGTTGTTTTTGTTTAAAATGATTGACCAAGTATTGGAAATACACACAATAATAACAACTGTTTTTAATTTAAATAAGAAACTGAAAATGGATTTTAACAAGATACTGAAATGGATTTTAACAAGATATCAAGCAAAAGAAAATCCCATTTAATCTTAACCTCCCATTTAAAAAAAAAATACTTTATGGTGGTGTTATGATGTTTATTACTTTTTCTTTAAATTGCTGTTGAGATTTTTTAATTGAGTACTTGCAAAATAAGATATATACTGATTTTTTGTAAACTTATGATATTTTATGAAACTATGAAGAAATTAATATAGTTTATAATATAAACAAAATTTCAGACAAGAATATTTCTTATCAACAAATCTTATACCAAGTATTTCTAGAATGAAATTCTAGAAATCGCTGTTTAACTGTTTTAAAAAAAATGAGTTTATTTAAAAAATCGAATTCAAAGATGCTTGCTGTTATATTCAATAACACATTTTAGTAACTGGCCTCCATAACCAAGCAGATCAGGGTTTCTTTTGTACCTTGCTCATTGAGCACTGAAGATTGAATGCAAGACTTCCGTTGATTGCTCACTAAAAATGCCCAAATCTGTATCCTTTAGAGCAATAAATTCAGACACATAGTAGAACACTGCATGGGCTTTTGGGGTGACCAAAACTGGGAGTTGAATATATGAGTTCTTAAAGTCTTTGATATGTTAAACATATGCAGTATTTAATGTCCTTTTAAAACAGGAGATAACCACACTCTTGACATGTTGGAATGTTTTCACAAAACCAAGCATATGGTCTTTTCTCTTTTAACAATTCTTTGCAAAACATCCATATTCTTCAAAGGTTTTTGACAATCATTCCCAACAAACTTTCCACCATGATAAGGTTGTAATTTTAATTTGACAAGTAATAGCCAATCTTTGCCTTTAAGCCATATCTTTAGCATTGATTTGTAAAGATGATTTACAATTCCAAGGAGAAGATGAAGTTCCATTGGGGGAATAAACTCAATAACTTGTTTGACATCTTGGTCGAACAAAGGTTTATAAACAACATTATGAAAATCCTTTGCGCACATTTTTCAATTATCTTTCTAAATGAATGCTTTGTATTGCATCCTTAAGGATCTAAAGTTTCTTGGAGTTCCCTGTTCTTTGAGGTTACTAGATTTAACATCACACCAGCAGCAAGGGTGTTTGCTTGAGTGAGAATGAATGTCACAGTTGATATTGGCTAAGTTCATGTTAAATGAATAAAGAAAGGCACATCAGTTTTCTCAGTTAAACTTAAAATTCTTTTGATATTTTTATAAGTTTATGAAACATTTTCAGCAACAGCAACAAGTAGCTGACGCTTGGCACTTGTTTCTTTTCCGTGTTCTACAGTCAGTTAGCTTTTGTCATTTGAGGCTGAACTTGTTTTAATATTTTGACATTCACCATGGAGGTAACACTTAAGCCGAACTTGAGGAAAGATCCTCCACCATCAATACCTAGTTTGATGAGAGGCGATGAAGTGATTGCACTAACTCTGGGAATTAAGATATAAAAATCCCCTTAAATTCTTGCAGTGAACAACCTTTGCCAAATAATCAGTTTTTGTTGTAAGCCATTGTAAAATTTTCCCTAAATTTTGTTTCAACAATTTTTGAATTTGTAGTCTTGTTTAATGTTACAGCCAGTTCTTGCATCTTTTTATTTGAAAGACCAATATTGATTTGAACTTGAACCATGTCAAAAGTAGTTAGAGAAGTTTTTGATATGTACTGAGCTCTGGAGGGACCTGCAGTAATAGTTAAAGCTTTGCCACTTTCTCTGCTCAAAATAATTGTGCCCTGTGGAGAGGATATCTTTTGAGTTATTACAGAGGACGCAATTTTTTCATCAGTTCTGGAATCAGTTGCTATCATTTTCTTTAAGTTTGTAAATTTGGTGGCTTGTGAACAATCATGTATTATTCCTTTTTTATACTGAGACTATACTGAGACAGTTTGATCATAGTTTATCAAAGCTACTTGATGATTCTTTCAAATCTTGATCGGTTGAAAAAGGGAGCTTTGTAGAATGTCCTTTAAGTTGACCAACCTGGCAAATTAAACAATTACAAGAATCAAAATCCTCTGGTCTGTGGTCTATAATCACTTTGTTAAAGTCATGTAGCTTGGGAAGAGGCAAGTTTCTATCCCCATTGCCATGCTTTTGTACCATTGCTCTGCAGGAATTGCATATGCCCAATGGAACTCTATCATCCTTAAAATCAATGGAGTTTCCAGAAAAAATACCTAGTATTCTTTCCTTGATGAAATCAGAAATATGCCTGTCACATTTTGAAAAACAAAAGAAGCATACAGATTGCCAACAATCTTGATGATTTTGATGTTGTGGCTTTTCCCGCAAAATAAGAAACATTTGTTTTCACATTTTTAAATAGTAGAAAAACTTGGTCAAAGCAATAAAAGATTTTAGGAGATACTTCAATACAAGAAAAAAAGCACAACAAAGTTATTCATATTTGATTTATATAAAAAAAAACTTGATTCTAACATTAGTTTTGAAACTATTTTATAAATTACCAATTAATTTTGAATTTATAATTCTTTAGTATTTTTTAAAACAAGTTTTTATTAATCCAATACTTGGTCAATCATTTTAAACAAAAACAACAAAGCAAATCTGTGGATTTCGTAACTAAAATATAAAGAGGTATTTATTTGTTTTAAATTCAGAACAATTAAAAAAAATGCCACTAACTATGTGGACAAAAGAAGCACTCTTTTTGAAGACAAAGTACACACAAATGTGAAGTGTAACAACCATAGAATCCCATATTCACTAGTCACATGATATTGTTACTAATTTAATTTTTTGATGTAACTTTGAATCTTTAAAAAGTATAAAATCCGCAAAAAGCTGCTATAATTTGGCCCTTTTTTCGAAGGCGAGATTCGTACTTTGAGAGCTATATTTTTGCACAGATAAAAGATATCTTGCTTCTATTTTTTTTTTGCCTGAAAGATACATGCCAAGGCTTCATTCTATTAAATTTTGAAATTTCCATAGTCGATAATAAGGTTAGAATAAAAACGTAAAGCATCCATTGCCTCTTTTTAAAGAGGCTTTTAGTGCCATACCCTATACTTTAGGTCCCTGTACACAAACCACAAATGTTAAAAAGCTGATTTTTTGTCAGGCTATAGCCAACACATATATGTAAAGAGTTTTTGATATTTTTTAAAAACTACATAACCCAAAAGTGAAAAAAAAAAAAAAAATAGATTTACAACAAGGCTTTAAGTGCGACAAGTTGCGCAAAGTGTTATAAAACTTTAAATGTGTTTTTCTCCTTTGGCTATAGAGATTAGATTTTAATTTTTACTCCTGGTGATACCTGAGAACTTGCAGATTAATGCCCCATCGGTCGCTTTTTTGGTCCTTAAAATTGAAGTTGGGACCAGTTTTGGATAGGTGTAAACCTTTCATTTTAAAACATTTTCATACTTGTAAGATAATCCTAATTATAGAAAATGCATTTTTTTTCCTAAAAGTTAATGTTTAACGGGAAATAAAATTTTTACTGAAAGAAGCTATCAAAGCAAAAATGTCGGATAACGGATTATTTTGTAGAAAAAGACGCCGAATATGTCCGCATTGTTTGAATATCTTTCAAAAATTACGTCACGCAACTTTTGACTGTTTCAGAAACGCTCCTACCTCTCGTCATAGTATCGTAACTCTTTAGTTACAAGTCCCGTATGAGTCGTCACAAAATCCCTCCCCTCCCCCATCCCCATATAGCATGACAATTTATGGACAACCCTTAATTGCTTTTCTAGTCTTCTACTCTTCCTTTTCTTCTTCTTATCATTATTATATCTATAACTATAGTTACACTAAAAGTTTTAACATTTGTTCCGAATCCGTTAAATATGTTTGTGCAAATGTCGGCAGTGAACAATGAAAATTATTTTTGTTTTGAACAATGAAAATTATTAACTTTCCTTTTTTTTGGTGAAAAATAAAAGTTGTTTGTTATTCATTCATACAGTTAGTAATAAATATTTTGTCATTTTTTAGTAAAAATTACATGTACACTACTTGAAGAAAGCGCCAGCTCCCCGTTAACCTCTTTATTTTAAAAATAATTCAAAACTTTTTCCGGATACTTCTTAAAATATATTTTCTGGATTTTTTTTCGGTTATGTTTTGGAGAAAGTTTTCCAGATTTTTAAAATATGACCTGGATGATCACTGAATGATTTAAAAATAAAATAATTCTTCAGACAAGTGCATATACAACAAACTAGACATTTAACTATTGTTATGTTTTAACGGTTTTGCTTTTGTTAGATAAAAATAATTATGGTACTAAAATTTATATAATTTTCAGGAAGCTTGCACCAATAATAAAAATAGAGACGAAGTGGGATATAAAAAATTATTTCAAGAACAATTTTAATAAAGTTTTTATATTATGTATCTACGAACCAAACAAGTTTTAACAAATACCAGCACCATTTCGAACACTTATTCCATTCCCTAAGATTATTAGCCGGTTATAATGAGGTATATATTTTTTTAATTTTAGAGGTACCGTGCCATTGGGGTAACGTGAGATAGGTGTGAGGTAAAGTCGGACAAGAGAGTAATTAACAACATGTTCACAAAAATTATATTTAAAAAATTACTAAAATCATAAACCACGTAATTTTCACCAACATATTTTAAAGGTTTCCACAATATAATTGAAATAAATATTATTCAGCATCTCGTTTTCGTTTATCGTTACAATAACAATATCCCTCCTGCAAACTTTAATAACAAGTTTAAAATAAATAAAAATGAAAATTATCATCAAAGAGCGAATATGATGAACACGTATAAACTGCCTCGGATAATTAACAAATATTCAGAATACAGTATTTCATATCGAAGACCAAAAGTATAAAATATCTTTCAAAAAGGATTTAAGGGTACGGTAAATTCGTAAAGTTTATTCAAGTTTATAACAAAATAAGAAAGTTTTAAATTTAAGAAACGTTTTTGGTTAAAGTTACTTTGAACAACTTTTTTTACTTTTTGTTTGTTGCATAATAATCTTAAACTACGCATTTTATTACGACAATTTATTGACATTTTAATACGTATATTATACGTATATTTTTTTGAAATTTTGTTAAAGGAGCTTTTTGAAAAGATTGTACGGCCATTCTCATCTTCCTTGGGCACCTTCTTGTCTTAATTAGTTTTTTTTATTTTACGTTATGAAGTTGTAAAAGTTTTATTTTACGTAATAACAGAGAGAAAAAAAAGAAAAACATATATTTACACAAAAGTAATGGAGGAGAAGTGGAAGATCAATTGATTTTCTATGTCTCACTTCACCTCTGACAAAATTGTTTTGGAGGCATTTTTCAGAAATCTTGTTTATAGAACACGCAAGGAAACAAAACAATGTCTGGTAAAGAGAGGTAGAAATCTCGTTGTTTACATTACATAACAATAATTACCTCTTCTAATAAAAATTTTGGAATATCCCACTTCTCCCCACTCTCCTCTATCAAAATTATATCAAAAATCATAACATTAAATAGCTGCTTTCACAATGCGCCAAAAAACGATATCTACCATTAGTATTTTAGATGTGAGTTGTCGAAGTCATATTAAGATGCATAAAATGTTTGTCAAAAAAGATAAAAACATTTTTATTTTAATTAACTCAAAGAACTTGTTTTATTTTTTTTAATATTAAAAAACTTCAACTTCTTGAGTTTTTCTACTAACTTATTTCAATTTTAGAGTTATTTTTTTTTTATCAATTTGTGTTTCAGCCACTTTAAAACGACTATTTTCTAAACGATATTTATCTTGCATTTAATAATGACTTTTTTGGGGCCTGTTAATACTAAAATATTTCTAAACAAAAACACAGATCAGCAGAATTTTTTTTCTGTTGCCTAGCAAGCGTTTATTTGTTTAAAAAGAAACTTTTTAATTTTATTTTAAGGCAAGTTAAAAAAAAAAAATTAATCGAATTCAAGAAACATGTAAAGCTTTTTTGTTAACCTTTGTAAGTCGATTTTGCTCTAAAATAAAGCGCTCTAAAATATCTTTTATAATGAGGGTTGCTATGTTAAGATTAAAACTTTCGTGTGCACAGGCGTGTTAAAAGCAACATTTTGCTTTCAACCTTTTCGTTAGGTTAAAACTAAGACAAAAAAATGGGCGTCAACCCATTTTTTTCAACCCATGACGTCAAACTTATTACAGTCAACAAAAAAAATAATCGTAAACTTTAAAAATATGTATGTTATACGAAAGAGACTGTCAGGCGAAACAAAAAATATGTAAAAACCATATGCTGAAAACGTTTCCTTCCCAAGATACACCACTTTTAGGAATGTATAAATCTCAGACCAAGACTTTACAGACTTGCATGAAAAGACAAAAAAAGGTTTTTTCATTCCAGGTTTGCTATATATCAATGATGCATTTTGTTAAAAGAGTTGTTATTGATATGAATTTTCTATTAAAAGAAATTAAAATATACATTATACACAATGAATATTCTTATACAATGAATATAATATACAGAGTTTTTTAAATTCTTTTTTAATGAATAACTTTAAAGTTTGAATATATATAGCATTGCATGACCATAAGTTAATCTTCAGGTTGCTGTTATTAAATTACTTCCTTAATTTTTATTAAAAATAACTTTGAAAGAGTCTATTAAACTATTTTGCATTTTATATAAACTTCTTTGAAACATTTTGCTTTTTCTCTTAATTTTAATTTTAGTTAAAACGTATTTATATTAATGTCTAGAAAAAATAAGGGACTTGGTGATAAGACAAACCTGCCTTCTTCCCGTCCTTGCCATTTGCCAATTGTTACCTACAGTTTTGTTAATAATTGGGCTTAGCGTTAGACAAAAATTTAAGACTTTGGTCTTGAAAATGTTTGCGTAGGCCTTGGCCTTGACCTTAAAACTCTTGTCCTTCCACTTTTGGCCTTGTAACAACTTTGTTTATATATATTATAAAACACAGAATTGTAAGTATTTGTACGGCTAAATAAATAAATTATAAAAAAAAAAAAAAAAAAAAAAAAAAGAATTAATGAAAGTTCTTTCTACGGGAATTTAAGTTGTTTCATTGGCATATTTTTTTATTGCGAAATATATTTTACACTACTTTTCTCAAAAAGTAAATTATTTTTTTATTTTTTTAATGAACCAAGTTAATTAAGCATCATCATCTTGATATTTTGGAATTATATAAATTATACAAAAGATAAAACACTGATATGAAGAAATCATTATTGACGGAATGGCGTTGGTAAACAGAGTTCACAAAGGTGCTGAAACAAAAATGTGGAAGGCACACCCTTTTTATTCTAAAAATAACATTATTAAAAAAACGATATAATACTTACTAAAACATTTAAATGTAATTTTAGATTCAAACATTAAAAGAAAAATTGAAAATTGATATTAAGTTGCTAAGAGGCGGACACTCTTCTTGTACTCCATACCATTGATATTGCAAGATATAATCCGTTTTCAGAATGCTACGTTTTCTCCCCAGATACAGACGTACTTTTATTACTAATGTTTTACTGTGTATACCTCTTGCAACATACTTACAAATTGGAAAAGAATCAGAAGAACCCAATATCGGTATCAAGAATTGTATTGAGACACTTGGTTTGAAACATTCAAAGCTTCGCTGGGTTTCCATGTGTTAACAGGATGTAACCAGAACAGCCTCTTCTATGGAAAATCCAAATTAACATAGTGGAAGTCAATCATGGTTGCGGATAACAAGATTCTGTATGCATTATTAATGCTAGGCAATACTGAGTCATTATCAAATCAGGTTTTGTAGTCAACACATATGGATTAAAAAATATGCCCAATAACATATCAACTGAGCAGCCGAAGCGCAGTGGTAGCTCAGTTGATTTGTTATTGGGCATATTTTTTAATCCACTTGACAAGTTTTGCGACATTGGTTGGGAATGAGGCGTGAACTCCCAATTAAATGCTCATCCGCGGTGTTCTGTAATAAGACGTAAGGACTTCTTGGGGCACCTAAATAAACTTAAAAAAAACAACAACAACCTTGGCTAAGCTAAAATGGTTTCTCTTCTCAAAGTATCATCAAGATGCTGCGCAGATACTACCTATCGTGAGCGCTCTAAAATAAAAAATAGTTAAAACTCATTTGTTTTTTGTCTAGTGTTAAGAAGATCTCACAAACTTTTTTCAAAATCTTCCTTTTCCTGAAGGTTTTGGCTGGGAGATCAATATTGTATTTCTTGATCCAATATTAACATATTGTCTTTTCAATATGTTCGTATTGTCCAGTTTATACGAACTAAGTGTTTATAGTAGTGATTGGAGATGCAAGTGTTATAAAAACAACTTTGCTTGTACGGTTATGTGTAAATGCACAGGGTGTGTAAACACAGATATTCACGATTGAGGTGACCAAGAGCTAGAGTTAGAATTTGATACACCCAAAAAAGAAGACTAATATTTGTATTGATAAATAAATATTTATATTGATAAATGAATATTTATATTGATAAATAAACATTTATATTGATAAATAAATATTTATATTGATAAATAAATATTTATATTGATAAATAAATATTTATATTGATAAACTTTTTCAAATTTTATTAGTTTTACTTATCGTTGTGTTATTTAAACCGTTGAGTTATTTAAATCGTAGTGTTATTTAAATCTTTGTGTTATTTAAATCGTTGTGTTATTTAAATATTTGTATTATTTAAATCGTTGTGTTATCTAAATGATCTTTTTATAAAAAGTATAGTTTTATCTATATATACCAAATAAGTCGTAAAAATGTTAAACTTTTTCTGTTTTACTGGACAATTTCTTTCAAACTACTTTTTGCCTGAATAGTGGGATATGGCTTTCTGTTTTGAAAAATATGATAGTGATGCCATTTTGGTATCCATGCCAATACAGTCTCAAGCTTTTCAAAAAAAAAAAATACAATTTTACCTTTTTAACAAAAAGCACATAAAATGACATTTGTCAATATGAAAAATTAAACGAACTATACAACTTCAAATTCCATCAAACAAATCTTCATGCATATATATTCGATAGATAACTACTTTGAACATAAATTTACATTAAGAAAAATTCTCTAAGTAAAATTCATCTAGATATATAACAAAATTGGAATGAAAAATTTATATCTTCTGTAAATTCTGGGTCTGTAATTTATATACTCTGAAAGGTGTTATATTTTGGGAACGAAACGTTGGTTTTTACATATTTTTTATTCCGCTTGACAAGGTCTTTCGTATAATATATATTTTTAAATTTACGATTAGCTATTATTGTTTACTGTAGTAAGTTTGATGTCATGGGTCCCGGCCGCTTGATGTGATTATTTTTTGGTACCCATTATTTTCTTCGTAGTTTTAACCTAAAGAACAAGTTGATAGCAAAAAATTACCTCTAACACGCCTGTGCACACGAAGTACACAGTAACCCTCGTTATTAAGTCTTATTTCACTATGAACATGTTGCTTATTTTTCAAGATTTCGTTTTTTAAAAAATATTAACAATAGAATGAGCTCTTATTTAATGATGTCTTTAATATTTCTAAAATTATTGGTTACTGAATTGTTGCTCAAATTGTAAAAAATGATTTTTTGCATGTGCCAAAATGTATCAATAGCATAAATGCATTATAATCAACTAATAGTAGACCTAATATTAGTATCCAGCAAACACGGGGACGTACAAAAAACGTACAATGAACGGACGTCTCGGACGCGTTCTATATTAATTCTAGATTAGACGCTTTAAGACATCCTTTAAGACGTTCTAAAGACGTCGTAAAAAGACTTAAAAAAGACTTTCCGTTAAAGTAAGTACAGCTATACAAAATTGGTCTATAAAACACGTCTTTTAAACGTTCAAAAGACGTTCTGAATGTCTTTGAACGTTTAAAAGACATTTGTTATGCAATGAGCATAAGAATCAATCACAAAATATGTAGGGTTTTAGGGACGAAAATGTAACATTCAGAAAACATAACAGAAACGGCAAACAGTTTGCCTCATTAATTAAAGCTAATAAAACACAAAATTAAAAGTATATAGAAGATTAAAACATATTTCAAATTACAGATCTAAAAAATATCATAAAAACTGTTGTTGTGGTTTAGTTTTTCACGGTCACCGACGCATTTTCTATCTGGCACTCTTTTCAGGATATCTCTAATGCAATTTTCTAGTTCATTCTCAGCATACTTGGTCATGGTCCCTGCAAAATTCAAAAAATATATATAAATAAGATTTATAGAATATAAAATAAAGCATATAAAAAAGATTAATCAAGTTTGCTTATACAAGTGTGAAAGCTAACTGAACTATTATTATAAAATAAGTAATTTAACATAAATACTTATTAATAAGCATAACAAAATAGTTTGATCTAAACCGTGAAACCAATAAAAGAATTAATTATATAGTCAAAATTTTGAAATTAAAAAAAACCTAACCTTATCATTAAAAAGATCATAATCAACCTTATCATTTAAAGATCATATTTAAAGATCTGCAAAATATTGAGTTTCTCACACATTCTATATACTGATATCTATTATCTATTCAATTGTTAGAATTATTGAAAGTTTTTTTGTTCGAAAAAAAAAGCAATGGAAATTACCAATTTCTAAGTGATGCGCAACTAATAGTAGTTCAGTTTTTCATAAATTTTTCATAATCAATTTACCCGGTCTTTGTAAGTTTTGCAAATTGGCTCCTCATATACCAGCAAAAATCATTTTCAGATTGGAATATATCTGTATATAATATATATATATATATATATATATATATATATATATATATATATATATATATATATATATATATATATATATATATATAGGTATATATATACATATATATATATTTATATTTATATATATATATATATATATATATATATATATATATATATATATATATATATATATATATATATATAGGTATATATATACATATATATATAGGTATATATATACATATATATATATATTTATATTTATATATATATATATATATATATATATATATATATATATATATATAGGTATATATATACATATATATATATATATATATATATATATATATATATATATATATATATATATATATATATAAATATATATATATATATATATATATATATATATATATATATATATAAATATATATATATATATATATATATATATATATATATATATTTATTATTAAAATATTTTAAAAGAGAAAATACAACTTTATAATGGAACTTGAAGTTTCATGCCATTCGGCAATCATCAGCCATATTATTCAAATATAAAATAAAAACCGTTATAAAAAATACAAATTTAGCGTTGCAACGGCATCTGACGTCAAGTGTACGTGATCCGATATTTGCTAATCGCCGGAATCAAAGTTAGAAAGTAAAAATTTTTTCCTATGCCTCCAAGCAGAAACCAATTCACTTTTTTTATTAAGTAGTAAACCACTATCAAAATTCATAATAAAATATTTTTCCCTGATGCAAAGGTTACACTTTTTTGTAGCTGGATTATAAGATTGGCATCGTTTAATTATGTTCCACTTAATTATAGGCATGCTACCTGCGTCTTTGCATTTCCAGATTTCTTTGGAAAGTTCTGTATCATTTCTATACCTTGTTGCATTAAATGATTTAAGGTGGTTTGCAAATCTGAGCTTGAATGAGTTTTCACTGATACCGATGTAAGATTTTTCCGTAAGACTGGGATTAGGTGATGATAAAGTGGCTTTATATACAACGTTTTTTGATAGACATTCGTTATTTAACGGGCATGCAGTTTTCTTAATGCAGTTGCAATTTATATCATTAGTGGTGAGTTTGTTGCGCAAAATTTGCTGGTTGTGTGAATTAATAATTGATCGAATATTTGGCATGCAGCTGTAACTAACTTTTATTGTATTTCTGTTGAAAATTTTGTGGAGCTTATGATGTAATGGAAAATGTAAGTCAATTAAGTTTAAGAAAAGGTGACCAATTTTTGTTACCACATTTTTACTGAAAGGAGGATTAAACCATATTATATTTCTTTTTCGTTTATTAGTATTAGAAGGATTTAGATTCGAATGATATTGGAGATTGGTGTGAAATCCAGACTTTTCTAATGCGTCTTTATAAATAGGAGCAGACTTTTGGAAAATTTTTTCGTTTGAAGAATTGGAAGATAATCTATGTTCAATTGAGGTAGGTAATTGTTTTAAAATGCTTGGTGGATGGTTGGAACTAGCATGGATATAATTTAGCGTACTATCAGGTTTATGGTAAGGTTGAAAAGTGCAGTTATTAAGATCAAATGTAACATCAAGGTAGTTAACAACTTTCATATTAGATTGAATGGAAATACAGAGGTTGTATTGTTTAAATATTTGAGTAAAATGCTTCTTAATTTTTTCCATTTTTGGACCGCTTGCGTTCTTAAACACTGCTAGGCCATCGTCTCTATACAATCCAAAATCAGATTTTTTATAAAATTGCGAAATCCGGAAGAGAAGAAAAATACCAACTAACTCACACACTTCCGCTCCATCAAATGCACCCATGGTAACATCAAACAAACCACTCGATTTCTTAATCCAAACTTGATCATAGGTAAATAATAAAGACTTACGCGCGTGGAGAATTAAAGATTTGTGATCAGCATCAATGGAAACGTATTGTTCTGCAAAGTTTATGGAGTCGATAAGTAGCTTTTCATTAATAGAAGGGTAAAAGTCAACGATGTCGAAAATAAGGAATTTATAAAAATGTTTGTCATTGATGTTTTTGAACCAATTTATTACATTTTGTGTACTAATCCACTGATTTAATTGCAAAATATTTCTTAGGTTGGTGATAATATCTGATAAAATATGCTTACTTATTCTACCAACTTCATTCTTAGCTGGGTTAATTAGACGAACAGTAGGATTATTTAAAAAATTAGGTTTATGATCTTTTAATGTAATGAAACAATTGGAAGAACTGTTTATATTGATTTTTTTAAAAACGTCATGATTCTTTAAAATAGTTTTTCCTTCTTTATTAATGTGATCTTTTATAATAGGGTTGGTTTTTTTATAGTTAGATGTAGTAGCGTTCATTAACAACTTATTGTATTCGTCTTTTGATAATTTATACAAATTTGATGTTTTATCTGCGTAAGTGTAAGTATACGTTGATTTTCGAATAGAAGAAATGTCTTTTTTTAAATTATTTTGGAAGGCACATTGAACCTTTGAAAGTAGAGACGATGGCCTAGCAGTGTTTAAGAACGCAAGCGGTCCAAAAATGGAAAAAATTAAGAAGCATTTTACTCAAATATTTAAACAATACAACCTCTGTATTTCCATTCAATCTAATATGAAAGTTGTTAACTACCTTGATGTTACATTTGATCTTAATAACTGCACTTTTCAACCTTACCATAAACCTGATAGTACGCTAAATTATATCCATGCTAGTTCCAACCATCCACCAAGCATTTTAAAACAATTACCTACCTCAATTGAACATAGATTATCTTCCAATTCTTCAAACGAAAAAATTTTCCAAAAGTCTGCTCCTATTTATAAAGACGCATTAGAAAAGTCTGGATTTCACACCAATCTCCAATATCATTCGAATCTAAATCCTTCTAATACTAATAAACGAAAAAGAAATATAATATGGTTTAATCCTCCTTTCAGTAAAAATGTGGTAACAAAAATTGGTCACCTTTTCTTAAACTTAATTGACTTACATTTTCCATTACATCATAAGCTCCACAAAATTTTCAACAGAAATACAATAAAAGTTAGTTACAGCTGCATGCCAAATATTCGATCAATTATTAATTCACACAACCAGCAAATTTTGCGCAACAAACTCACCACTAATGATATAAATTGCAACTGCATTAAGAAAACTGCATGCCCGTTAAATAACGAATGTCTATCAAAAAACGTTGTATATAAAGCCACTTTATCATCACCTAATCCCAGTCTTACGGAAAAATCTTACATCGGTATCAGTGAAAACTCATTCAAGCTCAGATTTGCAAACCACCTTAAATCATTTAATGCAACAAGGTATAGAAATGATACAGAACTTTCCAAAGAAATCTGGAAATGCAAAGACGCAGGTAGCATGCCTATAATTAAGTGGAACATAATTAAACGATGCCAATCTTATAATCCAGCTACAAAAAAGTGTAACCTTTGCATCAGGGAAAAATATTTTATTATGAATTTTGATAGTGGTTTACTACTTAATAAAAAAAGTGAATTGGTTTCTGCTTGGAGGCATAGGAAAAAATTTTTACTTTCTAACTTTGATTCCGGCGATTAGCAAATATCGGATCACGTACACTTGACGTCAGATGCCGTTGCAACGCTAAATTTGTATTTTTTATAACGGTTTTTATTTTATATTTGAATAATATGGCTGATGATTGCCGAATGGCATGAAACTTCAAGTTCCATTATAAAGTTGTATTTTCTCTTTTAAAATATTTTAATAATATTATTTGATCTATTTTTTTCAAAAAGATATTGATCACTCTTAAACAGACAAGAGTTGTATTTTCAGCAATATACAACATTTATCTATAAATATATATATACTTATATATATATATATTATATACATAATATAGGTAGAATATGCACAAGAGTACTGATCAACTTCAGGTTTGGGTTGGGGCAGCAATTTAAAAAAAAAAGTATAAACTTATAACAAAAACAAACACCGCCATAAATAAAAAAGAAAAATTTATTAATTATAATAACAATAAACCAAACAAATCAAAAATTATACATTTTAAATATAAAATTTGACTAGATTTTATTCTTTTTGAATTCCTTCTCTTATAATGAAGCCATATATCTTTTATTGTCATAGAATATACTTTGACAATATTATTGTCTTGTTTAACCTAACATAATAATAAAAGTTGTATACAAAAAATGTTATACAACTTTGCATACACTGCATACAATGTATACTGTCATTGTATATACAATGACAAAATAGATTGTATACATAATGTATATTCTACTATGAAATAATCCTTATGAAGGAAATGAAATGTAAAAAAAAACTTATTTTCGATAATAACTGTGGTAATAACAATAAAAGTTGTAAAATGTATTGATTACTAATAGTAATCAATACATTTTTACAAATATAAATAAAAATATTGTTAAATAAAAATACTCTAGTAATAGTATTTTTATTTGTCAATATTGTTGGTTAAAAGTAATTATTACTTTGTAATATTGTTTATTTAATCTTTTTACAAATTTTGGGTAAAAATTTTTATTATTAGTTCATTTAGACTGTACCTTGGTGTGACCTAACAAAGTCCTATAATGTAAGAAAGTCCTAATGTAACAATTTTTGTATATTATAAAATAGATATTTTGAGAAAATACTTTTTGTTATTTTAACTAAATATTTTTGAAGAAACTTTCCATAAAAAATGGAAAGTTTCTTCAAAAATATTTGGATTGGTGGAGAATTCGGCCAATCAGAGTATTTGTTCTACTGAGATGTAAATAGTCAATATAATCTGGTGCTATATTGAACATTGTGTCAAAAATTGTATGGTGAAGAGTTAGGTTTTTTATTGTAAAAATCTTGTTGTTAAAAAACTATTTTGATCAATAATAGCACATGAACGTGGTAAGTTTGGAATTTGCATGTTAAAACGATCGATTTACACGTAAAAACTAATATTTTTACGAAAAATTTGATGTGACTTTCTTTTATCCTCTTTTTTACAAAAGAAAGTCCTAGCCTTACAAAATTAATTTCATTTTTGTTTTAGGCCCAAAAAGACCTTACAAGCCATATTCACAAAAAGATATGGATGAAGCATCGCTTAAAATAAAAAAGAAGATTATGACAATATATGCAGCATGTAAATTTTATAAAGTACCTAAGACAACTCATGTTCAACGAACGCAAGGTCAAGCAAAGAGTCAAAGAGGGTGTCCAACAATTTTTGATAAAACCGTAGAGGTTAAAATTAAAAATTGGGTAATTGGTATGGCCAATGTTGATATGCCAGTCACAAAGAAACTTCTTCTTAAGGGTGCATCTATTTTAGCACATAAAATGAATCTTGACCAAAAAGTAATTAGCACTCGTTGGGCACGCAAATTTTTCAAGAGACATTTAACACTTTCAATTCGAAAGGTTCAGACACTTCCAAAACACAGAACACTAGTTTCCAAACAAGATATTAGAACGTGGTTCCAAAAAATAACAGAGTATATGGATAAAAATGATTTATTGTCTGTGTTTGAGGATCCTAATGGAATTTGGAACCTTGATAAGTTATCTTTGATCTGTGCCCATCTATTAAAAATGCAATTGGACAAACAACAAACGATTGTATAACATTACTGCAAATAGTGATAAAGAAAGTTTCTCAATTATGATAACAGTAAATGCAAGTAATCTATTTGCACCACCATTGGTTTGTATCCATATGAACGGCGAATTCCACCAAAAATTGCAGCTGACTTTCCGAAAGATTGGGTTATGGGTAAATCAGCCAAAGGTTAACAGATATCCCAAACATTTTACAATTATATATCTAAACCTTTCATTAAATCTTTAAGGAAAAATAATGTCCTATTGCCAATAATTCTTTTTTTAGACGGCCACAAATCACATTTGACCTTAAATTTGGGACAATTTTGCAGAGAAAATGGTATTGTCATCATTTGTTTGCTACCTAATTGCACCCATTTTGCCCCACCATTGGACCGAGTTTAGTTTTATGTTGCAAAAAATATTTGGACCGACATAGTCACAGAATGGAGAACGCAAAACCTTAGAGTTGCTCTACCAAAAAGGACATTTGCGCCCCTGCTCCAGACTGCAACTGCCAAAACACATGAAAATCCAACTTTAATACCAAACGGATTTAAATACTGCGGTTTGTGTCCTTTTTTACTAGAAAAATTTGGATCTTACAAGTCCCGTTAAGTGTAAAAAAAAATCTCTAAGGGATCTCAAAGAAAAGGCAGCTAAAAAGTTGTAAAATTATATGTAGAATAATGGAAAGGAATTTTAATTTTGTATTATGTGTAGAATTAATAAACCTGTCAGAAAAATGTCTTTAGTGTAAAATAGGGTAAAACTGAAAATTTATTTATTATTCTACAATATTATCAAAAAGCAAGAACTTGAATTCATTATTTATTAGTATTAATTCGCTCTTATAAATTGAGATATCGAAAACTAGGACTTTCTTACGTCACACCACGTATAGTTTTATCAAAAACTATAAATACAGTTTTTGATATCTATATAAAAAAATATAAACAAAAAAATTTTTTAAGTTATTATTTCATATACACTAAAACTAAACATAAATCAAATTGTTAAAAAAATCTAAGAAATAATATACTAATGTAATAATAAATAAATTAATAACGAACAATCTAATCTATTTCAAATAACTCTTAGTGAAACCGTTAGTTATTAGTATTTAGATTTCAATGTTATTTCGAGATAAAATAAAAAACGGCGCACGCATTCAACAACTATCAAACATAATATCTACGAAAAGTAAACCATTAAACCAAATATTTTTGACCGATACTAATAAAACGAGATTTTAATTTTAGTTTATTTGTTTGTTTGATCCGTGTTTTTAAAACAAAGGTACATTTTCGAATGTAATTCAGAGGCTCTATGAAACGATTAAGGTGATATTACATCATTCATATCTTTTTTGAGTCCCCGTCAGTTTTTAAAATATTTTATTTATTGATATTTACCATCTAAAACTCATCTGTAATTTATTTTAACGGCGAAATATAAAATTAAATTAAAAAAAAAAATTTACCTCGAATTTGCCAAAGCATTTGACACTGTTGCTCAAATTAAAAAATTATGGTAAATTTGACTTTGCTTAAATTAAGAAATTATGGCATTAGTAATCGTCTTGTCACATGGATTCCATCATATTTAGAAAAAAGAAAGTAATGAGTAGTAATTAACCAAATTGAGTTCTATTGGAAAGATGGTTTTAGTGGTATTCCACAAGGTTCTGAATTAAGTCCATTTCTTTTTTTTTAACTTACCAAAAAGTCTAACTAATACATCTAAATTATTTGCTAATGATGCTAAACTCATCAATCGAATTTACAACAGCAACTTTAAACCAGCAATTCAAGATGACAATTTCAAGGGATTCAAATGGTCAAAAAAATGGCTTATCAGGTTTAATTGTAAAAAGTGTCATGTTATACGAATTGGGAAAAGCAATGCAGAGCACGATTACTTCATACTCGGTTCAAATAATGACAATTTAATAACTTTAGAAAAGTCTAAATGTGAAAAAGATCTAGGTATTAATTTCTCAGCCAACTTTAAGTGGAAACAACAAGCAATTAGCTCTGCGTCTAAAGCAAATCAAGCACTTGGTATAATAAAGCATACCTTTAGTTATAAAGATAAACAGATGTTTAAATTTCTTTATACTACACTTGTCACTCCACGTCTTAAATACGGTACTGTTACCTTAAAAGAGATACATCTATATTGGAACAAGTACAGAGACGAGCAACTAAGCTTCTCTTAAAAACATGAAATATAAAGAAAAACTCATAAGTTTAAATTTAAAAAAACTTTCAACTTGACGTTTAATACAAATTTTTAGAATCATCAATACAAATTTTTAGAATCATCAATAAAATAGATACTGCAAATCTAGCTTTGTATGGATACGGTTTCTTAGAGCAAATATATACAAAAAAAAAAATCTTTTTTTTTTGTATATATTTGCTTCATTGGTTTTGACAAATGGATACAACTTTAAATACAGAGCTGAATTTACTAAAAGTACTTCTAGACAAAGTTATTTCTTTAATCAAGCTGCAACCACAAGAAATGAATTACCGGAAGAAGTGAATTCTTATAATTTAAATCAGTTTAAAAAAAAACTTGACAAACATCTACAAAAGAACTATAAACAAACCAGCTTATTTTGCGAATGGATGTTTTAGTCTGTAAATCACACTAGCTATATTGATACAGTCACAGCTTCAATACAAAACAAAACAAAACAAATGAGTAAATCAATTATTCATTTTATATAAGAAAAAAGTTTGTCGTAAAATTTTTTTTTACACTTAAATAAGAAAACACTATTTTAATCAAATAAAACAAATTACTCAATTAGTCGGAATCATTGGTATTCCCAGTGGGCATTCGTCATCGGGGAATGTCCGTTGGACGTTTCACGGACGTCCAGACGTCCCAAAGATGTCCCCCGGACGATGCATGCCCACTGGGTTGATATATTCTTTGAATGAGCCTTTTCCAAATATTATCCAATAGATAGAACTCATGTTTCCATAATTTCTCTGTCATAAAACAATATTTTATGAAGACAAATAGGCATAGGATACCATATATATTGTTCAAAGTATAGGTCTCGAGTTTCTCTTAAGTAGATTTCGAATTTATCCAAATTGATTTCATGACATGAGTTTATGCGTTCTAAAATAATTCCAAGCGCTTAATTAAATCCAATCAATCAATATATTTTGATAAAAGATCTTACAATCAAGGTCATTTACAAGTAGTTACAAACTAATCTTAAGTAAATACCATGAAGCAGTAATAATAATACAAATAATAATGATAATTATATTGATGATAAATTAACAATTATAAGACTAATAAGAAAATTGTATAATAATAAACTCATATCAATTTTAAAACAACAATGAATATTATGCACAGACTAGAAAGTTACAATTAGTTATATACTGACAAAATGTAACAGCCTAACATGTGAATAAAACAAAGCTGCAAAAAAAGTAACAATGATTTAATAAATGTAATAATCTTAATATCAATAATAATAAAACAATAAAAATAATATAAATGTTTCATTAAAAAATAACAATAAATAAACGAAAAAAAAATGTTTAACTCACAAATAAAAACGGGCACAATCGTAAATTTCAAAAAAAGTCCTCTATATCTAGAATTTTCTTTAAAAAAAACAACCCTACTTATAGAACACTCGAATAAAAAAGTTATAACCATAACTTACGTCATTGCAATTAGTCATTGATTTCTTGTTAGAGATGACAAAATTTTACTACTTGTATATCGTGATATTACTAGTTTACCAAAAATTCTTTATTTGTTTATTTTGCATAAACGGTTGAGATTACTTTTATTTATTTCTGCGGGAGTTATCTGTAGAATAAGTAATTAAAAAGATCGAAAAATGATCAGTGATGTCTGTTTACATAACACTCAATTGAGCATTAACGCTCGTGTAGTTGTTAATAACAACAATATTATTAATAGACTTATTAGTTAATTTTAGAACACGTGTTTTCTTTTTAATCACGAATGGATTAACAAATCACGCTTGAGAGAGTTTAAGCAAAAAACGCTATAGTGCAAAAGTTGTATTTATAAATGCGTAATCTGGTTATTGGTTTGAAAACTCAAGAGTCAAATTAAAATCGCCCAATTAGTAAACGTGTTTTTTACAAACTTTGGTAATAAATAGTTTAAGTGGTTTTCAAATTGATTGTAATTACTACTTGGTTGTTTATGTAATGTTGTTATGAATGATTTTTTAGTTGTTTTATTTATTATTTCTAAAGTAAATAATTCACAATCCTTGTTATTCACTCTGAGGTCATTAAAAAGAGACAAATATAGAATTACAATGTGTTCTTAAGAACCACAATGGGTTCTTACGAACCACAATGGGTTCTTAAGAACCAAAATGTGTTCTTAAGAACCACAATATGTCCTTAAAAACCATGATGTGAGAGAATTAGTGAGAGTTATTTTCAAGTGTAAAAATTACAAAATGAGAAAACTTGGGAAAGTGTTTTTTTTTTTCAATCGTAAAATAAAAATTATCAATAGCTCGAATGATAAATTCATTTGAGTTTGTTTTAGAAAAGATATTTATAAATTGACTGGAGGTCATATCTACCGTGCTATACATATCTACCTTAACACTTTATGTTAAGTGTAACCAATTTTGATGTTGACTTGGCATGTTTTGATTTGATAAAGGTTCCTACGTAATTGGTAACCAGGAACAACAATAATTTTTCGCTTGTGATTTTAAGTAATGTTAAATGACCACTAAAAAAAATAACCATAAAATAGTTTCGTCTCCTCAACTTACAAAATCATTATTTTATTTAAATTAACGCTTACCTAAAACTATTTTTATTTCATGTTAAAATTTTGATTTTTTACAAATGGTAAAGTTTAATCTACTTTTGAGTTTTTACTTTTGAATTTGATAATTTTAACAATAAAAATTGCGCGTGTACGCGCGTGTGCATGCATACATATACACATATAAATGTGTATTAGTGATTTGATCACCTGGAACAGTTTGCTCCACCATCTCTACTATTAGTTACGCCTATTATTTAAATTGAAAATTTAGCAAAAACAAAAACAAAAAAACGTGTTTATTTATAAGTAATTTTGATTTTTTTTTTTAAACCGTTTTATTTTTATATTATTATGTTAACTATGTTATTAATGATAACGGTTGCTAATTGGTTGCTGTGCTACTTGTATATCGTGGTATAACCAATTTATCAGTGTGTAACTGCTATTATCACGATGCCATATAAAAATTCATGAGCAGCATTGCGCAAAAAATATATTTTATCTTATTATTTTTGTATTTGTGAGAATAATTTTCATGCCATTGTTACCAAGTTTATCGAAATTGCAACTAAGACTTATTTAGAAAATATTATGTGTGATGTAATAAGTAAATAACGCAATATTATAAGTAAAGAATACCTCTGTTAAAGAGGAATTAAATACTTCTAAACCATCTTCTTGGAAAAATTGGCATATATTATTATTAATTGGTATTAAAAAATTAGCCCATTTACCTGCCCGAATTTTTTAATATCAATCTTTTAATGTTTTATTTCTTTAGGAAGATTTAAAGAAAAAACAAACAAACTATTTTCTCACTTAAGAAAATACGAAAACCTTTTTGATTTTGATGTAAATAATTTCAGTGTGAATATTCGCATTAATTTTCTAAATTAATATTTACCCTCTTATTGCGTTATTTTTTTATGAACTTTATATATATTTTTAGTAATTCTAGAATTCTAGTTAAAATATTATCCATTAATAAAAATTATTGGGTAAAAGTTAAAAACGATTGTCAAATATTTGATCATATGTCCTTAAATCAAATTATTTATCATAAATAACCAACTTCAACACCATTTCTCCCTTTCTGTTTTCTTCTTAATGATGGAGTGTGTATGAAGATTAACTATCGCTGTTCGAAGAAAAATAGAAGATTAAAAAAAATGCAGCTTTAAAACTTATTTTTTCTGTCTTGCAAGATGCTTCATGTAAAATTTTGTGCCAAAAAAAGACTTCGTTTATTATTATTTTTTCAAGCCATTCAGGTTTTGATGTCAACTTGGAATTTTCCATTTATAAACTTTCCTGAAAATTCTGTTTTAAATCCAGGCGCCTACTTATGCAAGAAAATAGAAGAAAATATGGAATGTTGCGATGTCAGTGCAAGCTGTCTAAAAATAAAATCATGCTGCATCGATAAGCTAGGGAGTAAAGAACTAAATATAAACCTGACTGGTTACTTTGATTTTCTTATTAATGCATCAAAATCATATAAAGAACTATACTGTAAAAGTGTTGTGCCAGTTTCAAATTTATCTGGTCATACAAGCGAGCACGTATGGATGGTAGTTACTTGCACAGAACCAGCTGATGAAGAAAATTCAAGACTATGTGTAAGCCAAACAAATAAGTTTCATCTTCCGGTTTTTGGATCAGACTTTTATTTATATCGTAATCCATTTTGCGCAAAATGTAATGGTGTTAATATATTTAAACCTGTCAATGTAAGCATGATGTGCAAGAGCAAGTCAAAAAGCGATGTTTTGAAAGAACATTTATTAGAGAAGTATCAAAATTGTGATATTAGCATTACAGAAAATGATATCGACATAAAAAGACATATAATGCGTTGTGACCCACCAGATAATGTATTCACTAATAGTTGCCATGTAAAAATTAAAAGCTATAATCTTTGCCGTCCGTATTCTGGTAGATTTGACAAATCGTACAATTTTCGCTGTTATAAATCCGAAATAAATAACAATATTTTAAAAAAGATTTCCAAAAATTGTGAAATAAAGTCAGTGACTACTCATTCAACACGCGGGTTTTTTCCATGGTCAATAACAATACAGTTTGATTTAAAATCATTTCTAACGATAAGATATAATAATGTTTTAGAAGAAAACTTTTTACAGTTGTGTAATGAAAATGAAATATATAATATAGTATTGGAAAAATGCATAAAATTTTCTGGTTCTAATAATTACCGTAACGAGATAAATTGCTTAAAAGAAAGCGAAGCGCAAAATCCAAGTTTAACAAATTGTTTATTGGTGATAAAACTGCAGGTCTTCATTTATTTACAAACAATCGCCAACTTTAGCAAAATCGTGTTTTCATTAAAACATTTACCAGACTTTAAAGACGATTTTTATAATCTTTATAGTAACCAAGATTTTAGCGCGCCAATTTTACGTCAACGAACTTCTTCTTTAACTACCTTTCAAACAGCCAATCATCAAATAAAGCAGTCCACAATATGGATTTTAGAGGTTTATAACTTTTATGGCTTAAAAAGCAGATACATTGCCAATAAACATAGTTTTAAGCAAGTTCATGATGTTAATATGTCGTGTAGTATTAATGTGTCGTGTGGAATAAACGTGGCTGAAAACTTAAAAGAAAATAAAGTATGCGCAGAATATGAGTTTTATGAATCATTAGATTTAAAACTTACTTCATGTTGCAATCAAACACAAAGTAAATACAAAAATTTTGAAATTGCAATCTGGTATATACCCGATGAAGTCAATAGAAATCAATTAAGTATAGTTAACCGACGTGTCAGTATTTGCAAGAGGTTTTACAGCTCACTTACTGTTTGCTCAAAAACTATAATAAATAAATTTAAAATTGACGAAAATATGTCCATAATATACTACAACAACACTTTGAAAAAAGAATTCAAGTTGGACTTTTTTCAATATCAGATCACACCAAACGGGCTTAGAGAATGCAACCAAATTTTACAAGTGAAAGCGGCAGAAAAAAAATGGATCCACAATATAAGAGTTATTGAAAAGTATATTTATCTCATTGGGACACCGACTAGCATTGTTTGTTATATGTTCATCATGGGAACGTATTTTTTGTTTAAAGAATTAAAGACTGCTGCTGGATTAAACATTTGCGCTATGTGTTTTTTTCTGTGGCTTTCTGACAGCATATATTGCATCACTGCTTCGTTTAGTTTTCAATTTTTAGTTTGCAAGTTCCTGGCAATTTTTCTTCATTGGACGCTGTTGATTTCTTACTTTTGGATTGTTTTGATTGCAATTGATCTTATGTTGAGAGTTTCTAAAACTAATTATATACCTAAAAAGACTTTTTTTTTCAGGAGTTGCGCTGTATCAATACTACTGCCTTCTATTTTAGTTGGTATTTCATTCACTTTAAATGAATTTAATTTACCACTTCATGTCGGCTACGGTGATCACGGTATATGTTGGATTGTAGGAAATTACGCCCGCTTAATCTTTTATGTGATACCCGTAGGTGTTTTTTTTGGAATAGTTATTCTGCTTCTAATTTATGTTTTACTGGTTGTGAAAAGGTCGCAAAAAATGATGTATGGTTGCGTATCAAGAAATATGAGTTCGTCAAAAGTTGTTATTAAATTAGTGCTTATTCTTGGTCTTCCGGAAGCAATTGGTTTATTTCAACACACTGAAGATAAAGATCTAAGTGATGCAATGAATCGTACTGTATTGTTTTTGTACACATTTTTTCGAAGTTTTAGAGGCGCCATACTTCTTGCTGTTTACGTGTCAAATACAAAAACAATTAATATATTTAAAAAAACATTGAAGAAAAACTTGTCTTCTATCAAGGCCAGAAACATATTTTATAGGTTTCACGAGACTAAAAAAAGAAAAAGTTTGTTTACAACTGTTCAAAACACGAACGGAGAAATTGTAATCGATCAAGTAAAAATTTAAATCATAAAAATGAAAACAATCCAGCAACTATAGTAATCGACAACGACTTTTCGAAAATGGGGACATTGCAATTTCCTTTTTTATCAAAGTTACCTTTTTTTTAATTATTCTTTATTTATTTATGTTTATGATACTAAGAATAAAAAAAATTGAAGCAACTTGTTATTTAAAAAATAATTTTCAGGTGGTCACATATTTTAACTCAAACGTGTAATAGTTATACGTTTGAGTATTATAATTATATTTTAATTATATGATAAAACTATAACTATATCATATTTGTAATTGTAAACGTCTAATTTTACATGTTTGTTAAAAAATTATTTTTATTTTATTTTAAATATTGCAGAACATAGTTATAGCACTTTGATTGGTTAAATTTGTTTACAAATTGATATAATTTATATTAATAAAAAAGATTTTATTTACCCAACAACGCCTAACAACTACCTAACAACTACCCAACAACGCCTAACAACTACCTAATAATATCTTTTAAATAATTTATTTGAGAGCCTTACATTTACTTATAATATAAAAAATATAAACTGTTAAATCTTATATCGCTTTTTGGTAACTTTTGGTAAATTTTAAAATATTTTTTCAAACTTTCATTTGTTAATAAATATCTTTTTTTGAATTTCTATACTATATATACTTTACTACTCATCATTTATTTTTTAAGAATAGGTAAATTAACAATTTCTATTGAGATAAAATAGAATTTTTTTTATTTTGCAAATAAAATATGAGGAGTACGCTTCCAAAACGGGCTAAGTCTTTTTTTAAATAAAAATGAGTTGTTCCATTTGTTTGAATAAATGTTTATCTATAAATTAGGCTTAGTTAGTACTTTCAAAAGGTTCGAAGTAATATAATATCATGAATGAATATATAAGGAAAAATAATAACATGGAAACTTGATAAGGGTTATAATTTTGTAACACAGATTTCTTTAATTTCTGTAAAACCAGTTTTACATTAATTAGCACCTTTTAAAAATTCACTCTTTATTTATTTCCGTAGGTTTTAATAACAGGAGATAGAAGAAGATTTAGTGTGTCTAAGCCCATAGATCAATTTCGTAAATGTAAAATTGAAATAATTAGATAAGAAATTTCGTTAATTAAAACAAATGAAAGCAAAAATTGAGTATACAATAACAAAATAATTAAAGTGAAAATAATAAAAACATAGATAATAAATTAAAATATAATTTACGTATAGTTTTACTAACTTTACCGGTACCAGTTTGGTCACCGAATAGGTGACCAAACTGGTACTGTAAACTCAAATAGTGGTCGCACAAAAGAAACATAAATTATTATCAAGAGTCTAATATCTAAACAAACAAAGCATTTTCTAATCCGACCCAACATTTGGTTGGCTTTGTCTACGCATTTTATTACATAATTTTTTCATTTCAGATTGCTTGAGAAGATTACATCAAGATCACTTGAGAAGCTTGAAAAGGTTGCTTCAAGGTCTGTTATGTTTAACTTTTGATATAAAGAGGTGATTTTTGATATAAAGAGGTTAACATAATTTTTTTGTTATTTTGCCCAAAGTGTACGACCATACATTTCAAAAAATTAAATTTCACAAGCCAGTCTTGAGTCCATTTAAAAACTAAATCGAGATCTGATTGCAAAGAAAGAGTTGATGCACAAAAAAGCGTTTCATTCAAAATTTTGATGTCATCTGTATTCAGCTTGGTTAGGTTTTTTAGAACTTCAAGAAAATCGTTTATAAATAGCACAAACAAAAGTGTTCCAATTACTGACCCCATGATTTATTTTTAACAAAACCGTTGTTTGACTATTAGTTTGAATTACAAAATTCAAGTTCAAATCTGATTATACTTTTTATTATTTTACATGCAATTGAGGCGAGTGATACTAGTCGGTAGTTTCCTGCTTAGATTTTTTTGCTTTTTTTGTACAGAAAAGTGATGTTTGCTGATCTAAATTGCACTAGCTGTTTGCTGGTTTCAAAAGACTCTTTAAAAATATACTTAAGTGGAATAGTGAAGGCTGATGCAATGCTATGCAATTTTTTAAAATAGCTCAATGTAAATTATCAACACCACTTGATATGTTTTCTTTTAAGTTTTTTAATTTTAGATGGACATCTTCATCTGTAAAATTTTTATTTGTCATAATGAATGTTTCAGTAGTTCTTCAATCAAAAGAAGGCAGTAGACTATTATTCCATTTACGATTTTTCCATTTACGTGAGCAGTTTTTATATCTTTAATTTTGTTTGCTTCTAATAAGAAACTTTAACCAAGCATCCGGCTCAATAAAACATTTTAAAAATCATATTTAAAACATAATTAAAAATAAATTAAGCAAAAATAAAAGCATTTATTTTGTAGGTGATTTTAATCTTGACCTTAACATGAGTCATTTTAATACCAATATGAATAATTTCTTCAACGTCATATATCAGAAAGGAAATATTCCACTAATTAATTAATAAGCCCACAAGAGTAACTAGAGAAAAATTAACAGTCATAGATCAAATAGTAACCAACGAATGCAAATCAAAAATAAAAATAGGAATATTTAAATGCGACATTTCAGATCACTTCCTTGTATTTGTTATCTCACAAAATTGTAACATCTACGCACAAAAAGTTAAAATAATACGTGAAGTATAAATGAAAAAATCTATTGAAAATGTTAATACTCTTCTATCAGGTTTAAACTGGGATGACCTTCTTGATAAGGCATACGATAAGTTTATTGATAAATAACAATAACTCAACAATACGGCTTTTCCTGTAGTTACTAAATGCGTGAAAAAAACAACAACAAAAAAACAGTATTAAATCCGTAAATAATGCCTGGAATTAAAAAGCCGTCAAAAAAAAAAAGAAAAATGAAACTAATTACAAAAATTATAAACGTATTTTTGAGATGGTTATTAAAAAGCCAAAGAAATATTAAAAAATTAAATAAAACTTAATATAATTTTAATAAACTTTATAAAACATAAAAATGATCCGAAAAATACTTAATAATTAAGAAAGTAATTGGTACGAAACAAACTGACGAAAATAGTCTTTTTATTAATCTAAACATTGTTAATAAAACTATTACAAATAAATCTTTAATTGCTGAAACACTTAATCAATATTTTGTCAGTGTAGATTCCACTTTAGCGTCAAAAATAGAAACTACAGAAGTAAACTTTGAGTAATATCTTACTCCTAATAAGACCTCTAAGATGGATAATTATGAAAAATGGATAATTATGAAAAATTAAATTATGAAAAGTGGATAATAATGAAAACGGCACTTTTAGATGCAGTGTATCTTTTGAAACTAAACAAAAGTGTGGGGTTTGATAATATTAGTAGTAATGTAATTAAAAAATCGATAAAATACTTAACAATCCCTCTTTTACATACTTTTAAACTCTCTTTAAAACTAACTTTTAAACTCTCTTTAAAAATAGTATTCTATATAATAAGTAATTTGGGTTTCAGCCAGGGTATTTAACTGACCGTGCCGTTATTATTATTGCTCATGATATATTTAAAGCATTTGACAAAAGTGAGTTTATTCTCGGAGTTTTTGTAGATCTTAGCAAAGCCTTTGGTACGATAGACCATAGCATTCTTATAAAAAAACTCGAAAGTTATGGTATTAAAAGCAGATATTTAAAATGGCTCAAAAATTATCTAGACATTTTACAGTTTTTTTTTTGCCATAAAATTTATTCGCTGGTTTTCATATTTCATTATAAGCTATCTCACATTCATTAGTCAGCTTTTTTTAATTTCCCACGCATGATTTTCCTCATTGATTAAAAATCTTTACATTTAAATTTTTATAATATTGCGGGTAATATTTTAAGGGTTTTTGTGCGACGTCTTTTCCAGTATAACATATTATTTAATTTTTACGATGACCTTAGATTGCGAGAGTTGTTCATTTTCTTATATTTTTGGTTAGTTAACATAATTCGAATGAAGTTTTTAATGCAAATAAAAACTATACTAAAAGTATAGTTTTTATTTGCATACTTGAGTTGTTTTAGTTTAAATCGCTTCTATCGAAATTATTATTTGTGTTTTTGTATTTCCTTTCAGTGGTGGGCTCAGAGATTGATTTAGTTATCTTTTACTATTTAGTAAATTTACACTTTCAAGAATCATTTCATCATATATATTAATTCTTTCACTAATTTGGGTGTGTTTAAGTTTTGCCTATTTGAAGTGAGTCCTTGTTTACTGCCTAATAGTTAAGGCGTAGGTTACGCATAAATTACGAGTAAGCATAAGTGGTGATGACATTCATTCGACGGAATAAACTAGTTAGGAATCATCCATAAATTACGTAACGCAAAAAATATTGAAAAAACAGATGTAGGAGATATTAGGCCCTTTTACGCGGCGATTTTCCAACTTAAACTTAAATGCGCTCCTTTGATTTTTTACTTAAATTAAGTTTGCAAGGGAAAACTTTTGATCTTTTTTGTTTTGTTTATCATGAAAGTTTAGCTCTGATCCTCATCGAAACTCCAGTAATAACAGACGCGACTCTGAGGATATGTTTATTACTTAACCACGACACAAATTATGTTTACACATTAACATATTTTTTTCTCAACTTAACCCTTACATTATTGTATGCATACTTTTTATTTTGCAGTCAATATTTTATTTTATAATTTTGGTTTGGTGATATTTCTTCTAAATCTTTGTTTATTTTAAGTATTTATATAAAGTTTTGTTTTTGATTTTGTAGTAAGTATTGTTTGGATGTACTGTCTGTCTTATTTTTGTCATCGTATTAGTATATTATTAAATATACTGATACACGATAAAATAATATATATAATAAAAGCAAATTTTTTTTTTACCATAATAACGCAGGCCAACGAAATTTTTTTTTTTCTCTGACAACGTAGACTATCTTTTTCAAAGACGACTTTTGTTGACTAATTTTCTTGGGCCAAGTAGCAGGATTATTTGTTATATTCTATTCTGCATTATTATATTTTTCTTTACTCTCAGTCGTATTAAAGTTGTTTCCACTGTAATTTTTAGTTCAAGACTCCCTAATTTGGTGTCTTGTTTATTATTTTTAGCCATATTATCTTCTATATCTTTGTCATTCACACTTTATTATTCATTTTAATCATAATTTTTTTCTGGATGTTTTCCAGAATCTTTTGTTTTTTTTTCGCCTGGTTCTTTGTCAGCATTATCTATTTTTAAGTATTTATTCAAATTTTGAATTTTTCACTTTCAGTTTTTCTTTTTGAAGTTATATAGCTATCTCGTTTTGTTGGTTTCCACATCTTGTCAATAAAATACACATAGAAAAACATTTATAAACATTTTTAGTAAATAATGCTTCATTAAAAAAACTTTTAAATATTTTTTTAATGAAGCATTCTAAATTGAATAGGCTCCAAAATTTAATTAAAAACAAGTTAATAATTTTTTTCATTTTTTAGAAATAGTATAAAGGTCTCCGCGGAGCCCAACGTGAACACACACAGATATATATATATATATATATATGTGTGTGTGTGTGTGTGTGTGGGGGGGGGGGGGGGTGAAGAGTAAAAGAGGCCGTAATCCACATCCTTGATGAGCGCCACTAATTACCTAATTACAAGATATAGGACTATCAATTAAAAGATATTAGATAATTTACGATTAGGTTCAATCTTTCGACGTCATCATTTATAGTTCTAATCATTCTAATTGTCATTATACTTTACAACTTTTCTTGAACTGTCGATGTTGCAGTACTTTGTGTAAAATCAAAACTAGAAAGTTCATAAATATAGTTGTAAAAAACTGAAGGTAGAAGGACCTAAAAGAATAAAAAAAAAGAACTTAAATACCCCATTAAAACTATTTGTCACAACATAATTGACGTTATAATATCAAAACAATTAACGTTATAATACTGGTACAATAGAAGTTATAATTAAATGTTAAGAACCTTATTTGAAAGATCTTTCAAAAACTGTATGTGTTTTACTTTATTAGCATCAGAAACGTGAACGCATCTTATAAACGTATAAAGTTCTAATAAATTCTTTCGAACGCCAAACAAACCAAAAAGACTCTTTGAAGATTGCACTGATTGCTTAAATAGCAATTTTTCATAAAGCTGATTTGTGTAAATATTTAGTTTAGTGCGATAAATATCTTGTGAAAAACATAAAACATTCTAAAAACAATTTGAAAGATTTAAAAAGCAGACAAAGAAAAAAAATAAAGAAATTAAAAAAAAAATGAACATATATATTCAATATTTTTTTATCATATATATATATATATATATATATATATATATATATATATATATATATATATATATATATATATATATATATATATATATATATATATATATATATATATATATATATATATATATATATATATTTGTTGAACGTCGTAATAGCATAAAATAAGTAATTATTTTTAAAAATAACACGATGTTTTTTATTCTTGACATGTTTCGTAAAATTTTATTTACATTTTCAAAAGATTATTTAACAATAATAAAAAACTCTGAAATATATATTAAAAAACAGAAGTCTTTACAGAGAAATATTAACGGACAAAAAATTATACATAATTAACCAATATATTTATTACAAAATAACTCGGTAAATAACCAATAAAAATAACCAACTGTCAAAAAAAAAATAAATATATATATGTATAAATAAACTGACAGTAAAATTAAATAGATAAGTTTATAGTATAATGTAAAGCTTGTTTATTATGTGAGGGACTTTCCCATTTAATGTGGAGGGCTTCTTTTATCTTTAATTTGTGTTTGTTTGGGGCATTATCCAAAATCTCAAAAGAATCACAGTTAGCCAAATTTTTGCAATTAAGAGATAAATTTAAGTGTTTAAGTATATGAGATTGTTTATCACTTTTAAGGTGCTCATTTATTCTAGTTGCCAAGTGTCTGGAGGTTTCTCCAATATAACTGGCATTACAGCCAGCGCAAGAAAATTTATAGACAACATGAGATTTAAGCAGTTTAGGAAGTGACTCTTTTAAGCAATATTATGTAATGAATTTATATAATCATTATATAAGTTCATTACATAATATTATAAGTGATAAGACTAAATTTAAAGAATTAAAAGAGGATCCAACTATAAAAAGAGAAATATCTTTACAAGGGTATCTTAGAAAACTTTATAAGCTTAAATGTTTTGAAAAAGACATTTACACTAAAATTTATCCTGTAGGATCTCAACCTGCAAGAATTTACGCGTTACCTAAGATGCACAAAGTTAGTACAGATAGTTCTCTTCCAACATTTCGACCTATCATCTCAACAATCGGAACATATAACTACAACCTTGCCAAACATCTCTCTCATTTATTGTCTCCATATATACCTAAACAATTTTGCACTTTAGACTCATTTTCTTTTGTTGAAGAATTAAAACAAATTAATGTAACTAATAAATTTATTGTTTCATATGATGTTGAAAGTTTGTTCACGAATATTCCTCTTAAAGAAACCATCAACATTGCAACTGATTTATTTTTTAAAGATAAAACTAACTCAAAACGTTTTTCAAAAGTTCAATTCAAAAAATTTCTTCAGATTTCCACATCCGGTTCACATTTTCTATTTGGCGGTAAATATTACGATCAAACAGATGGCGTTGCTATGGGTTCTCCTTTAGCGCCCATCTTAGCTAATATTTTCGTCGGTTATCATGAACAAACATGGGTCAATAACTGCTCTTTTACAGCACCATTTTTTTATAAACGGTATGTCGATGACATAATTGCTATTTT
>NC_088928.1:3592500-3642500 GCF_038396675.1 Hydra vulgaris | reverse complement strand
TCTTTTAATTTTACTTTAGTCCTTCCTCATGCAACATTTTCTACTTTCACCAATAATAACTGGTTATTGAAACTTAACACATGCTTTTCTCCATTGACCAAAAACAAGTGGAACTAGATTGCTTGCAAGGTCTCTGTTAAAATATTTGTTTTGGTGTATACTCTTTCGTTCTTTCAATAAAATTTATCTTTTAATAACTGGTCTGTTTGTAAGCAGTTCACTAGGAAAAAAATTCTTTCCAGGTCCAATAAACTATGAAATTCTAGTGATGGATGAATGTTTAGTCTTAGCTTTTGACATTTGACAATTTATGTATAGCTCAATTAAATAACAAATTAAATAGTAATAAACTACAATCTTATAATGATTTTAAACAGCGAAGAGCTAAGCCAAAATCTATTTTAAAATTGATTCGGCACTGGGCTCTTTATGAGAGTCTAATACATAAAAACGGGTTATCTTTATTTTATACTAATTTAATTCAATTTTAACAATGTCTAAATGTGAAAATTTGGGTATCAAGATATTTTCTAGTCGAAAAGTGGTCCATAGTAAACCTACCTTGAAATTTAATTTTACATAAGAATATACTTTTTCCTAAGCTTAAACTTTATTTTTTCAAAAACATAAGAATTTCGCTGTACCCTAATATATATATATATATATATATATATATATATATATATATATATATATATATATATATATATATATAAATAAATATACTTTGAGTGAAAAAGCAGCAAGATCGATAACAACACTTTCTTCAATATACAAGTTGGCTGCTTCTTGTTCGAATAAAAGTAGCTCACTAAAAAAATTCAAAAAATCTGTTTTGGGTATTATTAGTTAATAAACAATGGAAATGCTGAAAATACAGTAGCTTAGGTTTTAAAAAATTAAGTATGTATTTTTAATTAAATTAGATAAAATTCAATAAGTGTGGGGATTAAAAGAGGCTGATTTGTAAAAATGACTTACCTCCCCGCCTGATTTGACCCTTTAAATCTGTCTCTACTGATCAACTTATAAAGATTTAATTAAAATTAAAAAACATTTACTTTTTTGTATCAAAGTTAGCACTATTATTTTTTTAATTTTTATGACATCGGAAATATTTTTCAAGACATTGGAAACATTTTTCACAACATTTGAAATAAATGTCTAATATAAAAGAAAAGAGAGATTTTTGCAAATTCAGAAATTGTTAAAAAAATTGTAAACAAAATGAGCTGCAAAATAAAGCATGTTTTGATAAAAACTTGCAACAAATATCTTCAAAAGCTCGACAAACTACTATAAAAGAGATGTTTATAGGTACTGTTGAAACATCTGACATAGTTGATAAAACAAAAAGAATTTTTAAGATTGCCACTGATAAAAAAATCAATTTAAAACTAGTCAAAACTTTTAAGACAATGAAACATATTAACAAAAAAAGAGAAAAAAAAAAAAATTGCAGTGTATATTGGAAAACCTTTATTATATATCAGGCTGAAGTTGTAAATTAGATGAAGTTCCCCATCATAACGATAAGAGTGAAATATAAAAACCTTACTTGGACTAATAAGCATTTTGTATGTGTCTGGCAGAGAGCAAGGTACAAAAGTTTCTCTGCTAGTATTTGAAAATATAGCAAGAAACTAAAAAAGAAAAGAAACGTCAAGAGTTATTATGTTTGTATATAAAATTATTTGCTTTATTACTTATATATAATTTTATTATTTGTATATAAATTTTTTTACTCAAAGTAACTTTATTAACTTTTTAGATTTTTTAAATTTTTTTCCAGATAAAAGGTGAAGTTACTCTTTGTAACGAGGTATGAGATATAAAGTGAAGTTACTCTTTGTAATGAACAGTTGATCGACCTAAGCATTAATTATAAAACCAACACAACCGATGTTATGGAAAAAGCTAAAATGGAAAGAGCTAAGAAAAAAGTTTGCCTTTTTTAGATAAAAGACTTTTAAAACTTTACACAAAAAATTAAAAATTATTTTTTTCATTTAAAAAATTTATAATTTTTTATTTTATTTTAAAAATTTTAGCAAAATAACTTTTCTTAAAATTTTTTAACTTTTTAATTCTAATTTAAATTATATAAAAGATAAACACTTATCTAACTTTTATATAAATATTATACCTGCTATCAATGTCTTTTTCAAAACTTTTACATAAAGTTTCACAGAGCCATTCACATGCAAATTCATTCTCTGTTGCAAGATGCTCAACATAAGAAAATAGACAAACAAGAACCATGTTAGGATGAACATAGTTTTTATTTAACTTTTGAACAAACTGAACATTTAGTGTAGCAATCTTTCGAATATCTTCATCTTCGTCTTGAAGTAGGCACACACACGACGAGAGTAACAATGGAAGCAAACTAAGTTAACAACAATTATTTTAAATAATAATAGTTCATCAAAATATTTTTTTAATTTTACACTTAATTTTTAATTTCATTTTACAAATTGTTTATTAAACTTTTACTGATACTTTGAGTGAACTGCACCATTTTATTTGTAGTGTTTAATTTTCCATAAACTTTCAATAAAAATTAGTATTTTTGTTATTTTTAGAAAGAAAATACAAATAAAATTGTAAAAAGTGAGTTTATCAAAAATAAAAGTTTGAAAAACTTTAAAACTTAACCAATTATTGTTGAATTGCAAAAACAATAGACTCACACTTCTGAATGTTCTTAAGATTTCACTGTTAGATAAAATTTCTGAGTCAATGTCACACCAATAGCAGGAATGTTTGCTTGAATGTGATTAAATTCCACAAAAAAGTAAATTTAAGACTGCATGGAATTTTGAATGTGACATTGGTTTTGTTAATTAAATCTAGCAATGTCTTAAACTAATCCAATCATAATATTTTTGTAGGATTCTGGAAATGTTAGATTCTGGAGATGCTAGATTACATGATTCTAAAAATTAGATGTTAGATTCTGGAACTTCTGCAATTTTAATGATTAGGCGCTTGACTCCAGAATCTGAAGCTGTTGAATTCTTAAGTAATTTTTGAATTTTCAGCGGAGGGCTAAATGTGTCATCAATTGCCTCGATGTGTTTATAAGACCATGCCTAATTTCCTAAAATGATCTTCCATCATGAATTCCATTCTTTATAAGATAATCTATCAAGTATTGCATTCCAAGTAGAACATGATTGCTTAGTATTTCAAACTCTTGCAATGAACAATACCTGTGTTCTTGAAAATTGTCATTTTTTATTATTTTATATTATTCAAAACTAAACAGGTCAGGCAATAAATTTTTTTTTTACCTGCATTTAATTTTGAGCAACTTTTGACTGTTATCACAAACTCCTCTAAAATCTTTTTTTATTATTAAAATTGATTTTAAATAAATTATTTCATTTTTTCAATACGTTGTAATTTCTCTTTTACATTTTTGTAAATATCATTTGTAATATACACAAAACGGTGTGTTTTGTGCACAAAACACACCGTTTTGTGCACAAAACACACATGGTGGTAATGTTCATGATGTTTACTTTTGTTAGGCATTTAAAAATGTTATAATTCAAAAATTTTATTGAGCAAAGCCCAATTCCTAACAAGTTGCAAGACATTAATTTAAAACTGCTAATGAATTCCTTCTTTATTATTATTTTTTATTCTGAATTCCTTTTTTATTAGTTCCTAAAATGCTTGATTTCTTCCATTATTAATTGCAATTTTTTGTTACTTCCAGTCTTTTATTACTTTATTTCATTTCTTCCTAGATTAAAATAATCTAAAAAAAAAACAACTATACAAACATTTTTTTGTAAAACTTACTTCAAAGCTCTCTTTGTGGTAACTTTATTTAGAATAATGTTTGAAAAAAAAAATCTTATTTGAATCTTTCCAATTTAAGGTGTTTTTTTAGCAAAATCTTAAAAATATTTCTTTTGGACAAAATTAAAAGATTTTGATACTTTGCCAAGTTAATCTACCATATGTATACAATCATTGAAAGAATTTTTACAGTTCTCGTTGAAAGAATTTTTACAGTTCTCGTTGAAAGAATTTTTACAGTTCTCGTTGAAAGAATTTTTACAGTTCTCGTTGAAAGAATTTTTACAGTTCTCGTTGAAAGAATTTTTACAGTTCTCGTTGAAAGATTTTTAACAGTTCTCGTTGAAAGAATTTTTACAGTTCTGTAACGAACAATTTCCAGAGCAAAAGCAAAAAAAATAAGACTAAAAATAAAACTATATAAGTTATTCAATTTTCACTTTCAAATATCTTATATTATATATCAAAAAATAATTTTATTTTAAAAAGATTTTCTTGCAAAAGTTTAAAAACAACCGAATTTTGATAGAAATTTATTTTAAAAAGCATTGAAGTTTTTTTCCATGGATAGTTGCAATAAGAATTTGGTATCCATATGTTATATTATCCACTTGTCTTCAAAAAGGCATCAAAGCAATGATAATCATTTTAATGCAAAATCAAATCAACTGAATTAATAAGGACATCATGAGTTACACACATATTCTTCAATCAAAGCAAAATAATGGTCTTTGCTAGTTGGTTTTCTACCAACTATTTGCTGATTGATACACTCCCAACAATGCTTGATTGGATTGAGATCTAGGTTCTGTGACAATCATTTAAGAACTTATATATATTGTGATTTAATAATCTTAATTTAATTATGCCTTGTGATTTAATCTATTTTGTAATTTTCCTAAACAAAACTTTATTACTTTAAATCATTATCTTGCTGTTAGGGTTTAATTTGCAAGTCATTTCATCTTTTGCATTTAGCAACATAACATTGTTCATAACTTAAAGCTGTTGTTCATTGCTCATTGTTTTGTTGTTCACTGTTCATTGTTGTTCATTGTTCATAACTTAAAGCTAAACAACATAACATTGTTCATAACCTTAAAGCTGTTGTTAATTGTTCATTGTTTTGTTGTTCACTGTTCATTGTTCATTTGTTGTTCATTGTTCATAACTTAAAGCTGACTGACACTCTTTCCGTGATTTTCTTTGTGATGACCTTTGGGTAGAAATCTTTTGTCATACTGCTGATGAATAGGTTTCTTACATAACTTCATGGATTCAGGCTGACATGGAATCTTTTATTCCCTCTCAACGATTCCAAGTCAAGCCTCACTCTTCTCCTTGGTTTACCTGACATTGTGCTGCTGCAATTTCTGATCGAAACCATTACTTCTATATCTATCAGCAAAATAATTCCCCAGAAAACAGACGTCTGTTTACTATTGCTAGAAACCATTGTAAAATGGTTTTGTTTAATGCTAAAGCCCGCTATTCTCAGGTCATGAAATCTCGTATTTCATTGCAAAAATTAGGCTCTTAAGATTTCTGGAGAATCTTTAATAGTATCAATAATAAGGGCAAATCTGTCATTCCACCTCACTTGCATGGTTCAGATTTTGTCACCTCACCTAAAGACAAAGCTGAATTATTTGCTAAGAACTTTTCATCAATATCATCTCTTGATTCCACTTATTGCGTTATATCTTATATTGCCGACAAACAGGTTGATCCATTGCTTGACATTTGTATTACTCCAGCTTCTATTTCTAAAGTGATTTCCTGCTTATACTCTACTGCAGTTTTTGGTCCGAACAACATACCTGTTGTAGTCTTGCAGAAGGGTAGAGCTGTCATCTATACTTTCAAAACTATTTAACAACTGCTTATTAGAGCCTTGTTTTCCGTCATGCTGGAAAGCAGCATCTGTTATCCCTATTTTCAAAAACTCTGGAGAACGATCTGACTTGTATAACTACTGTCCCATTAGTCTTTTTCCTATTATAAGCAAAGTTTTTGAGTCATTAATTAACAAGCACTTAATCTCTCATCTTGAATCTAATAACTTACTTTCTGATCATCAATATGGATTTCGATCTTATCGTTCTACCACCGATTTGCTAACAGTAATAACTGATAGGTTTTATCATATATTAGATAGAGGTGGAGAGGTTAGGGCTATTGCTCTTAACATTTCTAAAGCTTTTGATAAAGTTTAGCATGCTGGTCTTCTCCATAAGCTTTCTTTTTACAGTGTATCAGGTAAAATCTTTAAGATTGTTGAATCCTTCCTTTCCAATTGTAGTATAAAAGTTATCTTCAATGGGCAACACTCTTCTTCTTATTCTGTAACTTCAGGGGTTCCTCAAGGTTTAATTCTTGGCCCTATGCACTTTTTAATTTACATTAACAATCTTTCAGATATTCTTATATTTAAGGTGGCATTGTTCGCTGATGATAGCACCATTTATTCTTGCCTTGATAAGAAGCCAACACTCTCTGATCTATGCTGTAGCAGAAGTCAGATACTTTTCAAGCTCAAATGCCCTCTGAAATGGGGGCATTTGAGCTTGAAAAGTATCTGACTTCTGCTACAGCATAGGGCTTACAGTGGCTAGTGAACTTTAATTTAGATAAAACTCAATTTTTTTCAGCCAATCATTACCGCAATAATTTAGATATTCCTTTATTTATGAACAGTGATGTACTCAACGAGTCATCTAACCTTCATCTTTTAAGATTAACTCTTACTTCTGATCTTTTTTGGAAACCATATATAAAATCCATTGCAAAATCAGCACCTGCTAAGGTTGCATCGCGTTATCATTCCCCACACTTTCTTACTCCGAATACTAGTCTTTATTAGATTTATCTATAAATCTCAAATTCAGCCATGTATGGAATACTGTTGCTATATCGGGGGCGGATCTTGGAATTCCTTTCTCTTTTAGACAAGGTGCAAAAATGCATTGTAAACATAGTTGGACCTGCTCTTGCAGTCAACTTCCAACCATTATCACATTGTTATGTTGCTTCTTTTTCTCTTTTAACAAATACTATAATGGGTACTGCTCTAAAGAGCTAGCATCTCTTGTGCCATCTACTAAAATCCATTCTCTTGTTACTAGTCATTCAATTAAGTCTCATCCTTTTTCTGTGACTATTCCTATATGCTCCAAAAACTCTTATTCGTCTAGTCTTGAACATCAGTTCTTTGGAATTAGCTTCCTTCATCTTGCTTTCCTGATTCATATAACTTGCAATCTTTTAAGTCGTCTGTCAATCATTATCTTGCTCTATAAACTTCATCTTTTCTCTCAAGTAACTTCCAACTCTAATATTGGTTGCTTGCGGCGTTGTTGGGGGCGAGGTTGTTGGAAAAAAAAACTAAATTTACTCTCTGGTTTATAATATCTACTATGTAATGAAGGAGACATTGGTCTAAAACATCCCAAAACTATAACATTTCCTCTACCATGTTTAACAGTAGGTAACTGATATTTTAGATTGAGTCTGTCTCCTACTGGATGTCTGACAGAGAAAAGGACTTTTGTCCACTGTCCACCTAATATGATCTTTTGTAAACTTCTGGATTCCAAATTTCAACCATCAGCAGTTTCTAAATTAGACAACCACCATACAGATTATTTTGACATAATCAACATTTAGTTGCATAGATGCTACAGTTTGTGCCATAAAACTGACACATAATTATATTGGGTTTGACAACAGCCTTGCAAGGATCATTTATGCAATACCATACCAATAATCTATCAGGCTATTTCAGTAAAAATACTTAAGGTGCACAAATGTGTGGAATGTTGTACTGACAAAACTATTGACTATTTCAAAGTTTTGAAATATCATAAAGATAAGAAACTTTTCTGTGAGAAATTTTTCTGCAACTTTTATAATTAAATTCTTTACTCATTTGAAATTTCTTTACCATGCTCCATGTTGTTACCATGCTTACCATGTTCCATGTTGTTACCATGCTTACCATGTTCTATGCTTTTGAATTTCAAAATAATTGCAGTATAAAAGTTTACAAATATTTTGACACTTAGTTATACTCTAACTGCTCTTGAATTATTTTCAGGTGATTTTATTATTAAATTTCACAACTAATTTAGCCTAATAATATATATATATATATATATATATATATATATATATATATATATATATATATATATATATATATATATATATATATATATATATAAGTGTATGTACATATAAGTGATGTACCCATTGCACATTTTTGGTTGATTCCAATATTGATGAATAGGAAAAGGCTAATACCGATGGATTAACTAATTATTACAATTTTTGAAAACATGAAACCATACAATTTTAAATCATGTAAACTTATTTATGGAATTAGAACTTGTAAACAAATACTTAGACCTAAATCAGAACCAAAGCTTTATTTTAAAAGCTATTATAAAAACTTTGTTAAAATAATATACATTTTCAAGTTTTTTTTATCCATGAAAACTTTCAAAAAATAAATACAATTTTAGAGAAACACTTTTTATTTCAATTCTAAAAAGAAAATGGTGTCATGATAAGTTTACTTAGAATTTTTATCTCTTTATAAAAAACAAAAAAAATTTTTTTCACTTTCAACAGAAGGTGGAGGGCATAATAAATACTTCTGAGCTATTGGAGCTAATTGCTTGAAGTTATTTCTATTTACTCTCCACCATACCATAGGACTATCTTGTTGCATGATAATATCATCGCACAAACAAATTAAAACTTCATTTTTCAATTTTAAATAATGTTTGTTTTCTGTTTCTTGCAGAGCTTCAGATATTGATGTGTTTTTGATTAAAGTGTTTTTATTTTTAATAAAATCTTCAAAGCATATTGAAAAATTGAAATCTAGATTTATTGTACTTGATGACAAACTGAGCTCGGGTTGAAATTCCGTATGATTTTTTGTTGAAGACTTTTTGAGCAATCTACAAGCCGTTTAATAATATTTTCAAAATTTATCAGCTTCTTTATTTGGAAAAAAATCAAAACTTCTGTTCAAAAATTCTTTCTAACATAAAATGTTGACTATTCCAACTTGGTGTAATGTCTTGTTTGAACCTATTTTCTGGCACTTGATAATGAGTTTGATATTTTTGATAAGCTTCAAAAGAAAATGGCGAATGATTAAAATAGGTTATTATGTTTTTACAAGTTGTTGATATATTTTTAATATATATCTGGGCAAATACAGCATCATTCAATACAAATTGCAAAGTGTGTAAAAAACACGGCAAACTGTTGTAACCTGCCTCTTTTATTCCAGCTACCATATTAGCTACGTTGTCTCTAGTGACATCAAAGTTAAGTTGGAATAAGAACCTAAAACCATTGTGTCCTACTTGCTGGGCTGTTCGTTCTAGTGCCTTTGAAGGATTGTCAGATAAAACGACTTACAAGTCTGTTATAAATGCAATAGCAGAAATTGGAGAATTGGTATCAGATAACTCTGCGTCCAAAGCAAGGGGAATATCACAAGGGGAATAACTTCAAAAACTTGAAATAAATTTTAGCATGAAAATGTACTTTTTTTTTTTTAATGCAACAGAGCAGACTTCAGGTACGTTAAAAACGAAAGCCTTGTCCTTAACTGAAGCTATGAAGAGTGTGACAGTCATCAAACAGAATTTGCAAAGATTAAGAGATACATCATTTGATCAGTTCTACAAAGAAGTAAAATCTGAAGCTAATGATTTGAAAGTAAGTGAGCCATCAATTCCACGGACTCGAAAACAACCACGGTGGTTAGAATCTGAATCTGAGCTCGGAAAACTTGGAGTCAGAAACTATCGAGATTTATCACTGTCAAAAATGTACCCTGACTGGACAAGGTTAACATGCCAACTTCACGTGCTACCTGAATTAATCAAATATAGCAAAAGCAACAAAGTAAAGCCAATTACTAAGATAACCACCATCTCAACATTAGTTGAAATATTTGTCAAAAATGATGCATCTAAAATGTTTGATGAAGTGTGTAAAGTTCTAAAAGTCTTTCTTACTATACCGGTCAGTACAGCAACAGCAGAAAGATCATTTTTCAGCCTAAGAAGGTTAAAAACATATCTCCATTCTACTATGAATCTAAAAAGACTAAACAGCACCATTGTGAGTCATATTTATAAAGATATTTTGGAAGAAGTTGACATCAACACTATTTATAAAGAATTTGTACTGGCAAATAATGAGCGCCAACAATATTTTGGAAAACCATTGAGTTTGTTACATGTACTACGTACTTATTAAATTATGTTATATTAAATGTATTACTTTATAATTATATTATTGTAATATTGAATTATGTTGTGTTTAGTGTGTGTAGTTCCTACACCACTGGATTTCAGGCAAGATATATAAAACATATTTTAGTATTTATTACATTATTGAGTCATAAAGTTAATATCTAATGTCAAATAATTAAAAACACATATCAAATAATGACATAATAATGATAACAATGCTAACAATGAAAATGAAAAGTTAAAAAAAAAAAAGGAATACCGCATTAGGTTTGAAGTATTTTCGTTTTTAGCTGATGGTAGTAATAAAACAAAATCTTCTAGAAAACCAATAGAATTTGCAGCAGCTAACCGCAAATCTTCAATTTGTTCTGCCATACTGAAACTTTTAATAAATTCACACATGGTTTTCAGGTCAGAAAAACTTTTCCATTTGTTTTGTAATCTTTGAGACATAACCTTGTACAAATTTGGTAAAATTACAGACTTTAATCCAGGATATTGCATAATTAATTTTAAAAAGTGACTTGTAAAATATTCATCTTCATTATGTCCTGTCCAATAAGTCCAACTTTTCTTTGGCAGAAAACTTAAACAAGTAAAAGTAGTTTGTAGAAAAAGTTGCGATTGAGAATGCGCAATACATTTTAATGCAAATTTAGCAACAAGCAATTGTGAATTGTTGCTTATAACATTTATGCACGAGGTAATGTTTTTTAGAAACTGCAAGTGAAGACCAGAGTTTGGGGAGATGGTAACCTCGTAAACCAGATCATTTTCATTTTCACTTTTGTTTTCTATAAAAATAGTGAAATGTTTTTTATAAATTTTTATATTTGTGTTATAACATATATATATATATATATATATATATATATATATATATATATATATATATATATATATATATATAAATATATACATATATATATAAATATAAATATGTATATATATATTTATAAATATGTATATATATATATATATATATATATATATAAATATGTATATATATATATATATATATATATATATATATATATATATATATATATATATATATATATATATACAAATATATACAAATAAAAAATATATATATACATATATTAATATATATACTTTTTATAACATTTTAAAAATTAAAAAATGATTTTTTTTACCCAGAAAATTTAACAATAGAATTTGCTTACCAATAAATTTATTTTCATTTTTAGCAAAATAAACAGCAACTTTTGCTAAAGATTTTTCAAGGTAAGGCTGGCCGACAATTAAATCTTTACAAAGAGAAGTCATGGCTTTTTTTACATAGAAAAATGTGAACATCAAAACGTCTTTTGATTTCAAATATTTACAACATTGGATCAATGTATCAATATAGACACTCTGTGAAATACAGCATAAGTTTTTCTCATACAAACGGTTTAAAACACCAAAAATAGCAACATAAACAGATGGGCAGCAATCATTTATGGAAGACATTTTTAACAAAATCATGAGTAAAGAATGGATTGTGTTTTTGCAGGTACTAACTACTAACTCAGAGTAAACTTCTTCACAAAAGATAGCATATCTTGACATTGGTGTAAAAGCAAGAATCGCTTTAGTAGTCAAATCACGAATTTTCCAAACTGGAGAGCTTTTGAAAGACAAAAGATTCAGAAGAATTTCATGAGACCTGAAAAAACACATGACACAGAAAAATACAGAAAAAAAAATTATTATAGATAAATAGAGTAAAAATACTTTGAAAGAATAAAAAAAACAACCTCTTATTTTGTATTACTGAAGCTGGATGAAGCTTTGATAAAATTGTTAAAACAGGTATAACATGGTGCAATGTGCAAGGAAGTCTGGGATGCGAAAACATTCTTTTTGAGACACCGCTTAAACTGCTAACAAAGTATTCACATAAACTTTGGTAACGATTAAAAAAAATATCAACTGTACCAGCATTTTGAGAATTATCTTCAGTTTGGCTAATTCTTTGGCCTAACATTCTCTGAATTAAAGCCCCTAAAAGTTGTGTAGAGGCGTTTCTAATTGACCATGATGGAGACAAAAAACCTTCAATGGTCAAAATTATTCCACGTTCAACATATGGTAATACTGCTCCTCTTAATGAAGTATCTCGAAATATAGCTTTGAGTATACTTATTGCATTAAACTGTGGCAAACTCCTGTCAACATTTTCTAAGGGTGTGCTTGCCGTTTGAACTAATCGACTGACAATGTCACATAAAAAAGAACCATGGTTTCCAGATGGTTCTGCTGAAAGAATTGCTTGCACAAACATTGGTATTCCAACACTTAAAAAGCAACAATAAAAAAATAAAAAATAAAATTAAATGAGAGAATTAGAACTTTTTATGTTATATTTTCAACAGTTTTTCCTTGTTTAATATTTTAACAAACTATTACCTCCTCATCGTTACAGATGATGTATGTGAAAATGATGTGCAAAATCCAATCGTTTCAATACAATGTCGCATTAGATCTTGCCAAAAGACAGGAATGTTTGAAACACTTTTTGCATATGTACAAAAACTTGCATAACAAGATTCCACAATTCCCTTGTGGCGACATTTTATAAGTGACTGCTTGTAAAACTCCATCATCAAAGTAAAATTGGTAATATTTAAAAATTGGTAATTTTTGACACTTAAAAGTTCTGCAAATGCTGCAAATGCAACACTAATAGATTTCATGTTCAACCAACAAAAAGAGATTAGCAACTCTTTACAATGAACGTGACCAACTTTTTCTGATACAATACTATAAGAAGGGCTTTTTTTCAAACAAGAATCGATTGCATTATTCATATCAGCAAAAGAAGGTGAAATTTCACTACCATCAAAACTATCTGAATTCATAAGTAGCTGTAATAAGCTACTAGCCATTGATGAATAGAGTTTAACAGACTCATCAAAAAGATGATGTTGTATTTCCAAGTTATTATTAAAAAATAACTTGATTATATATGCAAAAGCAAGTACAGAACCTAAAAAACAAATAATCAAAATAATAAATAATTTATTGAATAACCTAGTTTAGGTTGACAGACATAAGATTTATTAAAAGTCACCTTATAAAATGTTTTCATATTATAAATAACTAAATTACAACAATTTTAAATAGAAAATAATTGACCATTAAAGAATTTTAATATGAGTAAACATTTGATCGCACATGTATTATTTAATCAATATATATATATATATATATATATATATATATATATATATATATATATATATATATATATATATATATATATATATATATTAAAATTCTTTAATGGTCAATTTTACATATATATATATATATATATATATATATATATATATATATATATATATATATATATATATATATAATATATATATATAAACTAATTTAAAACATCAAATAATACGAATTCTCTCAATACTAAATAATTTATTTGAAATTTTTGCCGGATTATAGGCACTGCCATCATCAGCATATAATATAATATAATTACAAAATTTCTGACCGTTAAATAACAACAAAAATTTTTAAATTTTGACGTCACCTTTATAATGGCTTTTTTTTACTTAAGTATGAAAAAAATGAAGTTTAAAAATTTGTTTTAACATATTGTCCATTGTCCAAATTCATACCACTGTACATTGGAAAACATTGATGTTTTTGTATCTCCAAGGCTTCACGGACTTTTCTTTCAAATTTTTTATCTTCAACTTTAAGTGTTTCTGCCCTATCCTATTCAATATCCTCATCACAATTTACTTTATGCAAAGCTAATGCAGACTGGTTTAACTTGCCTTCAGTCAAAAACTTTTGGTGTTGTTGAACCCTTGTTCTTATTTGAAGTTTTGTTTCACTGACTTTGGAGCATTTGCACTTAATTAAATAGGTTTCAGGTTGGCTGTCGCGTGGTAATTTTGATTTATTTCTAGACATTAATAGCGTTTTTAGGTTTGCATTAGACTTAAAAACAGTTCTGTAACCAGCTTTTCTGAATATTCTTCTAAGTCTGGGAGATATTATTGGTATCCATGGTAAAGAAATTGTAGGAAGGTTACTAGAGTTTGATAGAATTTCATTTTTATTTGCTAAACATTTTCTTTGAATGCGATAAGAAATATCTTTAAGCATTTTTTTATCGTACCCATTTTTAGTAAACACTTGAATTAAAAAATTTATCTCATCTTTTAAATGGTTTTTGCTGCATATTGAGTATGCTCTGTGTATATATCCGCTGAATATTGCTTTTAAATTTTTGGGATCGTGATTAGAATGAGGTTTGATTTGGATATTGGTTATAGCATCTTTCCTGTAAACCTTGAACTCATATTTTCCATGTGTATTAATTATAACAGTTATATCCAAAAAGTTAAGTACCTTATTTTTCTTTTCAACTTCAATAGTATATTTTAAAGAAGGATGTTGTCTATAAAGGATTGTTTGGAACTGTTCTGCTTGCTTTAAAATAGAAAACCTAGCGTGGCTATCATCTACATATCTATGAAAGGATTTAATATCAATTGAAGGAATCATTGTCATTGCCATTTTTATTGTCTTTTCCTCACGGTATTGTAAAAAAGATTCAGCCAAAACAACCATAAAAGACAATCCAATTGAGCCTGAATTCTCCAACTCATGAATCTATTACCATTACACAAGAAATAACAACGAAACAAACTAAGTTCAATTAGTTGTTTTGTTTCAGTTAAAGTATGCTTAGTTGAGTTTTTGTAAGAAACGCTTTTATTTAATTGATCCAAAAGCACTAAAGTTGCTTCTTTTAATGGTATTGATGGGTATAAGTTCACAATATCAAAGGATACCTGTATTTCATTTTTGTCAATTAACCACGAGTTTTGTTAATAAAGTCTTTTGAACTTTTTAACCTAATAGGATTTTCATTCAAGACTGGTTGTATTCTTCTAACCAAGTAATTCGAAATTCCATAACAAGGTGTGCCAATAGTTAATACAACGACTCTCATCGGATAAGATTTTCTTGTTTATGAGCTTTAATTAGCCCATACAAACGTGGTGGAACAGAATCACTCGGATATATGCTTTCATATTCATCTTTAGAAAAACGTTGCATTTTGTTAAGCTTTGAAAGGAAAGACTTCATTTTAATTGCATAACTTAGAGTGGGATCAATATTAATAATTTTTGAAAGGAAAGACTTCATTTTAATTGCATAACTTAGAGTGGGATCAATACTAATAATTTTTGAAAGGAAAGACTTCATTTTAATTGCATAACTTAGAGTGGGATCAATACTAATAATCTTTGATGGGCCAATCTGTTCTCTAATTTTTCAATTGCTTTATCATGTTCTATTCTCACGAATCTTATTCCTTTATCAAATGAATAAATATCAATTTTCTTGTCTTGATTAATTTCTTTAAATGCTTTTCTTTGATTTCTCGTTAGATTATGATTAATTTTTTTGCCCATTTTAAGTTCTTTCAGTACATTTTTCCTTAAGGCTTGCGCTTTTCATCAATGTTCTTCAATGTACGGTGGTATGAATTTGTATATAAATATAATATAATTTGCATATAAATATAATTTGTATATAAATATAAATATTTGTATATAAATATAATTTGTATATAAATATAATATAATTTGTATATAAATATAATATAATTTGTATATAAATATATATAAATATATATATGTGTATGACTTTTACCCCATAACACAAGTAATTTTGTCTAGCGACAAACATCTTTTAACTCAGTTTTGCACCATAGTTGATGAAGGCAATATCTATATTATTTTTCTCAAATCAATTTAATAATTTGGTGTGCAAATCTAACAAATATTTTCATAACTTAAATATTTTTCTATTTTCATAAACTTTATTGTTTAAATTTATTATTTTTGATAGTTTGTTGATGGGAATTTTATAGACAGAGAATGATTTAATAAAAAAGAAGAAGGAAATACAACACATAAAAATAAAGTTTCTATGTTAGTCAAAATACCATGCAGCAAATTAAAAAAAATGTAAATTCTAAAAATAAAAGTTTGTGGTCAACCAAAAAAGTTTAGTGCAGTAGAGAGTAGAAAAGTGATCATAAGGGGTAAATAGATTCTATCTGTTGACCAGTATCACACGCCTATTAGGCTGGTGCGGATGTATTTTTAATACATTTTTTCCAGTTTAGGATGTTCAATGCTGGATCTTCTTGACTCAACGCATGGGATTTGCTTGTAATTTATTAATAAAAATGAGGCAATTGCTTGGGCTATTAAACAGTGTACTGAGTACTGTCTATGCTTTGAGTCAAGTTCTTTAACAAATTTAAAAATGAATAAAGTACCAAAAACTAAAAAACACAAAAAACCATCATCATCACCAAGTTCTCTAAACCTAACATTCACTAATATTTCTGGTCTTCGAAGTAACTTTTCTTCTGTTGAGTCTTGTCTCTTGCAGAGTTCACAAGACCTACTTGCTCTTTGTGAGACTAATTTGAGTTCGACTATCTCATCCTGTGATCTTAGTGTTAATGGTTATCTTCCTTTGATTCGTAAAGACTCCAATAGTCACATGCTTGGCCTGGGCATTTACATTCGTTAGAATTTACACACTTGTCGGGAAACTAGGTTTGAATCCACAGACTATTCTTTCATGTGCTTTTGTTTAGCACCACCTCACTCTATTGTCTTTCTCTTCGTTCTATATCGCTCTCCTTCATCTTAAAACTGCACTCTTTTTGACATTATTTCTCATCATATTGACCAAGCCCTCTCTCTTTATCCATCAGCCAATATTGCTGTTGTTGGTGACTTTAATGTTCATCACACTGAATAGCTTGGCTCTATTGTCAGTGACTCTGCAGGTGTTAAAGCCCACAACTTTTGCCTTTTTCAATCCTTAACTCAAATAGTCAACTTTCCAACTCGCTTTCCAGACAACATGAACCATTTACCTTCTCTACTCGACTTATGTCTTTTTTCTGATCCTAGTCAGTGCTCAGTTTCTCCACATTCACCCTTAGATGCTTCTGATCACGGTTAGATCTCTCTAAAACTATTATCTCACTCCTCTTCATCATCTGAATCCCCCTATCATCATACCTCATACAACTACCTTAAATCTGGCTGGGACTCTTTCTGTGATTTTCTTTGTGATAGCCCTTGGGTAGAAATCTTTCATCTTTCTGTTGACAAATGTGCTTCTTACATAACTTCATGGATTCAGGCTGGCATGGAATCTTTTATTCCTTCTCAACGATTCCAGGTCAAGCCCCACTCTTCTCCATGGTTTTCTTCACATTGTGCCGCTGCAATATCCAATCAAAACCGTTACTTCCATACCTATCAGCAAAGCAATTCTCCAGAAAACAGATGTCTGTTTATTACTGCTAAGAACCATTGTAAAAAGGTTTTGCCTAATGCCAAAGCCCGTTATTCTCAGGTCATGAAAACTCATATTTCATCGCAAAAATTAGGCTCCTATGACTTCTGGAGAATTTTTAACAGTATCAATAATAAGGGCCAACCTGTTGTTCCACCTCTCTTGTATGGTTCAGACTTTGTTACCTCACTTAAAAAAAAAGCTGAATTGTTTGCTAAGAACTTTTCATTAATATCATCTTTTGATCAAACAGGTTAACCCGTTGCTTGATATATCATATCATTCCAGCTTCTGTTTCTAAAGTGATTTCCTGCTTAGACTCTTTTATAGCATGTGGTCCAGACAACATACCTGTTATAGCCTTGCAGAAGTGTCGTCTATACTTTCAAAACTATTTAACAAGTGCTTATCACTTTATTAGTCTTGTTTTCCAAAAAACAAGACTAATAAAGTGATAAGCACTTACAGTGTATCTGGTAATGCCTTAAAGATTATTGAACCCTTTCTTTCCAACTATAGTATAAAAGTTGTCCTTGATGAACAACACTCTTCTTCACATCCTGTAACTTCAGGAGTTCTTCAAGGTTCAATTCTTGGCCCTATACTCTTTTTAGATTACATTAACGATCTCCCAGATATTCTCACATCTAAGGTGGCATTGTTTGCTGATGATGCAACCATTTATTCTTGTCATGACTCTCACTCTTGCCAACACTCTCTGATTGCTTGGAGGGGACATTTGAGCTTGAAAAGGATCTCACTTCTGCTACAGCATGGGGCTTACAGTGGCTGGTGAACTTCAATACAGATAAAACTCAATTTTTTTCAGCCAATCGTTATCGCAATAATTTAGATCTTCCTATATTTATGAACAGTGATGTACTCGATGAGTCATTTATTCTTCATCTTCTAGGATTAACTCTTACTCCCAATCTTTCTTGGAAACCATATATCAAATCTGTTGCAAAATTAGCATAAGGTTGCATCTCTTTATCGAGCTTGACACTTTCTAACTTCGGATTCTATTCTCTATCTCTACAAATCTCAAATCCAGCTTTGTATGGGATACTGTTGCCATATCTGGGGCAGATCTTCTAATGATGCTGTTTATCTTTTAGACAAAAATGCATTGTAAACATAGTTAGACCTGCTCTTGCAGCTAACCTCCAACCATTATCACACTGTAATAGTGGTTTGCTTGCAGCCTTGTTAAAAGCTAAGATGTTAAAAAAAAAACTTGACTATTTGAGAACCAAAATCGCTATCTCATTCAGCAAAACTTTTGCAACGTGATATAGAAAAAATTGTGAGCAGGTGGACAGTGCAGCAAAATGGGAAGAGAGTTATTTGGTCGGATCAAACTTAAATTAATCATTATACAACTGATGGCTGCCAATAGAGCTGGAAAAGGGAATATAAACAATTAACTCAAAAAGATTTTATTCTAACAGCAAAATGTGAGGGAGGCATTCCCTTTTCGAGCTCCAATATTAAAATATGGAGGTATATGACAGTTTTTATATGGATTGGAACCTATTCTTGAAATAGGTCCTATTCCATATAAAAACATGAATAAGGAAATGTATCTTAATATTTTACAGCATGAATAATAGGAAACTGTGGAAAATATGCCTTACCCAATAAATGAGGCTGCCTTTCAACAGGACCATGACCACTGCACACTGCTAAATTGATTAAGATTTGGTTAGCTTTGCAAGACTTTCAAGTGCTAGAATGGCCAGCACAAAGTCCTGATTTGAACCCAATTGAAAATTTGTGGTCACAATTAAATAAAGCGCTTGATAATAGCTATTCTGACCCTCCATTATCCATTAATGTGTTATATGAATAAGTTCAAGAACAGTGGGAAAATATTTCATTCAACTTGTGCAAAAATCTTGTAAACAATATAAATAGAAGGTTAGCAGCAGTTAAAAAAAGATTTTAGCCAAATATTAAAAATTGACAAATTCAGTTTTTTTCGTTTGGCGCAAAAGTGATTCACAACGTTTTTCATTTGTTAATTTGTAATTAAATATTTTTCTTCAATAAATATTTAACAAAAATTGTTTTTTTAATAATAATTCCGAACAGTAATACTAATTCTCAAAATGCTAAATTCTTTATGAGAAAATAAAAAAATTATACATTTTGGTTTCGTTTTGCACCATAGTGTGTGTGTGTGTGTGTGTGTGTGTGTGTGTATATATATACATATATATATATATATACATATATATATATATATATACATATATATATATATATATATATATATATATATATATATATATATATATATATATATATATATATATATATATGTATATATATATATATATATATATATATATATATATATATATATATATATATATATATATATATATATGTATATATATAGAACCCTTAGATGTTGTCCGAAAGTTTTTTCCATTTTTTGTTGACAAAAAGTAAAAATTAAAATGCAAGACCGGAATTTATTTTTTTTAATAATGATAGACTGCCTGCCCCAATCAAACCCTCAGTCGATGTAGCAGCACTCCCTTGCGAGTCAGGCTATTTGTCAGTCGATGTAGCAGCACTCCCTTGCGAGTCAGGCTATTTGTCAGTCGATGTAGCAGCACTCCCTTGCGAGTCAGGCTATTTGTCAGTCGATATAGCAGCACTCCCTTGCGAGTCAGGCTATAAGATAGTCGATGTAGCAACACTCCGCGCATAATTTACAGTAAAAAAAATAAAAATAAAAACATTTTATTAAAAAAAATAAAAATAAAAACATTTTATTAAAAAAAATAAAAAAATAAAAACATTGTTTATATTGTTAAAAACATTCACAATGTTTTTAAAACATTCTGGTCAATTAAATTTGTGTTTTTGTGGTTTTTTTAAAAAACGATTAATTTGTAATTAAATTAATGGTTTTTACTTTCATCCAACACGCAAATGTTGGACGAAAGTTAAAAGTAATTAAAAGTGACGTATATGTTGGCGTAAGAATCACTTTTTTCCTTCCGCTCTTTCCAAAGCCAACAAACTATAGATCTATATATATATATATATATATATATAATATATATATATATATATATATATATACATATATATATATATATATATATATATATATATATATATATATACATATATATATATATATATATATATATATATACATATATACAGTGTCCGACAAAAAAAAGGCTTAGATAGACATGCAAGAGAACTTAACTAAATTTCTACAACTGATATAGAAAAAAATAAACAAAAAATTTTGATTTGGTGCATTGATTCTTAGATGGAAAAAAAAAAAAAAAAATGACGAAAATATGAGAATTTTAATTGAAATAACGAAATAGACCTAACTAATACTTTGTGGTGAAGCCACGGCTTTTGATCACTGCCTTGCACCTATGAGGCATACTCTCAACAAGTGATTGTAAGAGTTCCCCAGAAATGTTCTTCCATTGATTTTGAAGAATTTGAAACAACTCTTCTTCATTTTTTGGAGCTCTTGTCTTGATTCCATGATCCAATATACTCCAGAGATTCTTGATAGGGTTCAGATCAGGACTTTGAGCTGGCCAAGAAAGAACCACTAATTTTTTGTTCTTCAAATAATTTTTCACATTGTTTGCCGTATGTTTCGAGTCATTATCTTGCTGAAAGACCCAACTTTTATCTTTAAAGAGCTCATTTGCACTAGGTATCAGTTGATGAATTAAGATTTGTTTGTACATTTTACTGTCCATAATACCAGGAACTTTATACAAACGACCAACACCCGATGAAGTAAAACATCCCCATACATTCACTTTTTTATCGTGCTTTACTGTTGGCTGTGTTACTAATGGATCGTAACGTTCGTTATGTAACCGCCAAACACGCAACTGTCCATTGAAACGCAAACAAAATGGTGACTCATCACTCCATAAAACATTTTTCCATTGTTCGATTGTCCAATTCTGATATTGCTTTGCCCATTGAAGTCTTTTTTTCCGGTTACTTTCAGAAATAAATGGTTTTTTAACGCTCCAGTAAGATTTAAATTTCCCAATAGAATGGATCCTTCGAAGAACCGTCCATTTGTCAACATCCTATTTAAAATTTCTCTTTATTTCAGCCGCTGTTATCTTTCTATTCTTTCGAACCTCTCTTATAATTAATCTGTCCTCTCTGGCAGTTGTTTTGTGCCTTCTTCCGCTCACTTCTTTGCGTTTAAAACTTCCCGCCAAATAATACTTGAACAAAAATCTTCGAATTGTAGTGCAACATCGATTCAATTTTTTTCCAATTTCATGGTCAGTGTATCCACTTTCATGCCATGCCACAATTTGGCCCTTTTCAAACTCAATGAGTTGTTTTCTTATAGTTTTTGAGTTGTCTGGCGCATTGTTCGACTCGGGTGCTTTGATAGAAAAAGCGACAATTGAAGCAAGAGAAATAATTAAGAATTACGTTTTTGCTCACAATAAATATTTTTTTTCACAACTCGCTAAAAATTTGTCCGAAATTACACATGTCAAGCTCTAATTGACAAATAATAAAATGACGTAAACATGTGGTTGTAGTTTGCCTAAAGATATTTCTAAAATAATAAAGATACACTATTGAAATGAATTATTTCTTCCTGAAATAATATTAAAAATATATATATATATATATATATTGTAAAGAATATTTGATTGTCATTCTTTTTTGTTGTAACTTTTTGAGAGTTTACCTAAGCTTTTTTTTTGTCGGACACTGTATATATATATATATATATATATATATATATATATATATATATATATATATATATATATATATATATATATATATATATATATATATTTATACATACACACATATATACATATATATCAACAAAATGCTTTATTATCATTAATAAGAAGACTTAATTACTATATATTTAATATTTATAATATAGAATGTAATTAATATATTACAAAGCTATCGTAACACCTTATTAGAAGTTTCAAATTGTTTTAGATAAACATCTTTGGATAGAGAATTTATAAAATATAAAAAATCAAAAATTAAAACCACAGGAAGATTTCAAATTTGTATGACATAATAGCAGAGAAAAAAAGTAAGCAAGAGAAAGAAACAAAATATAGATTAAAAAATTTGTCTTTGCTATAAAAATTTAATGTGACACCAATCTGGATGCTTAGTAATTTTATAATAGAAATGAATGTGAAACTAATCTTGACTTTTTTTTAAAATCTAATTGTTTAATTGTGCTCTTCATTTTCTAACTGCTGATTCTCTATTAATCTTATACTGTTGTCATATTTGGGTCGATTCTTCTGTGGTCCTCTTTAGACCTGCTCTAGAAGCTTGAGCTTCTGTTTGCTTCTCATAAGATCTCTTTTTTTATATTATAAGATTGCATCTCTTTTTTTTATATTATAAAATTGCATCTCTTTTTTTATATTATAAAATTGCATCTCTTTTTTTATATTATTTTTTCATTATATTTTCAATAAACTACCATGGTAGCTGCTCAAGTTGTTTCTCAATATCTTAATATCTCAAGCTATCTTGTTTCATCAACCAAAACTCAATCTCTCATAACTCGTTATTTAGTTTGCATCCTTTTACTACTGTTCATTTCTAAAAAACTTTCCAAGCATGAAGGAAGAATTCATTTTGTTTTTTCCCTCAAACATCAATGTTTTGGAACTCTTTTTCTCTTTTTCCATCTTCATGTTTTACTAACTCAAACAATTTACAGTTTTTTTTATGTCTCGCTTTCTTTAACTCTCATCTTTCCTTTGTGTTAATTTAACTGATGGCAGCCTTCTTGGTGGCAGCCATGTTGAAACTGAATTTGTTTAGATCAAAGTAGAAAATCATTAAGCTCTGAGCCAAAATTTATTTTATTAAATAATTTTATTTTCTGATTATCTTATTGCTAATGACATTCGAGTTAACCAATAACTTTCCAGAAAAAATCAGAAAACCTATTGAACCAAACTACTAACTCAGTTTATGGAATTCATTATTGTTTTCCCTTGCAATGTTTATGACTAAAAACTTTTTAGCCATAAGTATTATGAAAAATCTGAGAAATTTTCAAAACTTGCAACTTACACCCAAAATCTATTGTGGATTCATTTAAATAGTGAAATCTAGAAATTATAACTTTTATTAATAAATAATAATTTTAAATTTTATTATATAAATAATAAAATTGATAATCATAATAAATATAATCTTACAATAAGTATCGAATGTTGTTATACAATCAAAAACGTTGCACATTTACATCATTTTAAAGTAGTTTCTAGTTTCTTTTTTGAACTGAGCACGTTTTTAAAATTCACAGGGTCTTTCCTCAACTTAAATCAAGCAATTTTAGGTTTTGCCTAAATAATGTTGAAATTGATATAACTGCTATTAGTCAAGTTGAAAACAATGACTGCCAAAATTAAATTTATAGTTTTATTTTGTGGTGCTAAAAATTTCCAGATAAAACAGATTTTTGTGTTACCTTAATGGGAAAGTAGTTTTGCCTTTACTTTTACTATATCTGCAACCTTTACAAAATTTATTTATAGGGAATTATTTATGTTAGATATAATTTTATATAGCTATATATAAATAGTTAATAGTTATATATAATAATACTTATACATAATAATAGTTATATATTTATATATAAAGAATATTTATATATAATAATATTTATATATAAAGAATATTTGTATCTAATAATATTTATATATAATAATAGTTATATATATAAATAGTTATATATAAATAGTAATTAGTTATATATAAATTTATTTATAGGGAGTTATTATAATGCCAACATTAATTTTTTTAAGTATATTAGAAATTATGTTTTTCTTTTTCTTTATTTATAGCTAACATACTAATTTGGATTCATTGCCAATCAATGAAGAAGTACTTGAACATTTACCAGGAAAACATACGGAAGTGCTAATTGAGATTGGCGGCCTTAACATAAGAAATAACTTTTTACTATAAGTTTTTGAACAGTTCAAACTCTTCAGGTCTCCTCATTGTTTTTAAAAAAATTATGTTACTTAAAACTTTTTTTGCTTTTCAAAATTGATAAACATCCCATATAAGGTAGGATAGGTGAAAAATGTTACACAAATGTTATAATTTCTAATGTTCTTAATTTATAGCCATATAATGTTCTTAATTTATTTGTCATATAATGTATTTACAAATGTTATATGTGTTTATATGTGTTATATAAACATATGTATAATATATTTTATATGTTATTATTATGTTTGGTGTACTGAACAGGTATGACTCGACAGTGTTTAGTGCCAAGTGGTTTTAAAGGTGTAGAGCTAGTTTGTGTTGTCAAAGGATTTTTTAATTATTCTTGAAATACATTATAATGACTGGTAATATTTCATGTTATGTAATGTGTACTTGTTCTTTAAAAGAGATTTTTTAGTTTTTCAATCAATACTTTGAAACCATTGAAAAAATAATCTCATAACAAAGTAAGTTTTTATCTGTTTTTAATTCAAATTTTTTCATTTTTAAAAATGTTTCTATTATTATGGAATCATATAACTATTTAAATAAATATTTAATCAATGTCACTATTGGTAGTAGATATTCTTAATTATTATTATGTAGTTTATTAAGCTGTGATTGGTTCATCATCCCAAGATTGCTGTTATAACTGATTTTGACAAATACCTTCATTACAGACATGATGTCTTCAGTATTAATTGTTGAGTAAAAGCCAACATGAAATAACTTTATTCAACAACACAAACATTGACTGCTGAGTTAACAACTGTAACTGCAGTATAAACAAGTGGACATCACTGAAAAATTAACAGTGTATGAATGTTAATGACCATGCAAATGGTAAATTTTAAACACAAAAAAACACCTTCAGGTAGATGAATGGAAATTTTAAAGTCTATATTGGCCTTGTTTAACCTTGAAGGACTGTGTTGCCAGTACATGGAGATGCAGTAATTAAACAACTTGCACAACTTTTACAGATTCATCAATTATGTATAGCACAACATCAATTATGTATAGCACAGGGCAATCAACTACTCATACTTAAAGTTTTATAGAAAAAAAATGGTTTCATTTTTTTGCTCCTACTAAGGAGCAAAAAAAAATGATAATGATCCAATAACAAACATAGATGAAATTTATTCTGATTCTGATGAAGAAATTGAATTTGTTATAAGAATAAATGTTACAATTGAAATATCATCTGAAATTCATATTAAAAAAACTGATATTTGTTCCTTAATAGTAAAAATCACAAAAGTAACGAAAACATTTATCTCCCACTAAAAATGATTTCGTTTTACAGTAACATGTAAAAGACATACTTGGAAAAGAAACATCACTTGCTTTCAATTTAAAACCAGGTGGAACAGTCTCCTAGATATGCTTGAGTGATTTTACAAGTTGTGTGATTGTGTTGGAAAAAGCTTGATTAATTTAGAAAACTTTTATTCTGTAGAAATTTATTATTAAGTGTAAAAATGAAGGATGCTTTTATTCTTGAGATAAAAAAGAGACAAAGTATATATTCTCACGTTTTAATGATTATTTTCACAATCCACAGCAAAACCCAAACACCAGTAAATATGGTTTATTTAACAACACTGCAAAGAGTTCTATTTTAAAGCTTACTATTCAATTGCACAGTGATTTTAGAAAAATGAAGAAAATTTAACTGTAGTCTATCAAGAAACAGATAAAAGCAACAATATTAAAAATGACTGTTGTGTTGTTATGACACCATCACAAGAAACAATCTTATCATTGAAAGGCATGTTGTTATTTATAAAAAATTGGCAAAAATTCCTCTAACTTTAAACATTAATGTATCTATTGCATTTTTAAACAAAAATGTATCTACTAGTCTGAAAGAAAAAAAGAAAAAAAGAATTACAATGGTTTAATAAACAACCTTGAGGAAAGCATCTTGAACAATATTATCAAGCTTTTTTAGCAATAAAAGCACCAAGTGTTGAACAAAAATTTTTCCAGCTGCTGGCATAATTTGTACCAAAATAAAGTCTAGTTTGGAAGATAAATCACTAGATGTTTTATAAGGTTGAATTTTGTTAATTTGATAAAACAGTTGATAATAGCTAAAAAATTGTGTGTTTTTATTTAATTTTATTTTTAATACTGGTATTACTGGTGTTAAAAAAAAGTAGGTACTTTCAATATTAATAAAATGCAGTATTTTGCATGCCCTAATTGTTACAACCTTTTAATTTCAAAACATAAGCCTGGATAAACAAGGGCTCTGCATAGAAAAACAATTAGCAGTGCAGCACTACCAAGGATGTGCTGAGGGACTGAACTTAGAACTTTTTTTCCATCAACTCAATAAAATAAATTAAAAAAAAAAGAAAACCAAAAGATCAATCTTAAATTTCAAAGATGAATGGGAGCAAGACACTTTATTTTTTATATTTAAACTATTGAACAGATTGATATCATAAGAAAATCATCTACTCTTTCAAATAATAAATAAACTTATTTATTGAAAAAAGTAATATAGATGGGGGAGGGGAAAGTGGCATTTGTTGTCTCATTAGCAAGAGGTACTGTCGCTACACTATAGCATTTTATATTATTAAATTATATTGAATTACTATAATTAAAAAAATTATTATTTATGAAATAATTATTATATTATACTATTATATAACCTGGTACTTTCCAATCAATTTTAATTTGTAATTACTGCTTGCTTCAAAGCAAAAGGTACAAGATCACTACTAAATATGCTAACCCATGTCTGTAATCTTTTTTTAAGTGGTTAGAAGTCTGAGCTTCTTAACTATGCCCTTAAAAGTGTTTTTTTTAAAGACTAATTTACTTCCATCAAGGCAACAAGTAACCACTACTAAGTTTGGAGTAACTAGGAAACAAAGAACAGCATTTTTGGACATCGTCTAGAAAAGAAAGAGCATAATTAGAAGAACTAGCCCTAATATGGCAACAATATTTTATACAGGAATGAATAAAAAATTTGCAAAGATAAAGAACGGAATCATGAGTAAGAAAACGCATGATAAAGAAAAGCAACCATAGCAGTAATAGTTGGGGTCCAGGCCCAAGTTAAATATAGAGCCCTGACCTCTGAAAAATAATAAAATTCTGCGAGGATTGATAGCTGGGGCTAGAAATAATTTTTTAATACATTATGTATTACTAATTTATGCAAATATTTACTATTTATTAAACACTGGCATATAATATGGATTTACATGGTTATATGCTTGCTATTTATTTATATGCTGTGGGCATTTATATGTTTGCTATTTATTTGTATAAGTGTTGGCTATTTATATATATGCTGGTATACATTATCACTACAAATTTTTACAAACTTTAGTTATGAAGAGTTATTAATATTGGAACACCTAAAAACAAATATTTTTTAACCAAAGATGGTTTAACTATAAAAACATTTATGATTTGATTAATACAAAGAGACAACTCTTCTATACTTTTCACCATAATTTGACTTAATTGATTGCACTATTATTGGAAATATGTTCAATTTTTTCAAGACACCATTTTGTTCCAATCAAGGTAACTGGTTTCCTAAATTGGAATAGTTTGATTTCATAGTTGGAAAAGCTTGCTTTTTTAAAAAAAATACCTAGTAAAATCAACAGAAATCATTTAAAAATCATTTTTATCTTTACGGTTTCAACAATACATTCCAAAATTAAAATAGAATTAAAATTTCTCAGAAAAAATGAAGTTCTACAAATAATAAATTGTACAAAAGCTGATGGTGCATTTTTTGCCTTTTTTGGATGATCATTTTTAAATTCTATTAGAACATAAAAAATTAGACATTTTACTAAAAAAATGCAAAATATAGCCTTGAGACAATTTATTTCTAAATTAAATGCAGGTGTTCCAATTAAAGCGCTGTTCCAACTTCGGCAACTAGTGAGTATACCGGACAAGGTTTGGCAGAGGTTTGGCAGATTAAGGTTTGAGTATGTTGAGCAATGAGGATACAACTTATTTGGGTATCAGCAAGAAAAGAGCCCTGGCTATCTTTAATCAAACTTGTCCTTGGTCAAGTATTAAATTCAGTTGCAATATTAGTTAGCAGATCCTAAATTTGCAATGGATCAGTTAGATGAGAGATAAATAATGAATGATAATCCAAGAAGACATAAATACGGTAGTGGTGTAGTGGTAGAACGCTTGCTTTATAAGCAAGAGGTTCCGAGTTCAATCCCCACCATGTCCCTGGTAGTACTGCGCTCAACTTGTTTCTCCGCGCAGCAGCCTTGTTTGTCAAGGTTCATGTTTCGGAGTTGAGTAGCCTCCTCGTCTGTTGTGGCCTTCTTGGCCTTGGGGAGGTGAATTAACAAAAAAAAAAAGAGTAGAGAACTCAATGTCAGCCTAAGAGTCTCTCAATACTTTGTTAGCCTCAACCTTAGCATGGAGTCTTTGTTACAGTGTCTCATAAAATGACTATTTTAAAATTTGATAATTAAAATTGACTTTAATTATTAAAATAATTAAGCAATAGTATTAAAAAGAAAATCAAAAAACGATTGTTAACTATAAATGTTTAAAAAGATAAAATAAAAATTTACCAACCATACACAGAATCTGAAGCAGCAGCATAAAAATAGTCTTTCTGTGCTTGTGCCCAACTCTTTTTAGCATATGAAAGAATATACAGCGCAAATGCATGTAAACCTTTTGACACTTTAGAATGATCAATAAGCTGATGTTGGGTAATAATTCCTTCTTTAGTAGTTACTTGGTGGTTAGTGGTTCCATCTTTGATGATTGGCTGTTGAATAATATTTGATTCTTCAACTATTGATAAAATATTAGATGATATCTGCGAGTTGCTAACAAGTCTAAAAATATTTTTTAATGTTTTTGAAAAAAAAAAATGCTATTAATTGTACTAAATTTTTTTGAACTGTTTTTTTCTATTCACATCAATTCAACAAACCTGAAGTTGGATGAATTGAAGTACAAAAAATTTAGTTCAAGGTTCAAAAATTATATTTGAGTTATTTATGGACTTTCAACTCTAGATATTTTTCACTACTAGATATCCTGTGTTCAAATATTGGATGCACACAGGATATCAAGTGTTAATGTTTTTGGAATTTTATCTTTTTTTTTAAATGTTATTCACCTCCCCAAGACCGTAACAACCCTATCTCGACTTCTTAACTCCACGAACCATGACAAACAAGACTGCTGCACGGAAAAAACAAGTTGAGTGTGGATACCAGGGAGGCAGATAAACTGTATATCATCTGTATAAACCTTTATACATCAGGATTTTACTTGTATATAATGTCTATAAAAAAAAAATTTTGTGACATTTTTTAGTTTGCTATTATTATTTACTGAACTTACCGATTTGCAATAAATTGAATTAACATTGCTCCACTTTCTGCTTCATGAAATTTCAAGCTTTTTATCAAAGAGAAAGCAATATTGAGTGTCTTTTTTAAAGAGTTAAAATCAATCAAATATTCTGAAGTAACAAGACTTTGATGGTAGATAAGTAATTTTAAAGCTTCTTCTCGTATCTATGAAAGAAAAGTTTTCAAATATTTATTACGATTAATGTTATTTTTAAAGGGTTTAGAAACATTTAAAAAGATAAATTAAAAAAATGTTCAACTTTTCAATTATTATCAATTTATTAGATGTTGCGCAGTTTAATTTATTATTACAATGGTAAACTATTGTTATACTATTATTCATTCTCAATGAACATCATAAAACAATGTTTAGTTCGAAATTGTTTAATTTAAAACTTGTATCCTTAAAAGTAACCAACTATTACAAGTCAAAGTTTATTGGTTCTTAACCTATGGTTATGAAAACAGATAATACCAGTTTAGAAGAATGAACCATCTACTTTCAAACAGTTTTCCTGGATCAAATTTTTGGAAGGTAAAACAATGTTGAAAAAATGCCTAATACATCCATAATATTGTATCAAAAATGTTTTCTCAGAAAAAGTTATTATTGAGATCCAAACTATTTGGTTGCTTTTCTCAAAATTAACTTTTCTAAGATTATTTTGCCTTAAGTTTAACATTATCCAACTATGTTTTGTTAAAATAAAAAAAAGTTAACTATGTGTTGCTAAAATAAAAAAAAGTTAACTATGTGTTGTTAAAATAAAAAAAAGTTAACTACGAGTTGTTAGGAAGCCATTGTTTTAAAACCCAACTCAACCCCTTAGAACTTTTAGAAAAAATAGAAAAAAAAACCTGAGAGCAACTTGACTCATCAAACTATCGTTTCATTAGTCTTCTTACTATCATAAGCAAGGTTTTTGAGTCTTTAATTAACAAACACTTAATTTCTTATCTTAAATTAAACAACTTTGAAAATGTTTGGTTCTCTATGGTGTTAAAGGTAACATCTTAAAGATGATTAAATCCTTTTCTTACCAATCGTAGTATTAAAGTTATCTTAAATGAAAAACACTTTGAGGTTAACAGTTAGGTCGGCATTGCTGAATGCTGAAAGTGGCATTGTTCGCTTTTGGTACTACCATTTATTTTCTTTTGATAAGAAACCAACACTCTGATTGTTTGGAAGAGGCATTTGAGCTTGAAAAGAATCTCATTTCTGCTACAGCATAGGGCTCTCAGCGGCTAGTGAGCTTTAACTCAGATAAAAAAAAATTTTTTAAGCTAATTGTTTCAACAATCTTAATAGATCTTCCTATATTTATGAATGGTAATGTACTAGATGAGTCATTTACCCTTCATCTTCTAGGATTAACTCTTACTTTAAAATCCATTGCAAAATTAACATCTGCTAAGGTTGTCTTTATTGTACTTGCCACTTTCTTATTCCGAATTCTGTTTTTTATCTCTATAAATCTCAAATCTGTCCTTGTATGGAATACAGTTGTCATATCTGGAGAGGATCTTGGAATGACACCCTTTCTCTTTTAGACAAGGTACAAAAAAGCATTGTAAACATAGTTGGACTTGCTCTTGCAGCCAACCTTTAACCATTGTCACATCTGCGTAATATTGAGTTTTATTCTCTTTCTCTTTTCTATAAATACAATAATGGGCACTGCTCTAAAGACTAGCATCTCTTGTGCCACCTACTAAAATTCATTCTCGTGTTATTCGTGTACTGTTTAAATCACTAATGTCTCTTTAATAATAGAAGAATATAGTAAATGTTGCAAATAGTATTCATAATTAATAGAACTCATTAAGCTTAGAAGTTCAAATCATTTTTTAATAGTTTCAGCATTTGCCCATTTATAAGAATTGTTGATTTTGTCCTACTAACTTATACATAAAAAAGAAACCACATGATGATTGCAAAAAGAAAGTCTTTTTTTGCAATCATCATGTGGTTTTGTTTTGACCTTTTAATATGTAAAATAAATGGTTATAAACTTATTTGCGAAAAAAAAAAAAAAAAAATTTTTTTGCAATTGTAAACAAACAACATTGATATTTTTCTCATAACTATTGACTTTAAATCTTTATTTTCTTAGGAACTAAAAAAAAAATTTTCTTAAAATTAAAATTAATAAATTAAAAACTTATATTGCCATTTTCATGTCCAAAATTTGTGTAAAAATATAAATTTTGGTTAAACTTATACTTTTATAGAAAATAGTAAAATTTAATTTACCAAATCCCCTGAATTAGATCAAACTAAATTTGCGCAAATTTAAATGGATTTACAAGCAAAATTTTGTGACAAGGAGAGGGAGGGGTTAGTCGAATGTGACGCCACAAAAATTATTTTAGTATTACAGTTTAATTACTACGCGTTAAATTGAAGGAGTGTTTTAGATTGTCCACTCTTCTTATTTTTATGCTTATTGCAATTATTTAATTTAATGCAATAAGCATAAACTATTTATCAAATAGTTTTAAGTTCGCAAAAACTGCCATCACGTTTTTGAAAACATTAAAGCGCAGCGATGCAAAATCATTAAATTAAGAACGTAAAAATTAAGTTCAGAATTTTAAATTCAGGGTTTAAATAAGTAAATAAAACATTTTTAAAAAATTATAATAAATAACATAATAACATGTAAGTTAATTATCTTTTATACTATTTATTTTTGTGATTCTTATGTTTTTAAACATTAGAGTTTTAGTTCTGTGCATATTTAAGCAAGAATATATAATAATCTAAATAACTAAATAAATATATAATAACTAAGTTATTGTATATGCAATGTTATTAAAAAAAGTTCATGGTTTTTTTAATAACATTGCATCTATTTCTGTTCTGTAGCTAGCCAAACTTAAACGCAAAAATTGAATTGTCTCAGTGTTTTATTTAAAAGAAACAGTAAGTGAAATCATGCCTGGTCCACGTGGAATTTTATGGGAGCAAATATCAAATATATGAAGATGATGTCATCGCTGGGTCAAGTACTGATTCATCAACCATTAATCAGTGATATGGAATGTTAAACAGTTCTAATTAAAACTAAACATTTACATACTGAAAACAGTTCTATGATTTTTTTGTGAAAAAGTATGATAAATAAATACTTTGAGAAAAAAACTAACTCCTTTCCAAATTTTTAAAAGAAAAATGCACCTGAAGTCTTGTAATTTAGAAAACAATTTCAAGACTTAATTTTTGATCTTGAAAAGTCTTGATTTTCTTGAAATTATTTTTATGTAACAAGACCACTTTGAAAAAGTATTGATATGTCTTGAAAAATTTCAAGATTATATTAGAATTGTCTTGGTATTGGTATTAAAATAAAGTTTTTACAAGACGCAGACCCTTAGTAACCTTAGTAACCTTAGTAAAATCCATATCTTAAAAAAGAAAATAAAAAATGCAAAATGTTTCCACTAAATAAACAAAAAACTTTTTGCACAAACTGAACACAAACAGTTCTTTATAAATATGTTTGACTTTTATGTAAAAGTGAAGGGTGACTATTTTTGAATGCGAGGCATTTTAAGAAACTACAAATATATTTTCAACTAAATTTCAAATATATTGGATTGTTTGATACTTATAATGTTTTTCATATTTTTTAATAGAAAATACAGGAAAATTTCACTTTTGAAGAAAATTGAAAGCAATAAAATTTTTTTAAATAATTTTTGGTTTTGGCTAATTTTTGTGTTGTGATTGTTTAAAAAAATTTCTTAAATGATTACAACACATGTAACACATGATATTGTTAGACAGATATTATCTATTTCAATTTATTAAAAGGAAATGTCTTTAAAAAAAAAAAAATGTATATATATATATATATATATAAACTTTTTATAAATTTCATTTTTAAAAATAATAATTCTTTTAAAAACAAAATTATTTTTTTATTGTAAATTTAAAATAGACTTATTGAGTAATCTTTATAAAATCTGTTGCAGCAATAGTAGATTATTAATAAAAAAAAGCAGCCACCTAAACTTTAGTGGCCCCCTCTAGAGTAATATATATGTATATATGTATGTATATATATGTGTGTGTATATATATATATATATATATGTATATATATATATACACATATGTATATATGTATGTATGTATGTATGTATGTATGTATGTATGTATGTATGTTAATATATATATAGTTTTTCAGAAGTTAAAAATTAGTATATATATATACAATATATATACACGCGTGTGTATATATATATATATATATATATATATATATATATATATATATATATATATATATATATATATATATACATATATATATATATAGTTAAGTGTACATAAAAAGTTATTATTAAGTGTACATAAAAATTTACATTAACAAGTCTCATAAGATTAATTTATAATTTACTTGTCTATTTAATAAACCTTAGTGATAATAACTGCTTTACATATTCTTGGCATTCTTCTTAACAACTTATTTAACTTGTTGAAGTCAATTTTATGCCATTCACGAACAATTTTTTTTCACATCTTTTGCATTATTAGGGATTTTTTTTGTTGACATTTCTTTTAATTCTTCCCATAAAAGCCCAACAGGAGAGAGCTCTGGTCATTAAGGGGGCCAAATCATTCTATTAAATATTTGATCATTCTTTAACTCAATCAAGTAACTTAAGTGATGTTTTGAAAAATATAAATTGAATTTAAGTTTTGGGTTGTTTTTATTTTTCTAAAAAATATTAATGACTTTTCATTAACCTTAATTTCCGAAGGTGTAGCATGACTTTGTAAAAATGTCTAAATAACTTTTGTCTACTTTATTTCCTGTCATTATATACAATGTCACTTGGAGCATACTGACCAAAATATTAATAAATCCCACACCTTAACATTATATCCACCATGTTTCACAGGCGATAATTTTTTATCATATGTTCAATGACTTTTATTCGAACAAACAACCACCTCTTGAAACCAACAATTTAAAACTTCGACACATCGGTCCTCGCTTCCATTCATTGATGGTCTATTTTTTATATAATTTCTTCCATTTTAGCATTTTTATTATTTTTATGGTTGTTATCCAACCATTTCAATCAAAATACTTTCCTGCATACTTTTCGACATACTATTTCTGATCAAATTGACCAAACCCTTTACTTTGTTCCTTTAATGTTTATAACCTTAAATAGCTTGGTTCTAGTACCACTGACCTTTTCACTAACTAATTTCCCTGCTAGGACTAAAATTCCAAACTTTTTTATTTTTGTGACTTTCAGATAATACTAATTACTTACCTTCACTCCTTGATTCATGTCTTGAGTCAGACCCAAGATCTTCCTTATCACCAATTTCAAGTCAAGCCTTACCATACCCCATGACATTCTCTTGTTTGTGCAGCTGCTATATCTAATTGTAAATGGCAATTGCAAAAGACACACAAAGTGGTTCTACACAAAATGGCTCCAATTTTTCAAAACTCTGAAGATTGTTCTTACCTCTCTAACTATCACCTAATCAGTTTTCTTATTTTTATTAGCAAGATGTTAATAAAAAAAACTTCCTCATCTTAGGTCTAACAATCATAATGATAAGTGGCAACACTCTTACTAAATCCTTTACTTTAGGTCATACTATTATTATCATTTTCCTATCCTCCTTATATAGAACCCATTGCAAAACTTGCACTTAAGTGATTGCTTACACCTATTGAGAGTTAAAAAATTAAGGAAGCTACATAATCTTTATCTCTTCAAAACTGGGAAAAGTGAAAGTGAAAGTGGGTAAGGAATATTGTGTTTACATTTTTCTACTGATTCTCTAAATGTCTATGTATAGACATTGCTGTTTTTTAAAATTCCTTTTATGTAATAAAAAAAAATATGTTAATTTGAATATCCAATAAAAGTCATGTCATTTGCAAGACCATTTCATTTGAAATATACTTGAAAATTAAAAAAAAATCTTTCCTTGTCACGTTGGTCTTAAAAAAATAAAATCTCACCTCATCATGTTGGTCTTCTATACAGCATAGTAAATCATGATCACTAAAAATGACAAAAAAAAAAATCACAAAAAAAAAAAAATCTATATATTTACTATGAGTTGTCAATTTAAAATTTGAGCCATTCTTTGAAAATAAAAACTTTGAAAAAAAAAAAAAGTTTTAATTCCTTATTTTGTTTTGATGACTAATTAAAGTAAATTGTAATTATATATATATATATATCTGTGGCCATTAGTCAACTTATGATAAGTGCAAAGTTTGTCATTTTGAGATAAGTATACAGTTTTGTTTATATTTCATCAGATCTTTCATTTGGTCAAACTATGATTGTTGTAGTTTAAAATTATAAATGTTTTAAATTTATTTTTATAATAAATAATTTAATTTATTACCTGATTTATGACAACAAATAAAACTTTCAAACTCTTCTCCTGCAAAATGTCATATTTGCACTTATTATAAATTGACCAATGGCCACAGATGGCCTGAATGAATAAATACAATGTAATAATGTTTTTGTTTTCAAAAAATTAAAAATGTAATAAATCTAAAAACTTGAAACAATGTTAGTTGGCCACTGTACAAAATTGTCTAAAACACTAATATATATATATATATATATATATTAGGGTGTTTCTTACTTTTTGGTTCATTATCATAAAAAAGTAATACCCTTTTTTTATTTTATTTTTTAGAACGATTTTTAGGGGTTGCTACCGACCCTACAGTATTGCGCAAATGTACCCTAAAAATGATTATGTTGCGTATGATGTTATGCAACAAAAGTGGTTGGTGCTTAGCATACAAACCTCTTTTAACTAGTAATTTTTTTACTTTTAGTGTGCAGAATTGTGTCTATAATGCTTAATTGTTTCTTTTGCAGGTTAAACTAGTGTAACTACTGTACTATGATGGCTTCATCAACCAGTGCAACGATAGCTACCAAAAAGAAAACGGAGATATGGCTTATTGGACAGATGTCCTCTTCTTTAGATAGTGTTATGCTTCCATCAAAAAGGGAAGTGTTGGCCCTTTTCTTCCAGTCGATAAAAAATTGGCAAAGCAAGAAGAAGTATCAAGAAAAAGACAAAAAGAAATGAACCGAAAAAGGGACCAAGAGGAGATGGCAAGAAAATCTCGAAAAGAAACATCTTCCAGTGCTTGAAGTTGATGGGTCAGGGTCAAGCCATCTTCTTGAGTTATGCTCTCTTCTTTAGGGTTATCTTCACCTTCAGATGTTCTTTCATCATCATCTGAAGGTGAAGATAACCCTAAAGAAGAGAGCATAACTCAAGAAGATGGCTTGCCTAGTAACCAAGATGACCCTGAGCCATCAACTTCAGGTACACCGGCTCCAAAGCATCCAAGACGTGGCAGGAAAAATATACTGAATGAGAAGTTAGCGGCTAATTTAGATGTGGCTAAATTGAGTGATTGTGGGACAGCACTTGTGTTAACACCGGCATTACAACTTCTTGGTCATGATCCAACAGAATACAATGTTAATCCAGTTACCATTCGAAGGGAACGAATAAAACACCGCAAGAAGATAGCAGAAGGTTTAAGGACGGAATTCAAACTAGAAGTTCCTTTATGTATTCATTGGGATGGAAAATTACTCGCTGACATCACCAGTAAAGAAACTGTTGACCGACTTCCAATTCTAGTATCTGGAGTAGGAGTGCAGCAGCTTCTTAGTGTCCCAACACTACCATCAGGAACAGGTGAAAATGCGGCATCTGCAATGCATGACGTGTCAGTGGCATGGGGAATTAACGATCAAGTAAAGTGCATGTGCTTTGATTCTACTGCAGCCAATACTGGGCCAAGAAATGGGGCTTGCATTTTTCTAGAGCAGAAGTTTGGGAAAGATATGTTGTGGTTGGCATGTCGTCACCACATTCTGAAAATTATTTTGGAAGCAGTAGTTTTGCTGTGTCTCGGCCCTTCAAGTGGACCTGACATACCACTCTTTAAAAGATTTCAGAAAAGTTGGGTCTCATTTGATTCTATAAAGCACCACACAGCACAGCCTGATAAGAATGCTTCAAATGCTCTTACCGATATCACTGATGAAAGAATCGTCTTTTGCAAAGATCAACTATAAATCTTTCAACCTTGTGACGACTACCGAGAACTTTTGGAGTTGTCTATTGTTTTTTTGGGAGGAATACCTTTAAGGGGCATTTCATTTAGAGTTCCTACTGGTCTACACAGTGGTCGCTGGATGGCGAAAGCTATTTATGCCTTGAAGATTTGGATGTTTAGAGACCAATTCAGGTTGACAAAAAGAGAGGAGATGGGAATAAGGGATATTTGCCTTTTCATAGTTCGACTGTACATTACAGCCTGGTACAGATCTCCTGAAGCAACCTCAGCTTCTAGACTTGATCTGCAGCTTTTGAAAGACTTGGATGACTACAAGAACCAGCATCCTGAGATCTCGAAAATTGCTGTGAAGAAGTTACAAAGGCATTTCTGGTACCTATCAGAGTAACTTGTTTCTTTAGCTTTTTTTGATGATGAGGTTTGGCCTGAGACAAAGGTCAAGATGGTCCAAGCATTGAACAAAGTCAATGCTTGGACCATCGAAAGTCAAGATGGTCCAATGTTTCAGATCAGATACCTATGAAGCGGGCTGCTGTGGACTGCTCAGTTATCCAAGAAAAGAAACTGGAGGACTTTGTCACGTTTAATACACGAAGATTTTTCAGCATCACAGGACTTCCATCACACTTTCTTCAAAACAGTGGGAGCGAATGGGAACATGATGATGAGTTCAAGACTGTAAAGTCCACTGTTCGAAGCATGAAGGTTGTCAACAACATTGCAAAACGTGGCATAGCACTAATGGACGAATATAATAGACTACATACAAATAACGAAGAGCAAAAGCAGTTCCTGTTGTAGGTAGTTCAAAAATATAGACAGAAATATCCTGACAGAAAAAAGACAAGTCTCATGAGCAATTAATATTAGTACAGTAACTATTGTCTTAAATAAACCTACAATCAAAGTAAAAAAGCATGTTTATTGCTGTCTTTTAATAAATAAGTAGAAATGCAATGACAGAAAATGGATGTTTTTAATGCATGTAATAAGTAAATAAATGTGTACCAAGTAAATGAATCATTATCACCAGTCTGCATTCAGTTTTATGATTTTTTCCTATGTTAATGACTAAGAGCGCATAGTAAAATATGCCTTAAGTTTCAATGACTGGTAGCGCTCAGTAAAAATGTTTTTTTCCCCCTTGAAATTTTTACACATTTGTTTTCTCACCAAAATGAACTATTTCAGTGGGTGGCCCACTGAAAAAAAAAAAAAAATTTTTTTAACCCTAAATAAGAAACACATAAGGAAAAAGAACATTAACAGAAAGCTTATGCGATGCAGTAAAGGTCAAGACATCCAAGTTTCAAGTAGATTTGTAACACAAGTTTAACTGTTTATAATCTATATCAATGGTCTGACATGACATATTGGCAGCAAAAGCATCCACAAAATGCATGCAGATGACACAAAAGGCGTCAGTTAGTTAACACTTAAGATAATATTGTCAATTAAGTTTAAATATGGTATATGCAACTTAACATCAAAAAATGTAAACTTATGCACATTAACCAAACCAAATCTGTTCCTTATATGTATTTCATTGATAAAAATTACTCAAATGGCATAACCCAAAAAACCCAGCTAGAATCAATAACAGTGGAAAAATACCTTGGTGTTCAACTTTCTGATGATCTAGAGTACAAGAGACAAGTATTCAGCGCTGCTGCTAGGCAAATAAAATTTTAGGTGTTTTAAAGCATACCTTTGTTAGCAGAGAAGTGAAAATTTGGAAAAACTACACAACCTATGTTTACCCCATCTAGAATATGCTAACATGGCCTGGTGCCCTCACCTAAAAAAAGATATTAATGCAATTGAAAACTAGGTTATAAAAATACCCCATTAATTGAAACAATTTGACTAAAAGACAAGATGTGCTAAACTTGACCTACTTCACTTAGTGACAAAACATGCTGATCTTATCCAAAAATTCAAATTCAAAAACAAATTGATTAAATTAACTGATATAATTTAATTAGATATTATCCACTGATTTATGTTTAGTCACCACAAAGTTTTTATTTTCATTTTAGTTCAACATTTTCTGTGGCCAGTTATACTAGTAAGCTTGCTTGCTAATGACAAGCTTATGGTTTAATTCTGTTCTGTGTAACTTAAACTCAATATAAATGTTACTTATTTTGGGTAGATTGACTATGGTCATTACCCAAAAAAGCCATTAATACAGGGTGAAATTAACATACATTCCAGATATTTAAAATGGGTCTTTTTTTCAGTTAATGAAATGTTTGATATGATGAAAAACAACATAGACTTTTGGGGTGGTACTGCAACTTAGCTATGCCAAATAGTTCTTAAATTGCTAAATTGTTTGGGCAAAGTCCTCCTCCACCTTTTAAAAAAAAGTGGGGTAGAAAAAACATACTTAAAAATATTTAATTAGGTCTCAAGATAATAAAGTAATAAATTAGGGTTGGCTATAAAACCCAAAAAAGCATATATATACTTTGCTGCTGAAAGAAAAGTGCCCATTATAGTATTTATAGAAGAGAAAAAGAGAAACAACATTACAATTATTTGACAATGGTTGAAGTTTGGCTGCAAGTGCAGGTCCAACTATGTTTACAATGCATTTTTGTCAGTGTCTCAAAGGGAAAGGGCATCATGCGAAGATCTACTCCAAATATGGCAACAATATTCCATACAAGGATGAATTTGAGATTTATAGAGATAGAGAATAGAATCCTTAGTAAGAAAGTGGCAAGCACGATAAAGAGATGGAACCTTAGCAGATGCTAATTTTGCAATCGATTTGGTATTTGGTTTCCAAGAAAGATCGGAAGTAAGAGTTAATCCTAGAAGATGAAGAGTAGATGACTCATCGAGTACCTCACCGTTCATAAATATAGGAAGATCTAAATTATTGCGATAATGATTGACTGAAAAAAATTGAGTTTTATCTGTATTGAAGTTCACCAGCCACTGTGACCCCCATGCTGTAGCAGAAGTGAGATCCTTTTCAAGCTCAAATGCCCCCTTCAAGCAATCAGAGAGTGTTGGTTTCTTATCACGACAAGAGTAAATGGTAGTATCATCAGCAAACAATGCCACTTTAGATGTGAGAATATCTGAAAGATCGTTAATGTAAATTAAAAAGAGTATAGGGCCAAGGATAGAACCTTAAGGAACCCCTGAAGTTACAGAGTAAGAAGAGTGCTGACCATCAAGGACAACTTTTATGCTACGATTGGAAAGGAAGGATTCAATAGTCTTAAAGATGTTACCAGATACATCACAGAAAAAGAGCTTATCGAGAGTTCCAGCATGCCAAACTTTATCAAAAACGAAACATCGAGAGTGATAGCCCTAATCGCTCCACGTTTCTCTAATGCCTAATAAAACCCATCAGTTATTACCGTTAACAAATCAGCAGTAGAATAAGAAGTTTGAAATCCATATTGATGATCAGAAAGCTATTAGATTCATGATAAGAGAATTAAAATCTCAAAAACCTTGCTTTTGACAGTAAGAAGTCTAATGAGATGGTAGTTAAACAAGTCAGATTACTCTCAAGAATTTTTGAAAATAGAGATAACAGATACCGCTCTACAGCAGGCTGATAAACAAGACTCTGATTAGCACTTGTTGAATAGTTTTGAAAATATAGATGAAAGCTATGGTCAGTATAAAAATAGTCAATTCAGTACACATATAGTCAATAGTTAAATGTTTTACTTTCATAATGCTCTAGTATACTATTCTGACAGTTTTGCATCAGTGATATTTTAGAAATATTTCAAATCTAAACTTTTTTTTTGAATTCACCTCTCTAAGGCTCCGGAAGGGGCACTACAGTCAAGGAGACTACACATTAAAAAAAAAAAACTTTATTTGTAACTCTTTGTTAACCTTGATAAACTAAGTCACTGTGCTGGAAACAGTTTAAGTGCTGTATCTCCGGAGATTTAGGGTGGATTTGAACTTTGAACCTTTTGATTGTTATTTGAGTGAACTACCACTAGTTTATTAACCCTAAAATAACTAATAAAAAGGAATAAGCCTGCAGCATGCTCAGGAGCTGTTAAATTAAAAAAAAACTGCCTTATAGCAATTAAACCCTTAAAATTACAACTAAAAAACCAATTAAACATTTATAAAAAAAACATAAATAATTGATAAAGCTAACCAAAACCAAGATACCTTGATTATGGTTGGTTGATGATTGATAATGGTTGGTTGATGGTTAGTTGATGGTTGATGATGGTTGGTTGATGGCTGATGATGGTTAGTTGATGGTTGATAATGGTTGGTTGATGGTTAGTTGATGGTTGATGATGGTTGGTTGATGGTTGGTTGATGGTTGATAATGGTTGATTGATGGTTATTTTAGACTACTTTTTTTGTAAGTATCTGCTAAATCCTTTATTTCATGTTTATATATTTACAGATAAGAAAATTGTAGAATGTCAGCTTACCAGTAACTGTCTGAACTTATTGCAAAGTTAGTTTATATGTTTTTAAAACACATTTTGTAGTCAGATTATATAAAACCAATAGCAATGCCAAGTAATGTACTTAAATTTGTCACAAATAGACAAGTAGCATAATTATAAATCTTATTTATTATCTAAAGTCGTTGCAAATTTATCTCTTATTATAAATTTATCTTATTGCAAATTTTTATCTTAATATCTTACATTAAGTGTTCAAAATCTGCAAAATCAATTGAATAATACATAGCTAAGTTAAATTACAAGAATATGTTTTTTAATAAATCTTAGAATTTGAATTAAAATTAAAAAAAAAATTCTTACAATGTTGACAAAATATTCCATCTTTTTTTTCTTGTCACAAATTCAAACAATACTGAAGAATTAACTGTTAAGTAAATTGTAATTAAAAAAAAACTGTAATTAAAAATTATCATTTATCATTCATTTTTATTATTAAATTCATCATTCAAAATAAACTAACAACTGAAGAATAATACTTACCAGAAGGAGCACCTTTATGCTTCTTTGCTTCTTCACTTACATAAACAAATATGTCAGTTAAGAGCTCTAACAAATGAAGGCCTAGAAAACAAAGAACTTTGATGAAAATGTCCTCAATCTTCCTTATATATAGCTAATCCTAGAAAAGGAAACAACAGATGCAAAATTTATCATAAGTTAATCAAAGACTTTTGGAAAAGTAAAAAAATCTGCAAACTTTTTGAACTTGAAAAAGATTTTAACAGAGTACCATGAGAGGTAGTGCTTTGAGCTATTTAGGTGTTGAAAAATTGCTGGCAATATTTGTCATGGCTGTGTATGAAAATAACAGCAATCAGCAAAACAAATTGTTTTGGAATCTGTCTCTTAAAAGTGTTGGTTTACTGTGGGAGCACACCTCTGGGATCACTGGTAACTTAAGTTTACTATAGGAGCAATTTTATACAGATGATTGAATAAAATATTAAAAAATAATTAATATTATTAATATAAATATTAATTAGTAATTAAAAGCAATTAACATTAATATAATTAATATTAATATTTTAGTGATAGAAAGATGGATTGGTTTATGGAATGATTAACATCATTAAAAGGATTAACATGAATAAGAATAAAGTTATGCATTGTAAAGTTAAGAATGAACAAGTAATAAAAACTGGAAAGTGCAAAGTATCTAGAAAAAGAGTTAGTGCTCCTAAGTTATCTCTCCTAACAGCAAGAGATTAAAGATTAAAAACATAGTTATACACCATAGCACCAGAGATAATGTAAGATGATGGTTGTGAAACATGAGCAATAAAGGTTGATGATGTCCAGAGTCTGGAGGAAAAAAAAGGTATCATAATGAATGTATACTTTAAAATTAAAAAAAGAAAACCAATTATCTTGAATCAAGAATACATTGTATTAATAGGTAGGGTGTGTTATTGTAATATAGTAATCATTATTTTTATTATTATTAAGTAGATCATAAGTATGGATCAAAAACAAAACTTTTAAAAAAAGTTTTTGTTTAATTTTTCTGTTGTTTTTTTCTTCATTTTTCTAATGTAAAATAAAATAGTGAATTGAAGATCAAAAGTTCATTCATTCAAAAATTAAATTAAATATTGTTAGTAAGATTGAAACTTTTATTTTTGTTCATTTATTATCAAAAACCATCAACTCTTAATTGCCAACAAATAAAACTGAAAAAAAAAAAAAAAAAAAAAGTAAAAGTAAAAACCTGTTCTTTTTCGTTGGTACGAAGACAGAGGAGTGAGACATGTCCGAACAATCCTAATAACTTCTTCAACAAATTCTAGACAAATTTAAATTTATGTTTAGACAAATTTAAACAAAGTTTAAAAAGATCTGAAAGATTTAAAGATTTAAAAATTAAGTTCACCTATATTAAGTTACCTATTAAATGTTCTAATTCAGAGTGATCTTTCTTTTTTTTACACAAAATAACACTAAACAAATAGTAAACAAATTAGATAATAATTAAATAATAAAAAAAAAAGCTTAAACTTATAACTTTTTACTAAATAGTTTTTGAAAAATATTAAAAAAGGTTCAACTAAAAAATGCAAAAAAAAAAAAAATTTGCAAAACATAAGTTACAAAAAACAAATAACATAAAATATAAAAATAAATTCTAACCAACTTTCTCTAACATTCTTTAATAACTTTTTCAATGAAGAAACAAACTTTTGACGAAAACTGGATGAATCAGAATTTAAATTATATAAAACATACTGTAAAACCATTGATTGGATTGTTGATGTTAAAGGTTCTAAAATATCAAACTAACTTCATCAAACTTTTCTTTTTAAAAGTCAGCTTTTTTGCCAAATAATTAAGATCATGTTTTTAAAGGATTGTCCATAAATTATGGATAATATAGGATTGTCCATAAATTATGCAATGCTTAACTTATTTAAAAAATAGAAGTAGGAGATCATTTGCTCTTTTCATAGATCATCCTTGTCATATTTTAAATATCCGGAAAATTGTTTGGATAAAATATCCAGAAAAAATAAGGAATGTGTTTTTACTTATTTTCTTTTTAATTTCCCTTTTAGATAAGTTGTTTCTAATTTTTTTTGACACTTTTCATAATTTTTCTTTGAGTGATAAGTGAAAAAGCCTAAAAAACAAATATATTACAAAAATATATACCTCAACTTGCATGTATTGAAAATGTTTTAGATATCCGGAAAAACTAAAAGTTAAATAAACTATCTGGAATTCCGGAAATATCATGAAAAAGATAATCCCTGTCTTTTGCATGGTGGTTTTCATTGAACTCCAAGCACTATTTTAAGTTTTGGTGTAATTAAAGATACTATGAGGGAAAACTTTCAAACTTGTTTGCTTTGTTTATTAATTAAATTTAGCGTTACATGATTTATGGACATCCCTAACATCAGTTTCATTAATACTAGTTTCTTTTATTATAAAGATTTTCCCACTTATTATAAGCATAATTAGATACTGGTAACTTAGCATAGCAATGAGATTAGTAGTATAGCAGTGAGATCCCTACGTGACAATCTTTTGTAAGGTGTGACATGCAAAAATTAATAACATATTATAGTTTTACTTGTTTACCAGTATAAGTTTGTAAATAAAGCAAAATTTCAAAAAAGCTACTTGGTCACCAAATTCAAACACAGTGGTCAACATACACATATTAATTCAAATTCATCCTGATTGAAATCATAATAAGAATTGCTGGGAAAACTTTATCCTCAAATAGACCCCAACAACACATCGTCAAAATCCATAAATTTCAACACAAAACCATCATCATCGTCATCATCATCATCATCATCATCATCACCATCACCATCATCATCATCATCATCATCATCATCATCATCATCATCATCATCATCATCATCATCATCATCATCATCATCATCATCATCATCATCATCATCATCATCATAAAAATAACTTTATTAACTAATGTCATAAAAACCTGTTAGCTTAGGATTGTTGCACAGCACTTCAAAAGCATCACTTCGGATATTTAAATCAATATTATTCAAGCAACTGTTTAAAATATCACTTCGCTAAAAATTGATTGTAAAAATAAAACTAAAATAATTTAAATGTTAATTTAAAAAAAAAAAAAAAAAACATCTTCATAATACCAGTTCAAGATCTTGTGTTGTTATGATTTTATTTATTCTGGCATGCTTCAAAGAAATAACATAGGCATGACAGCATAATGGTGAAGACAGACATTTAAAATTATTTTCAAGAACACTGAAGGTTTCTGGCAGTAGCTGGAAAGTAGTTGGGACTAAATACTGACCAACATTTTGACGAACACAACTAAAGACAAAAAAAATCTTCTTTTTTTTTACAATTTCAATTTACCACTGATATTTAAATTGATATTTAAACTTGTTTACCACAAATATTTAAAACTTGTTTATCACATATATTAGAATTAAAAAAAGGTTATATTGAGAATTTATACACAAAAATTTCAATAAAAATTTTTTTTACAGTATTTAAATTTTTTCTTTTATTTCAGCCCATTTTTTGAACTTCTTAGGAAATCTTGTTTGTACTAACAATAAGCATGTATAAATAGCTTAAATACTTACATAATAATTGAATCACTTACAGTTGTTCATTTTGCATAGCAGATGATAGAAAGGCTTCAAAATAGGTACACCATTCGATAACAACATCCTTAAAACAACAAATAATAAAAATGAATAATGGACTCAATTTTCCTTATAATTAATCTGAAATGAAGTTACACGTGATTCATAGATTAACTAAAATCTAAATTTGTAGCAAGTCAATCTGTATTTACATCAGAAATGGCATCCGATGATTGTTTGATATAGATAAAAAAAAAATTTCAAATGTTATTTAAAGTAACTAAACTACATTTAAATTCTTCAAATGCAAAATTTTAAAAATAATTATTTAATCACTTTTTAGTAAAATTCTTAAACAATTTATTTTTAATAAATAAAATAAAAGATAAGTAATAATATATACTTTTTTAATGTTAATTCGCCTCCCCAGCCTCCTCAAGGCCATGAAAGCCACTACAGTCAAGGAGGCTACTTAAGTTGTGGTTACAACCCTCTATAAATCTAAAACGCAAACCTTGTCGAACAAGGCAGCTGCGTGGAGAAACAAGTTGAGAATATAATGATACAATACCAACATAAATTAATATAACTACACAGGAACACATATACATGTATACAAACACATATATACATCAACACAAATAGATACATAGTTATATATGCATAAATTACATAAAAAATTGCCTATAAAATCTATGAACAGATTTTGCAAGAACAATTTTAATGTCTAAAAGTTTTAAATTTAGTACATTTTTCATTATTTTATATTCATAGGTAATGTTTAAGATGTTTTCTACTAAATATTTTTTTATTTTCATCTTTTATAGTTTTTATTTTTATTCTTAAAGCTTATTTTTCAGCTCTTTTTTTCTTTATATTCTATCTTTTATAGCAAAAACACTTTAAAAACAATCCATTAGAAAAAGCAACGGATTGCTTTTTTCCATTAAATCAACAAAGTTATTCGTGACCTAAAACCAAAAATTTAACTGAGTAAAATTAACTATTTACGGATTCTTTGAAATTTTGTTATTTCAACGAATTAAATAATCAAATCTGTTGAAAAAAAATTGAACTTTTTATTAAAAAAGGTTTCCAATAAAAATTATAAAGTGCTTTCTCTGTAGATTATATTTTTAAATCTTGCTTGTTTGATTGTCAATATATTATAGTTCTTTATTTATAAATGATAAAGTTGTAAATGCGTTTTTCTTAAACCACATTTACATTGTCAATAAAAGGTTTGTTGCAGCTTGTTTAACTTGCCATTTTTTAAATAGCTTCACATTTAGACTAGCTATTTAAAAAAAGAGTAATTTAAATTGTATTTATCCATTTGCTTTTTCTATTATATTTTAGTAAAGAAAGCAAATGTATAAACAAAATTTAAATTGCACTCTGTTATTTATAATTTTGAAGGTTATTAAACTTATTTTAAATTTTCATTAAAAAAAATATACATTCAATGCAAAAAGAATTAAATATATTTTTAATTTTTTTTATATGACAAACTAAAGGGTTAGTTGAACAATTATTTCTATAAAATAGACTATATGGCTTGTATATATTTTTGTAAAATTTTCTATTTTAGACGTGATATGTAGTAAATTACGATATAATTTAAATCAGTTGTAAAATTAAAAATGTTAACATTTCTTTTGATGGGTATCTTTATTTAGGTTAGTTTTAGTTAAGTTTACATAAAGCTAGTTTATATGCTTTTATTATTTGCAATTTTAGACACGTGGCATGGGATATCACACTGTAAATTTAAATTAGTTGTAAAATTAAAAATGTTTACTTGCATTCCTTTTTATGGGTATATTTATTTAGGTTAGTTGCAGCTAAGTTTACATATGGCTTGTTTATATGCTGTTATAATTTACTATTTTAGGCACGTAGAATGCGATATCACACTGTTTCATCAGTTGTAAAATAAATCAGTTATAAAATGTTTACTTGCATTTTAATTTTGATGGGTATTTATTTAGGGTAGTTACAGCTAAGTTTGTATATGGTTTGTTATAATTTGTGTATTTAAGTTTGTATATGCTTGTTAAATTCTAATATTAATACTTCTAATGGGTTTATTATTATTAAATAAAAAGTTACGAGACTTCTTATTTAATAAAACTAAATAAAGAATTAGTAACAAATGTTTCCTACAGGTTTATGAGTAAAAATTTATTTCCATTATATATTATGGTATATCATTAGTATTCAGTATTTTCTTTATTGTGTTTTAAGGTTTGTTTATCTTTAAGGAATGGATTATATTATATTGATTATATAGATGATATATAGATTATATTATATGAGATTTCATTACAAAATAGTCCTTCTTTTTAATATTATTAAAAATAAGGACTATTTTGTAATGAAATCTCAGATCTATCTGGTTTAATTCTTTTTTAATTTTAATAAAGGGAAAAGACTGTCTAATTTAATAATTCCTTTAATTTAACGAATTGTTTGTTGCACGAACGGAATATATCTGTAACTTCAACAGACTAATAACGACGAACTTCAATCCGTTAAAAGTTTAATCCGTTAACATAACAGAAAACCTGTTGATACAATAGCGACAGATGCAGTTTGTTGTATATAACAGATTTTATATTAGAGTGAAGTAACATTAGCTGAAAATTATTTAAAATAATTAAAAAGAAATAATAACTAAAATCAATGACAGAAAAAAATCAAACAATAAGTTTTCATATTTCATTGGTAAGTAATATCCAGAATTTTTTGTTTAGAAACCCAAAAACCCAAGTTTATCTAGGTTTTTGCAATTTTATTTAAAATGGCAAAAAACTGGAAAAAATTTTTTATAAAAAATAATTTCCTGAGTTATTTTTTAGCTACAGAACTTTTTAGAATATTGTGTTTATGTAACTTCTATTAATGAATTCTAAAGAAAGAAACAGTAAAAAAATCTAAAATAAAAGACTTTAAAAGAAGAGACCAGTAATAAGTAAGTAAAAAAAATCTAACTTTTTTTTTTTATATATATACACACCTTTTGTGTGTCTATATATATATATATAAAATTTGATACAAAGGTTTTACCATATAAAATAGAAGCGAGGTCAGCAATTTTTTGCCAACCTCAAACACTTCTTTAGATCAGCATTGCTAAATGGCAACTCTAATTCCGAGGGCTGTATATACATAAACACACACTGTGTTTCACCATCAGTAGGTTCATCAGGAAGAAATCTTTTTTTTCTTCCTGATGAACCTACTGAAGGTGAAACACAGTGTAGAAGAAATCAAAAACTAGATAAGTGTTTTTACTAATTTATATATATATATATATATATATATATATATATATATATATATATATATATATATATATATATATATATATATATATATATATATATAATATATATATATATATATATATATATATATATATATATATATAT
>NC_088928.1:3455000-3587500 GCF_038396675.1 Hydra vulgaris | reverse complement strand
GTTAATTAAAGACTCAAAAACTTTGCTTATAATAGGAAAAAGACTAATGGGACAGTAGTTAGACGAATCAGATCGCTCTCCAGAATTTTTTGGAAAATAGGGATAATAGATGCTGCTTTCCAGCAATCTGGAAAACAAGACTCTGATAAGCACTTGTTGAATAGTTTTGAAAGTATAGACGACAGCTCTGGAGAACATTTCTGCAAGACAATAACAGGTATGTTGTCCGGGCCACAAGCTGTAGAAGAGTCTAAGCAGGGAATCATTTTAGATACAGAAGCTGGAGTGATACAAATGTTAAGCAATGGATCAACCTGTTTGACAGCTATATCAGGTAGAATGCAACTAGTGGAATCAAGAGATGATATTGATGAAAAGTTCTTAGCAAACAATTCAGCTTTGTTAGGTGAGGTGACAAAGTCTGAACCATACAAGAGAGGTGGAATTACAGATTTGCCCTGATTATTGATACTATTGCCCTGATTATTGATACTAATTGCCCTGATTATTGATACTGAAGATTCTCCAGAAGTCACGAGAGCCTAATTTTTGTGATAAAATACAAGATTTCATGACCTGAGAATAGCGGGCTTTGACGTTACGCAAAACCTTTTTAGTAATAAACAGACATCTGTTTTCTGTAGAATTGTTTTACTGATAGATATGGTAGATAAGTAATGGTTTCGATTGGCAATTGCAGCAGCACAATGTGAGGAAAACCATGGAGAAGAGTGAGGCTTGACCTGGAATCATTGAGAAGGAATAAAAGATTCCATGCCAGCCTGAATCCATGAAGTTATATAAGAAGCACATTTGTCAACAGGAAGATGAAAGATTTCTACCCAAGGGCTAGCACCAAGAAAATAACGGAAAGAGTTCCAGTCAACTTTATGGTAGTTGTAAGAGGTATGATAGGGGGATTAAGATGATGAAGAAGAATGAGATAATAGTTTTAGAGAGATCAAACTGTGATTTGAAGCACCTAAAGGTGAATGTGGAGAAACTGAGCCCTGACTAGGATCAGAAACAAGACATAAGTCAAGTAGAGAAGGTAAATGATTTGGGTTATCTGGAAAGCGAGTTGGAAAGTTGACTACTTGAGTTAGGGATTGAGAAAGGCAAAAGTTGTGGGCTTTAATGCCTACAGAATTACTGATACTAGAGCCAAGCTATTCAGTGTGATGAGCATTAAAGTCACTGACAGCAACAATATTAGCTGATGGATAAAGAGAGAGGGCTTGGTCAATATGATCAGAAATAACATCAAAAAAAGTGCAGTCTTGAGATGAAGGAGAGCGATATAGAGCAACAAGATAAAAGTGATAGTGTGAAGTGGTGCTAAATGAAAGCACATAAAAGAATAGTCTGTGAATTCAAATCTAGTTTCCCGACAAATGGGTGAATTCTTACAAATGTAAATGCAATGCACACCAAAAGTACAAATAGGGAAACCATCCATGCGCAACATGGCACTGTTAAAACTACCATAGTGTTCGGGAAACCTGACTACCAGCCAGCCTCAAGACCATAAAATTGAGTTTTAGAGCTATACCCTCTTTAGGAGATAATAGAATGAGTTTCCTAGTCATAAAAACAGAGACACAAGCAAAACCCATGCATTGAGTCAAGTAGATCCAGCATTCAACATCCTAAACTGGAAACAATGTATTATAAATACATCTGTGCCAGCCTAATAGATGAAGAAGGGGTGCGAGGCTGGTCAACAGATAGAATCTGTTTACATCTTAAGTCTTTGTCTAGGAGGCCTTCTACAAGACAGTAGCCGGATACATTTAACATCTGCCCAAGATGAGTATTTTTATCGAGACACCATCTCTAGCCTTTGCTTAACCAAGAGTCCCAAGGCAGGGGGTGTTTTAAGTTTGAGTTGGCATCTCCTAGTCTTTGCCTAAAATGGCATATCCTATACAGCAGCAGAACATGAAGCAGATTGTACTGGGTTACATGTTACCAGTAGCAGGATAACCTGACCTGACGATATAGTTATTTTTAGTTGTTAGTTAGGTTTGTAGCGAGCTTTGTAATTTTTTAATAAGAATTTATTTTCGTGACAGCACTTTGATATAATTTCGGTTCTTTTATTTAGCAGTTCTTCAGGTTTTGGATACGATATAGTAGCAAATTTATCATACAAACATAGCAGGCACCTTTTGGAAATATTTGAGTGGGGGGGGGGGGGATACAGACTTGAGAATAGACCATGTTAGTATAGGGGTTTTGTTAAAATTGTTTTTCAAATCCCAGATGTAGCTTGATAGGGAGGTAGACTTTTTGTATTTAACATTAATGAATGATGATTTGTAGTTGTTATATCTGGTTTTCCAGTCACCTTTATTTTTTAATCCGATATAAACTTTGTTGGGTTGGTTTTTTGCTTTTTGTGGATTTTTTTTTTTTGTTATTTAGGTGCCCCAAGAAGACCTAATGGCCTTGTCACAGAGCACCGTAGAAGTGCATTTAACCAGGAAGTTTATCCCTCCTTCCTTACCGTGACGCGAAAATATGTCCAAAGCTCGTTTCTAACCTGGATCTCCTGCTTATCAAGCAAGCGCTCTAACTAATGCGCCACGGCCGCACTTTGCACTTACCTTTCAGGGGGCATTCTGCTTTGTTTTTGGGTCATTATTTTTCAATTCTTGAAAAGATAATTTTTTTGTTGTAGTTTTTTATAATTTTTTTTATATTTTTAGTGCAACTGTAGTTTACCTTTTCAGTGTATCTGTTTAAGATTTTGTGAAGTTTGTGTGTCTTAGGGAAGTTTTTTTCTAGTAAATACAAGAACATTTTTGCAACATTTGTGGAGATGTTTTTATTAAATTGGGGGTTGAACCATACATTATTTAAATATACATTATTTAATGAGCTTTATAAAGAAATGGCTTCTTTCATTATCAGGGTGTTACCCTGGAGTTCCCAATTGGTTAAAAACTTCCAAAACTCAATAACCTTTTTTTTTTTTTTTTTGCGAAGTATTAGGACAATATACGTAAAAATTCCCAATATTTTGTAGAACAGTAACAATAAATATTGCCAATATCACAAAAAAGTAGTAAAAAATATATTCCTGATTGTATGAATAAAATATAACACCCTGATTGTATAGGATAAAGAAATGGCCCCTGTTAATATGTGGGATTCTAACACTTATGAAATTTGCATTTTCACAACGTGAACTGTTTAAAAGATTTGAGTTTTTATAACATGATCTTTGAAATAATTTCAAAAATTAAATTTATAAGATTTTCGAGAAAAGGTGTCAATAGTTATAGGCAAAATAATTCAATTTATTCAACTATTTTATCATTGATTACAAAAACATCAGAATTAAATGCTCAATGATTCACTATTATATTGTAATTTTTTTTTATAACTGAACTTCTTAAGGAATTATTGATTCATAAAGGTTAATCTTAGGGTTACTATTTTAGAATTAAGGATTTCTCTGGATCAATCAAAATTTACCTGAGTGACAAATTAAATCAGCATGATTTGCTTTTTAGCCTTTGCAAAGGCAACTTAGCTAGGAGAAGAAAAACTCTGATATAAAAAAATTGATTAAATAACAAACGAATTAAACTATTTAAATAACTTTGTAAAATCATTGATAAAAAAAAAAAAATTAAATAAAAAACGATGTTCAACCATTGCTATGACAACCAGAATAATATTGCACGATCAACCTACCTCATATTTTTAAGAATAGCAGTATAAAAGTTATTTGAAGCCACTGGTAGGTTGCTGGTACCCATACATTCTAACATTTCTTCATTGAATCGCTTATGAAGGGATAGCAACTTATATATAAAAAGATTAATATAAACTATATATTTATAAAATGATTTATTTTTATAATCTGCTTTTATTTATTGTGAATTAAAACATATCACAAGAGAGAAAAAAAGAACTATACTATAAATACTATTTTTATTATCATTACTATTTTATAATTATTACTAATTATATATATATATAAATCTGTATTTTTAGTGTTTACTTAAGATTAGTAAAATTACTAATTGTAAATATCCATGAAAATACTTTTCAGAATATATATGATTGATTGAATAAAGGTGCCTATAACCATAGCATTTTATTTGGGTTTGCATCTACGGCTCTAACTTGTTATATAAAATCTTATTTAAAATAAGATTACATATATTTAAGATATGATTTTTTATTTGAGTTGAAAAAACTAAGTTTTGGAGATTTAATATTTAATATTCAAAAAACTTTTATGAGTATATTTTAATTAAAGTAACATATAAAATAAACAATTGAAGTAAAAACGACTGCTTGCAGTTGGTGGTATCTATGGTGTGTGTGTGTGTGTGTGTGTGTGTGTGTGTGTGTGTGTGTGTGTGTGTGTGTGTGTGTGTGTGTGTGTGTGTGTGTGTATATATATATTCAATATGATAAATTTAACTTTATTTACAAAAACAAATTTATAATTTTATAATTACATAACATAACTAGTTATCAATAAAATATATTAAATTATATTTATATATATTACATTGAATTAAAAAAAACTTTAAATAAAAATTTAAATTCAATATTAAAAAAAAGTTGTTTAGGATTACTTTAGTAAAACCAAGATAAGACACAAGTTCACTCAGTAGAGACCATCTTCCTTTCATATACCATGCTTGATTAATTAAAATTGAAGCCAAACGATTATAAAACTTGTAAAAAAATTTATGAAGAAAAATTAAAAAAAAGCAAAAAAGTTTACAGCACTAACTTTCCAACAAAAACAATCTCATAGTAAGTAAAAAAACCAAAAAAAAAAACCTCATTTTTAGTGGTAAAATTAATGTTAACATCAATGACACGGAGATCACACTCCTCTTTATATAACTGTAGTGTTAAAGAAAAAATTTGTTGAACAAAATATGGAACATTTTCAACCTAAAATAAGAAGTTATTTTTAAACTATCTTAAAAACTCAACAACAACAACAATAACAACAGCAAAAAATACATAAAAAAATATTTCTCTTTTTCAAATTTTTTACAGATATATAAAAACACATTATTTTTGCAGTGTTTGAAATAATTGTTGTCTACTTTTGGAAAAAAATGATACTTTGATCTCATAAATCAAAGTAAATTAGACCAAACTTTATAATAAACTCAAAACATTTTAAAACTAAAAGTTAAAATCATTAAATCACAAAATATTTTTGATTGGTGAAATAAACACAGTTTTAAGACTAACAAATTTTATAATGACTTTTTTTGAATTAAATTAATTTGAAATAATAACTAGAAAGCTTAAAATTTTGTGAAAGTCTAAAAAATAGTAAAAATGCAAATTTATTATAGGTGGAAAAAACATTGTTTGGAGAACACATTATAACAATTCAAGCTAAATAATAGAAAATATAAAAATAATTTTAAAATGGAGGCAGACAAAAAGTAAAGGAAAATTATTTTTTATTTTTTAAATTCTCTAAATGAATAAACTTGGGTTAAAAGTTTCTGTCATCATTGTGTTTAAAGTTCTTTTTGTTTTTTATAAATTTATAAAATTATAAATTTATTTATAAATTGCAGTACTTATTATGAGTAGAATTTTTAGGTATAAAAAAAAATATTATTAATAAAATCTAATTTGTTTAAAATTAGATTTTTTATTTTAATGAGGGTTTCTTAGGCATTATTTGACTTTATTATTGCACATTAACCTATTGCACATATACAAAAAGTATAAGACATAAAGTGTTATGCTTTCAAAAACTAGGTGAAAATTTATGGAGAACTGTTTGATCATTTACTTTTCAATTTTTTCAATTTGGTAAATCAGTGTTGATCGCCTTTAAATTTTGAGTGCTGTATTAACTTATGCCTTCACTGTATTTACTCATGTCCTTCAAAGTTATTTTTAAAGAATTAAAAAAAAAAATGATAATCTATCTAATAATAATTATTAAAAAAAACACGCAGTTAAATAAAAAAAACAAAGACATTTACCAAATCTTCTGCATGACACCATACTAAGCTCAATAAACTTTCCAAGTACAAAGAACTTTTATACATAAATAAAGTACCATTACAGTAAAGTGGAATGAGTTTACAAGTTTGAACATGTAACAACCACAAATGCATAGCTAAAAAAAGGAAATCTTTAAAAAATAATCAAAAGAACAAAAAATATTGCAAAGTTTACCTTTGAAAGCAAGATACTTGATAGAACTATCAGATGCATTTTCACAATACAACCGAATAACTTCAAATAACACATGAATAAATGGAAATCCATTCTAAATATCAGAAAGCATAAAATTTGAGCTCATAAATTCAATAGAATGATAAAAAAATTTTGTGAGGAAATTAGTTTTTTGCCAACAGTCTTTTTCTCAAACAATAAATAAATTCCTTAAATAAAAAATGTAATCACTAATAAGCTATCTGTACAAAAAAATTTATTTTAAACATGTTTATAAATTTATTTTAAACATGTTTTACATCACAAAGTGTGTTGATAGCTTTGGATTTTGTCTTTAGAAGCCCAACAATTAAACTCATTTGTGCATATGGAGATGACACATTTGACAACACAATCCAGGTGTTTTCAATGTAAATAGTTTTCTTTTTATATTCCCCAATAGTACCTATAAATAATTAATACAAAATAATAATAATAATATAATAATATAAAAATATAAAGAGATAAAGAGATAAAAAGATAAAACTTTAACTGTACAATTCTATACACAAAAATAGTATCATAGCAAAATATTGTTACCATGGAAATAGATACCAGTATAATCTTAGCAAAACATAAATACAAAAAATACCCGTATAATCCAGAAAGTCTTTTAAGGTTTCCAAAACAGATTTACTTTGATCAACTACATCAAATAAGAGAGCAAAAACAGTTCCACATAGCAATGAACAGTCTTTGGAAAACCTCTGAAAAAAATTTTAGAATAATTATAAATAAAAGTTAAAATAATTATAATAAATATATGATATGTAAAATCTCATGTTTTAATTCTTAAAAATTTATTTCAATACTAAAAAAACAACTTGCAAAAAACTATGTGAACATAACAAACAGTATGAACATATTTAAAACTATCTGAATATAAAAACCAAAATTTATTTATTTTTGTTTTTCGAGTCAATTTTCCTTATATGCAAAACTAAAAATTTCAAATAACTGGAGGAGAGTCGAAATACCAAGCCATTTTTATAAAACTATCCCCCCAACCTCCTTAGAACCACCTTTGGAGTGGTAATCTTCTAAAAAAAGTTTTTTTACAAATCATCTTTATTATTATTTGTTATATTTCATAAGTGATAGCCATTAAAATCATTATTCAACACTTTTCAAAAATCATATCAAGTATAAAAAAGATTCTTAGCATGACAATATTATAAAAAAGTTAAAATAAGGTTGTCAAGAGTAACAAATTTAAAAGTGTTATTCTGGAGATAATAAAACTTAGTAATAAAATATACAACAATATTTTTATCAGGGCCTCACTTGCAATGATAAACTAAAACTCGCAATGATAAAACTAAAAAAAATTTATTTTTACTTTCCATTTCTATATTTTATTTATATGAATACATTTTTATTAATATATTTTTATAAATAAAATATAGAAATGGAGTTAACTTGTAAAGTACAAAAATCTAAATTTTTATATGTGCCTCATGTGCTTCATTAGAGCCATATTATTGACACAGTGTAACGTGATAGTGTCTTGTACAAAATAACCTTATCTATTGGTTGCACAAAATATGTTGGTGGTGTAATAGCAACAATTATAACAGCAGTACAAAATAACCTTATCTGTTAGCAGTACAACCACATATTGAAGTATGGTATTACCTAAAAAAATTTAATAAAAATTTAAATACAATAAAAGTTTTTACAAACAGAGGTGCTTTTACTTACAAGCAGAGGTGCTTTACTTACAAGCAGAGGTGTTTTTAAGTGCTTGGTGCACTGACTTTGGAAAAAACTGAACCAATTGCAAAAAGAGCTAAAATATATATATATATATGCATGTGAGTATATATTTTGCCTAATTCCGAGGGTTGTGTATATATATATATATATATATATATATATATATATATATATATATATATACACAACCCTCGGAATTAGGAAAAATGAGGTCAACAATAATTTGCCAACCTCAATCTTTTCGAGGTCAGCATCAGGTCGGAAATAATTATTTGATACAAAGGTGCGACCATAAAACATAGAAAAGAACACTTTCAGGTCGGCAGTTAGGTCAGCATTGCCGAATGCCAACCCTATATCTGAGGATTGTGTGTATATATATATATATATATATATATATATATATATATATATATATATATATATATATATATATATATATATATATATATATATATATATATATATATATATATATATATAATATGATAATCTAAACAAGTATTAAGAAAAAAAGAACTCAATAATTTTTTAATTTAAGTTTTCTAAAAGATGGAATGTAAATTAGGTAATTGAAAATAAATGGTTAGATCAATTCGGTAAAGTATCAAAAAGTCGTCATAAAAAAATCATAAACAAATTGTAACAAAAACTGCTTTTTTTAATATTAAAAACTACATTTATTTTGAGTTTAACAAATTGCTCCAATGAGCTAAAAAATTAAAAGTAATTTATGTACAACAAGCATGGTAACTAAAACAAAAAAGTCTTTTAATGTTTCTCAATGCTTTCACAAAAGGATTTTATTAGTCTTTTTAGAATTATGCAAATAACATTCAATGTCTTAATTATGCAAATAACATATAATGTCTCAATTATGCAAATAACAAATTTAGAGAGCATTTTGTGCATTAAAATTTCTAATGAATTTTAAATGTGAAAAACATACAAATATAACTGCAGCAAATAAAAACAGGTAACTTGATAAACTTTTCAACACATTATTAATATACAGTATCCACAAACTTTTTAGCCACAGGAATGGCTAAAAAGTTTGTTGATATTAGAAAAAAAGACAAAACTATTTTTTTATTTTCTGAAATTCTCATTCGACTTCATCAAAAAAATATTTTTGTGAAAACATTATATAGAAGATTTAAAGGGTTTTGTTTTATAATCTTTTAACTTTGTCCAATTAATTTATGCAATTTAAATCTCTCCTAAATTGAAGAGATCGTAAACTTTACATTGAAAGTACTTCAAAATGCTAAAACTTTTTTTGACAAATTGTGAATTGACTATATATTGAAAAAATTTATAGAGGATTTTTATGAATTCATTTTTAGAATATTGTTTTCTTTACAAAATATTATTTTTAGGTCATTTTCACATAAGTTAATCAATATAAATGAAGCCTGAGTTCTGGTTTTTATTTTTAAAATTTGACAGTAATTAAATTAATCATAAAAACATAAGCATTCAATCTGAATGCTTATGTTTTTATAATTCTTGATAAAACTTGCAATTGATTGAAACAGTTTTAATTCTACAAAACAAGTAATCATCAGTTGTAAGTTTGTTTGATTTCTACAAAACAATTAATCATCAGTTGTCACGTCAACTGTCAAGTAAACAATCATAAATTGTTTAAGCATTAAAGTATAAATTAAATTAAAAACTTTTTCAGAAAAAAGTGCTTTAATAACGCAAACAACATTAAACTTTAGTATTTTATATGTAAAAATTTTTATTCTTAATTTAAATACAGCTTTGAACATGAATTCAAGAAAATATACAATACAGACATTTACTATAAATGCAAGGAGGAGGGGGATGGGGGGAGTGCATTTTAAGATAACTTCCAGATTCATGGCAAACTATAAACTTGGCTTATTTATAGTGATGTCAATTAAGAATGTTATTTTAAGAAAAATTACTCTAATCAAAGGTTGGAAATTAGTAAATTTTGATCTTCTTTTAAAAACAGAAAAAAATTTATTATCTAACTCATTTTTTTATTCTTTGCTATTTATGTTATTATTAAGTTTTATTTTTTTATTTTATCATTCGTTAAAAATTCGTTAAAAGTTCGTTAAAAATGATTTTTAAAAATTTCAAAAAATTAGTAAAATTTTACAAGTAAAAGTAAACAATTTTTACCTTTACAGTTTGCAATGACATTTCATTAAAAGTAGCAGTATTATTTATTTCTAATACATCCTAAACAAAAGATTAATAAATTTTTTATCTGTCACACGAGTTTGATGGTCTGTTACATTCAGGTTCAGTTCAACATTAAGCAAATATATTTATTATTACTATTATTTTATACAAAACTAAAGGAAAAAAAAACCTTTTCACAAATCACTTTAAAAGTGTGAACCATATAATTGCAAACATCAATAAAACAATCTTCAACAACACTTCTGGTCAAGTAAGACAACTCAAGCAAACTAGAAACTATTGACTTTTGTTTTATATATTATATTTAATATATTATAAATCGTATAATTTTTCTGTTTAATATGTTATAAATTTTATAATTTTTTAAGCACATTTATTCTAAAATTTATTTTAAGGTAAAAACTTAAAAAAACATACTTTTTTTCACTAATGAAAAATCAAGTTGTTTCAGTTGAGTCCTCAACCATGACTTTAATACTTCAGGGAATTGATCTAACCACCATTTGTTTTCAATTATCTAAATTTCATTTATTGTTATTATTACTACTATTAATATACTTTCATTAAATTTATTTAACAATTTATTCAGATAATCTTATAATATCTCCGCACAATCTTTTAGATTATTTAAAGAATAATTATTTAAATTTAATTTGTAAGAGTCGCCTGATACAAATAAAAATCACACTAACTTTTGAATGTAAACTTTTAAATGTAAACTTTAATATACAATGTGTAAAGTTTTAAAGATAAAAAAATTAAATACCTTCAGAAGATCTTTTCGGTGCTTCAGATCATCAAGTAACAATATAAAGTTTTTAAAGTCATTTGAGAAAATATCTTTAACAACTGGTAAAGACTCATTGATTGCTGTAAGGTCCAACATGTTTGTTGTAAATTATACTTTAGTAAATTATTCAAATATAATAATAGTGAATATATAAGTATAAGTAAATGATAATTTAATTAAATAAAGTCATTACAGCACTGCTATAACAACTAAAGTGACATCATCAAACAAAATTATTTTTTAATTCATCAAATTTTAATTTTTTATCTTATTGTAATTTTTATTGCAAAAATATTGTAACTAACAGACTAAGGCAACCATGCAATATGTAATGGACACAAGTGTTATGCATAAAAGGATGCGATGGATAGAAGGTAATGGATACAAATATAGCATATGTGATGGGTGTTTTAAGTAACACTTTTGTGTGCAAATTATTGTAAAATGATTTAGGTATTGATTTTATATGATACTTTGAGCAAAACAAGTATTGTTTGTTGAAACAGGCCAGTTACGAGTGAGTGTTGAAAAATTTTAAGAGATTGTAAAGAGTTAAAAAAGTCAACCCTTATATTTTCATACAAAAATAACATTACAATTAATCTATAATTAATTGTAATGTTAACGTTTGTTAATGAATGTTAATGTTACTAGACACTTTAATGCTAGCTCTGTTAATGATACCATTCTTACATTTGCAATCAATAAAGGTTTCAATAAGTAATCAATAAGGGTTTTGATCAAGGCCAGGTTTATAGCCCTGGCAGATTAAATGTAATGAACTTTTAGGATAATTATGGACTGATTTTTTTTTTATAGCATAACAATAAATTAAATTCTAGTTAGAAACCCCTAATAACATATTAAAAAAGAAAACCTAATTGATTTTTTATTTTTTTTGGACTTAAAACCTTTAAAAAAGGGTAAGAGTAAAATGCAACAAACTTTAGTTCAGCTGAAATTCGGACAGGCAGTATTTTCTTACGAAGGATATTTATTTTTGCAAAAATTTATATATATATATATAAATTATGTTAGTGTATTCTACAAAGAGTGCTCGATGTTTTTAAAGAACAGAGCATTACATTAATAATTTATATAAATATATATATTGATATTTAAGGCTGTTTTGCATTATAATAATAAAACAAAACTCATAGTCGTAAAAGAATGCTCAGTATTAAAAAGATATTTCAAATAGAGCGATATACATATATCGATATATACATGTTTTTTGATTTTGTATTCAACAGCAGATGATTGCCATATAGGCATGAAACTTAAAGTAGCATAGAAAAAGTTGTTTTTTCTTTGTAAATATATATAATATATATATATATATATAAACACATATTCACAAAAATAATATAATACATAAAAAAATATATTTATACAATATATATTTTCAAGTTTATAAATGATATATTATTAGATAGAAAATGAATAAAAATGTTAATCAGTTGATGTCATTTAACTTTAACTGCACAAGTAAACTGTAAACTTTGTTTCTCCAAAGGTTCAGGATTTTGTCTTCAGAAGAGCCAGCGCCAGTCATGTTTACTTCCTGCAAACGCAATACTTCATTAAGTGCATTCAACCGCACATTTAATAACTCATTGGTAGATTGAAGTACTTTACATGTCTGTTGCAATTGGTTAATCTCCTGATTCCTCAAAAATATTTCATTTTTAAGAGATTGAGTTTTATCTGCACTTTTTAAACTGTCTATTTCCAACTTGCATTCTGTGAGTTGTTTTTCCAAATCAAATATTATTTCTACTTTTGTTTTTAATTCAGTCTTTAAACATTTTGTTTGTTCGCGCTCTTTAGAAAGTTCTGAATTTTTTTTATCCATACTGTCATTATGACATTTGTTTAAATTCTCTAATATTTCATCTTTTTCAATAATTTTTTTCTCTGTGTTATTAAAATCCTCCTTGGTTGTAGCTAACTCATTTCGCAACAACTGTATTTCATTCTTATTTTGAAATATTTCAGTAATTATTTTATCTTTTTCTTTTGCAAGTAATAAAATTTCTTGATTGTGTGATTCAATAACGCTTTTCAATTTTTCATCTAATGACATATTTTTAGACTGTAGCTTTGACATATTTTCTTCTTGTTGGATTACTAAACATTGCTGAGTATGAATCGTTTCATTCTTTTCACAGAGCAACTGTTCAAGTTTTAAAACTTTTTTTTCAAAGTCTTTTTTTTCATTGTCCTTGTCATTTTGAAGGACAATGTATTTTTCATACATTGACTTAATTTCTTGAAAATGGTCTCGCTCCATTTTTTCAATATTCTTTTGCAAACAATTTATTTCTTTTTTGGCTTGATCATTTTCATTTTTTAATGTTATCATGTCTTGTATTAGTTTTGTATTTTCTTTTTTCAAAATTGCAAATTCATTGTCCAGAGCAAAACTTTCATGTTTTATTATTGCAAACTCAATATTATTTTCTTTTAGTACCAAAGAATCTTCAGGTTCTTCAAATGGTTTTTTATTTTTTGACACAAATTTGTTTTCATTTTTTAGTGTAAATTTTTCTTCCTTTAACAAATCCTTTTCTGTTACATCTTTTAACAAATCTTTCTCCTGTACATTTTTATTATTTGAGTTTTTAACAACAGCTACACTTTGAATCATTGAAGGAGAAAGAAAGTATGGCTTTTTAGATTCAGAATAATATTCTGCATCCTGCAGCCTACAACTCGCTTTTTTTTTTGCTACCTTATCATCTTCACAATTAATGGGTTTAGAAATTTTCAATTTCATGTCACAAAAATTTACTGCTTTTTCAGAATTTTCAGATAAGCTCATTGATTGGTTGCTTGGTGATGGGTTGCTTAATTCATTATCTGTATTGTTTGCTTCGTTATTTTTAGTATTTTTTGGGCTGCAAAGTTTATTATTCTTAGAGTTTGTTTGTTCATTACTTTTGATTAGATCAAAGTTGTTAAATGCAGATGGCTTCTTTAAGTTGCTTAATAAATAAAATGATGAAGGCGACTTTAAAGATTTGTCGGATTTATCCATAAAGAATTTTCAGAAAATTAAAAAAATAATTTTAAGAGACTCTTGAAGTTTGAAAAAACCTTCTTTAACTGATCAAAATCTTTGTGAAATCATTTAAGAAATTCTTTTTAACCTTTTTAAATAAAGAAAATAATTTTTTTCATTTAAAAAAATATTTAAAATAGTAATTTCTTAAAGATATATTTCGCTCATTCATAAAATATTATTTTCAATATTGATTCATAACATATATCTATATTTATATAATAAATTTATTATATATATATATATATATATCTATATATATATATATATACACACATATATATATATATATATATATATATATATATATATATATATATATATATATATATATATATATATATATATATAAATATATGTGTGTATATATATATATATATATATATATATATATATATATATATATATATATATATATATATATATATATATATATATATATATATATTACCATCACATGTTTATTCATATTCAATTTATAAATTCATTAATTCAAACCACCCTTATTTTTGAAATGAAAATTTTCATTTTTTAAGTAATAATAAAAAAAAAGACAGCAGATTCTTTTTCTTGATGTTTCCATCAAAATTTATCCTTTAAAAATTTTAACAATGATGGTTGATTTTCAAAATTGAAGCAGAAGCTCTTGTAACTCATTAACATGTTCTTCTAATTCCACAATGAACGGTTTAACTGATGGAAATATCTGATTGTCAATGTCAGTAAATGCTTTCTAGAACAACAATCATAAAACAATATACCAAATATTTTCTCTATAAAAAATGATTGTTTAAAAAAATACATAATACTATATTACAAGATAATGTTCCCTCTTTAAAAAATAAATGTAATAATAAATAACTGTAATTCAAAATATTTTGAAAAATATTTGTTTTTTCCACAAGGTTTTTCTTTTTCTTTTTCAAAACAAAAATTTCTTATATATTAATAACTATATATTATTCATATTTTACATAAGTGTTGCATTAGTATAATTTATAATTTGAATGCATTAAACATTTACAACTATGAATTCTTTATAATTATAAATTTTTAAAATTTACTAACCTTTAATCTTAGAACAAGATTTATAACACACATTTTTGAAGTTGTACACAATGTTACTGCTCTTCCTTTTAATTCTGTTGCCATGGTAACATCTTTCGTAGCTAGGAATAAATTTATCAAATTTTAAAAGAGAGTAGTTAAAAAGATAAAAAACAAAGATTAATGTTAATTGTAGAATCACAGTTGTAAACAAGTTTCATAATTCTATGATTCATATTATATAATCATTTAAAATAAATAGTTTGTGGCTCAGTATACTCCTCACAGCAGTTTTTGCCACAAAATTCAGTTTTGCCGATGTCAAACTGATTTCAGGTCTTTGCCGATCTAAAATGATTTCATGTCTTTAGCATTTGCTGTCTATTCCAACACTAATAAATGTGGTAGTAGCATAGTAGTAGTTCATTTCATAAGTGAAAAGTTACAAGTTTGATCCCCACCACGCCCCTGGCAGTACCACGCTCAACTTGTTTCTCCCCTAAATGACTTTGAGGGGAGAAACAATTTTTGTATAACAGAAATATAGGAATTTGAAAGAGTTAGTCAAGTCGAAAAAAGAAATTGAAAGATTATAATTGCTCTAACAGGGCAGCCACTCAAATTTGAAAATGAAATTCCATGACTTTTCAATGACACTTCTATGACTCTTCATAAACTTATGATAAATCACTAGAATAAAAAAATATGATAAATCACTAGAATAAAAAAATCATTCTTGCCATGCAATTACCCGTTGCCATTTGGTCACTAAAAAACATGCGGATCAAAAACGAATTGCTAGAAAGTTCTGAAATAAACTATGAAATAAAAGAAAAACTCATCGTAACTGACAATTTGACAACAATTTTAAAATCTTTTTAGAGACCAAGTAGTGACAATAAGAGCGCATAGGGAATAATAGGTGTGTTACACAAACTCTAATTACAAACTCTAATTATTGTTCAGACTAAAAAAATTTACAAAAATAATAATAATAACAATGAACTTAATCTTTATTAGATAAATTTATGAACAAGTATATAACATTTAAACGCACATAGTGTAAAATTGCTAACATAACTTCACTCTAAACATTTTAGGTTTCTGAATAACAAAAAAACTAACTTTTTTTGCACAAGAAATATTAAAATCTTTTGTTTAAATGGTTAAAGTAAAAAAGTTAGAAGTTTTGAACAAAAACATATACGAAAAAGTCAAACTACTTTACTGAAATTTCTTCCAAAATATGAAATGACTTAAAAATATACTTTCAACTTAAAATGTTAAACAAAACAAACTATAAGAACTCTTTTTTAAAGCTGTTTCTAATTTAACAACTATCCCGCTGTTCAATAAAGATTTGCTATTCTTTTACTTTTAGCCTGAAAGCATTGGCTTTAACTAATAACTCCATGGAATTAGATTCTTCTGCTTGAATGCTAAAACATTCAATTTCTTTGTTTAGGGTACACAATTTTTTTTTAGGATACACAATTGAATATCTTTCTTTCTCTTTTTTATACCAATAATTTCTTCAGTGGTGAGCTTTCTTTTTTCAGCTTTTTTAGTGATAATATTTTCCTTTTTATTTTCACCTAAATTCGAGAATGAGCTAACTTGCAACTTTTTGTTAATTCATTAGTGATTGCAAAATTATGAACATCCTGTTTTGATGCGGTTAAATGATCATAAACAATGCGCTAACTAATAAAAGAAGTTTGTTGTTCTCAATATAAAGGTCTTTGTTGACATTAAAACTTTGCTCAAAAGCACACCAACTGAGATAAAATAAAAACTAGGATAAAGACTTTCCTTAATGATTCAAAATATTTGTTCCCATTTAAACAACTCACTCAAACCAGTACAAGATCTAAGTGAATAGTATGACACAACAATTTTTAAAGTCCACAGATAGATTTTGGAATCTTCGAAGGTGCTTCAAAAAAACGAGATATTTCTATTGGAAGTAGTTGCTTGTCAAAAAAGATATGATTGCTTTTTTTTTTTTTTGCGTTTCTTAGATGAATCTTAACCTACCCAGCTTTTAAGACTTTTTCTATTATTGATTCATAGTTTACTCTAAATAATAAATTTAATATATTATACACAACTTCTATTTAACCATTAAGAACTAAAATCATAATCACACAAATCAGTAACCTTTACTTTTGAAATTGACATGTTCTTATTAGGGTTTTCAATGTGTTTTCATTACAATTTATTTTACAGACATTTATTTTACAAACATTCATTCCAAAATAAGATTTTAAAACATGGCTTTAGAGATAGCAGAAACCATTTTTAACAAAACTGAAAAAAAATTATAAAAAAATAAAAATTTTCCTGTAACCAGGGGTGTTGCAATGTAAAAATTAAACATAAGTGGCCATACAAAAATAACATTTATTTAACAATAAATGGTATATACTTTGTATGTACTCAGCTGTTTCTTCTCAAGGATTAAGCCTGTAACCTTGTTCGTATGTCCTAGTCTCATATTTCTTCAGTAACATATTTTTTCATTAAAAATTTTAAATTAAATTTAAAAGTATTAATAAAATTATAAATGTATTCAATTTATTCTTATTTTAAAATAAACTTGTCAACAATAAAAGGATCCCAAAGTCCCGCGACAACAATCAATATAACATATAACCAATATAAAATATTTTGTATTAAGAAGCAAAAAATGAATGCCTATCATGCTGTTAATCTGTTTTGGAGATCAGAGCTGAGTATTTTTATTCTAAAAATACTTATTTTCTAAAAAGGGTGCCCTGACCTGACTGATTGCAACAAAATGATTTTTCAAAAAAGACTTAGACTAGACATATTAGAATTTTTCTTTGCAAATATCCTAAAAATATCACAAGCAGAAAAAAATAAGTATCATTTTAAAAGGTTCCATGAATTTTCAATGACTTTCAATGATAATTTAGGAATTCCATGACTTTTTCCATGACTTTTTCCATGACTAAATAAAATTTCATGACATTTCCATGATTTCCATGACCAGTGGCCACCTTGTCTAATTAGTTGTAAACTCAGTTATAAGTTAAAAAAAGAAAAAATCAGAAGCCATTTTAATAAAAGAATGTTTCCTAAATTTAACATTGCTGGTTCATGGCTTGATTTAATGGAACTAGTTAAAGAAGTTCTAAAGCTTTTCACTAAAAAAGTTTACAAAAAAAGCTGCACAGCAACTTAATTGAAATAAATACAACAAATATAGATATATAACATATATGGTTGTCTGCAAAGTATTACCTCCTATTAGTCAAGTAAACATTTTTTTTTTAAGTGTTCGTATATGCGCATCTTTTGGTAAAATATAACATTTACTGACAGAGTGTAAGTAACTGGTATTAAAATTGTTTTTTAATTAAAAAATTAGTCAAAAACCCAGCAATAACTCTAGCGCAGATTCTGCTTTTTTAAAAATTAATAAATTTATGCTTCATGAGATAATCAGTTTAAACTTTTTATTGGAAAAATTTGTTTTTTATGAATAGAAGATATTACCTGACAGATGAAAATATGTTATTTACATGTTTTTCTAATAAAATGATACATTATTCTATCCTGCAAGATATTGCAAATTTATTTAATTATAAAAATTACCTTTAATCATCATTCTGGTGACTCTAATAACTGCTCCAAGTTCTTTTTCATTTTTTTCCCATTCAGTATGTTGTGTAAAGCAGCGATGGGATTTATACAGCAAATCTAATGCCTGTGATTAAATTTATACAAAAAAATTATATACATTTAAATTTATCTATCCATATACATATATATATATATATTTTTCTCTTCTAGAACATTACCAGTTCTAGAGACTTTTGAAAAGCCTTTGACAGAATTATTATTTAGACATTTTATCTCTAATACATGATCTTGCTACCTCTCTCAAGGATAAGGTATACTATTTGCAAAGATCTTTTTGTTTATCTCTGAAATCTAATAACCACACTCTTTCAAGAAAAACAGACAACCAAGAAAAAAAAGGTTCACAGATTATTAGACATCAAAATCACTCCAGCAACCTTTTCTAAATTAAACTTAAACTTGTGTTCCATAAAAAATACTGCCAAAATTACTTTGTCTTACAAAAGACTTAATTCGACAAAATTTCTGTCAAAGTCTTACATAAGTCCAAAACTCTCTTCAATAACCTCTATTTAATGCTTGCCTACTGGAAAATGGTATCTGTGGTTTCTTTATTAGAAAATCTGACAATAAATATGGATTTCAATTTTCTCAATTAATTCTGCAGCTGATTTGTTAACTGTTATAATAGAAAGGTTATATCATTCATTAGATAAAGGTGACTAGGCAAGGGCTATTACTAATTATCATATCAAAGGCTTTTGATAAAATCTGGCATACTGATTTTCTGAATAAACTTACTTTATATGGCCTGCCTGCAGCCCACAAAATAAAAAATTGGAGGTGGGCAGTCAATTTGACCGGCTAACTCATAGAATTGATGATCAACTTTTGTTTTATGGAAATAACTAATGCTTCAAAGTTTGGTGTAGTGATTATTGGTAGTGGCTTTAATTAAAAACTTTTAAACTTTGTGTCCTTACAACATATTTATTGTTGTAAGGATGTAACATTCATCACATATATTACAACATTCATAGTATATAACATTCATTCAACATATTCATTGTATACAACATTCATTGTATATAACATTCATTCAACATACTCGTTGTATAGGCTGGTTTGGCGCTAGGTCATCTATTTTAAGTTTGATATAGCGCTGTAAATTTTTTTAACACAAATAAAATTTAAATTGATATGAAGTATGTTAAAAATGAATTAAGTTATATTAGTGTTAAAAGTAAAATTGTTGTTTGTTTTTTGAAATTGTTGTATTAACATAATGTATTCATTTAAATTATTTTTAATATCATAATCATAAATATTATTATTGATATTATTACTATCATTATTAGTTATATTTGCTGTAACTGGTTATAACCAGTGAGTGTTTCTGATATCTATGACAACCATTTAATAAAAACTATAAATCATAAATTGTTAAAAACTTGTTTAATTTATTTTCAAATTTAATTATTGAATTTACTGTTTCATTTTTATTCTAAACACTAAAGCAGCACTATTTGTGATAAATATGTTTTCAGGTTTATATCTACATATTTGTCCTAAATATTTCATAATGTGACTATTTATGGTTGAATTAGAATTGAAAACTGGTCTGTAATACAACTTAACACAGTTAACATTGTTTTACATTTGAATAGCTGAACCAAATCTCCTTCTTTTGATTGTATTTTTTTTTATGCCATCTTAATATTGATACGCTAACTTAATAGTAGTTAATAGTCGTGTCATTTTAAAGTAGTTTCTAGGCTTTTCTACATGCAGGTCTATACTCCACGTGGTCTTTTGAGCAAGGTCTGCAAGCAAATTAGAACTGATATATTTTTAGTTTCAAGAAGAATTGGTGTTGATCATTGTTTAAAAACTAAATTAAAAATTTAAATAATCGTTTGTTTGTTGTTGATTGTTTTTATTTTTCTAATTTTTATAGCCGGTTTTCTTTTTTTAGAAGAATTTAAAACTAAAATAATAGACAAGTAAAAAAAATTCTGTTGGAAGTTGTCAAAAGAATGTTGCGTTATGCTTCATTTTAAGGTATCTGAATATGTATTTATTAGAAATTTTTAATTTTGTTTTTAAATGGTTTCATTTTTTCATTACTTTAGATAATATAATATACTTTAGATAAATATACTTTAGATAAATATAAACTGACTGACATAACTTCAATTTTATCAACAATGTTGTGCATTGTAGTCTGCATTCTTTGTTACATTAAAAATAATTGATACTAATAAATGTTGTTTTATATATTAAATAAAGTAAAGTTCATTTTATAATCAGTTTGTATTGTTTTTTATTTAGTAAATTATATACACGTATATATCTATATAAAGTAATTGCATTTGATCTATATATATTTTTTGATATTGCTTAACATAAAGAATTTTGATTTATTTGTTTTTGCTCTTTTTAAATAGTTTTAAATAGTTAAATAAAATAAGTTAAATAAAATTCTTTTCTAGATAAGAACTCAACATTGTGCTTTTTTTTTATTACCAAATAATATCTTTGTTATTAGGATTGTAGGTTTTTGTTGATATTTACTTGAACATTATAATTTATCTCTTTTCAGATATATTTTTACAATTTTAGACAATATATTTTAGACAATATATATTATACAACAATATTTTTTTTTGATTTCTTATCTTTTTTTCTTCTTCTTAAATAACAGCAATTTATCAAAGTTTATTTCATTCTTATGTTCACTTAAAATAGTAGTAAATAATTTTTATCGAAAAGATCATAATTCTTAAGATTCTTTTGCATTTATTTGTTACCACAGTAGTAATACTACTGTTAATATATATATTTATAATATTGAAAATGAAATGGATGATATTAGGCTTAAATAAGTTATTAGAAGAATACTATCAACTTGAAAATAATTGATATTTTAGTGAAATGATTAGAACTAGACAAGCTGAAATTAATTGTCGTCAAAATGCAAGAAATGCTGCCTGGTAAGAAGAAATTTATTAGTACTTAAATTAGAACATTATGGTTAGGCGAATTTGTTGAAACACATTTTTTATGTTGCCATAATGGGAAGGTTGTTTTGCTCATTTTTACTACTTCCGCAAGCTTTACAAGATTTACGGGAAGTTATATATCATAATTCCAATATCAATTTTTTAAAAATATATTAGAATTTATAATGCCTGTTTATATTTTGCTCTATTTACTGATAATGTAGTTCAGCCTATGAATCATAGGCTGCCATGTTTTAAAACATGTGGTCAAGTTTTTTCATTGTGTAGGTAATCTTAGGCCAGATCAAGATATTCCTCCAACATTATCAACTGCATATCTCTAATCCATTTGCAGCAGTAAAATTTAGAAAAAAACATCATAGCGATCAACTTTGCTTACATAATTTAATGTTTTATTTGCAAACTATAGTTAGTGAAGTTGCAGTTGTATTTGTTGGAGAAGATGTTCCACCTGCTTCCAGGGAAGTTATTTACCCAAAAGGTCATTTAGAAGTTATATTGAGTATGTCAGCTAACTATGATTATAAGGTTTATTTACTTTTTTTCTAAGAGATGGCATAATTGGGGCGCAAACCTGAATATGCATCGTTGGTTAGAAATCTCTGGTTATCATTGGTTAAATTATCTCAGTTTTACAATTATGGTCCTTCATTAAGACAAAACTTCTGTTCAAAAGTTTATTACAAGAAACTATTTCAGCAATATGCTGCTGATGCATATGTTAAAACTGAAGAGGAGTGTCTTGCTCTTCAGTTTTAACATATGCATAAAGATGTAAGCAACTTTGGTAACAATCATAACATTAGACCAGGGTACATTATAGTTTTATATTTACTTAGTAAGCCTTAAAAAAAACTATGAAAATGCTCTGGCTATAATTAAAGAATTAAAGTAATAAAAAGGCAAACAAAATCTTTTTATTACTTTTATCTGCAACCCAATATAGCAATTTGTGGTAAAAAAAACAACGCAAATTTGTTTTCATTTATTTTTGTGGTAAAAAAAAGTACACAAATTTATTTTCAAATGTTGTTAATTAATAGTTTATGATAAGTTTTATGATTTATGTTTATGTTTATGAAGTTTATGATAAGTATGTTTTCATGTGTAATAAAGTAAATGTTAATAGTTTATAAAATATAATATGTTCTAAGTTTATATATGTTTATACTCTGTTTTTTTTTTATGTTTTAAAAGTGGTGTTACTTAGCAATCTTGCTTTACACACTGCTAAGTACTAAGTAGTGGTATTACTTGGCACTATATAGCACCAGGTGGTCCTAATTTCTGTTAATTATTTTTTACTTAAGACACTTTGGAACTAAGACTAAGTACAAATCTTACTACAATCAGTATCAAAACATAAATAGAAGAATTTGTTAAGCTACATATCTTTATCTTTTTTTTTTCTTTTCAAAGTTACCAATTATATTTTCTTGGACCCATCAGATAAGTGCTAATATTTATATTTTAATTGAAATCCAACCTTACGTATATCTACTTTTTTTATACTCAACTTTCTCATTATTTTCATATATCCTACAATATCACAGGATAGCACAGTTATCAGCAACTATTTTTTTTTTACTTAAAGATTATTATAATAACCTTTTATGCTTTTATGACTGTAATTAATTAGAAAATTATCAGAAAAAAAACAACCATTATCAGATTTGTTAATATATTTCAGTTTTAATATTAGTCACTAAATTTTTTTACAAATCAAATTTTATCAAATTTTCATATAACTGATTATAATTATCCTAAAATGAAATGATTTTATGTATTTTCTTTGAAACAAAACAAGAATACAATCATGTTTGAAACTTTTTTCAAACATAATTATATTCTTATTTTTTATTTTTAGTTGTCAATGCTTTACTAACTCTAAACTATTGAACTCTAAACTATTGAACTCTAAACTATTACTACTATAGGTAAAAATAGTTTTACTTAGTGGTAACATTAAAATCTTTTTTAATGGTGAATTGTGTTATAGCTATTTTGTGCTAATATATATTTTTTTGTCATTGTCATTAAAAATAATAAATTAAGTTCTAAATATAATGATTTATCATAACTTTTTTTAATACAGTGCCTTTGAAACACAGTCTGTCCCCTCTCTGTTTAACAAATGTTTATTAATAAAGGAGAGCATTATTGGAACAATCTGTTATTACTAAGCTCTTATGCATTTTTTGGTACCATAATTGATAATGACCATGTTTAAGGAATGTTTTAAGAGCCACGAATTCATGAACACACAAACAAATATGTAAAATAATGCTCCCCTTTATTAATCAACTTATTCTAAATCACAATAATACTTATTCTAAATCACAATAATAAATTTGTAAAATAATGTTCCCCTTTATTAATAAACTTACTTATTCTAAAACACAATAACAAATATGTAAAATAATGCTTTTGTAGTTTAAGATGATCTTTTTTTTCTTTTTTTTTTATGGTAAAGTTTGGTAAGTTGGGCTCGGCTTTCCTTATCTTCAATGCAAATTCATCTATTTATAGGGCAGCCCTATAAATAGATGAATTTGCATTTTACATTTTTCTGATAATATATAAAGTTAAATTGTTATTTATTTTTTACTAACCCGTATTATGGGTTGGTTACTGCTAGTTCTAATTAATATTGCTGTATTATTATAACAATGTTGTATTAATCTAAATTTAATTAAACCTTATAATACTTTTATGAGGTTTAATTAAAACCTTATAACATTTTTTAATGAGGTAAGTAGTTTATTTTTAAACTACTTACCTCATTATAAAAATATTATAAGGTTTAATTAATTTTACCTAATAATATTTTTTAATATAATAATTATAATTAAATACACACATACATATATATTGGCAATTTCATTTTTAACTTACATTACACGCGCAACAACTTTATCAAATATTTGCCTATTTAAACTGTAAATTAAACTTTTAGCTATTTTGTATGAAAGCTGTTAGTCTAAAGAATAAAATAAGCTAAAAAGTCACAAAAGAGGGCGAACTTATTACTGAAAATGCCACTTAACTTAGGTTACACAGAAAACAAGGTAAAAAAGTTGCTTCAACTTTTAGGTCAGATTTCCGCGAATCAGTAAAGCAGTTTGTATTAGAATTTTTCACAAGATGTTAAGAATTTATGCCAATGTTGAGAATTTTGTACCAAAATACCAATTTAAAAAATATATAAAAATTTATCAGAGGTGACTGGCTAAGGAAAATAAACTGGTCGTTTTGATACAATGTATTTAACTTACGTTACCGAGCAATTATGATCAAGGATTTTTTATATCTATTATTATTAGTTCGAGTTACGTAACAAAAGAATTGCAAAAGTATCGAACTCGTTCATTAAAAAACAAAACAAAAATTTAAAAAAAGTGGCACTCTTCCTGAGTGATTTTTCATAACATTTATGTATACATAATATTTTAACATAATATTTTTATTTATTTATGTATGTCAACCTAAATAAGAATAAATAAATAAAAAAACAATAATATAAATAATTTTAATTAACATTAAAAAAAAAAAAAATATTTTTTTTCCTAAATTGTCCTAATATAAAAAGTTTTAGTTATAACCTTGTCAAACTAACGTGATGAAATAAGTATTACTTAATGACATAATTTTGACAACGAAAAACCAGAACTATATTAAATGCTTGTAGTTTTAACTTACGTTACACAAATTTAAAATAAAAATGTGCTTTGACTAAGCATCGTTATTCGAAACTTTATATGTAAAAATGTAACATTTAATATTCTTTCACATATATTATAAAAACTTAATTTTTTAAACTAAATTTTAGAAAAAACAAAACTTTTTCATGTAACTTACGTTACATGAAAATTGCGTTACATGAAAAGTTCTTTCGTTATTTTCTTGAAATATATATATTTTATAAAGTATAAAGTCTAACCAACAACAATTTGAACATGTTAACTCCATCTTCACCTAAATTAATTCTGATTATGCAAATAAATTCAAAAGCAAACAAAAATAGTTAAAATAAAATTTTACATTTTTTTGATACTTTTTTTATGATGGGGCAATGAGAAAAACCGTAACTTTCTGAGGCATAAAAATGACTTAAATAAATTAATTATAGTACTAAAGGTATATTTTAAATAAACTTTCATGCGTCTACATTAATACTCATTTGCTAAAAGTTGATGAAAAAGAGAATAAAATTTGACAACTTTTTCATTTTCCGCCATGGAATTGCATATATATATATATATATATATATATATATATATATATGTATATATATATATGTGTGTATATATATGTATATATATATATATATACATATATGTATGTATATATAAACCAGTAATAAAAGTAATTTTTGGTAGACAGTGCTCAATACAAAAGTAGAGCATATATATATATATATATATACATATATATATATATATATATATACATACATATATATATATATATATATATATATATATATATATATATATATATATATATATATATATATATATATATATATATATATATATATATATATATATATATATATATATATATACACACACATAAAGCGCCAATAAAGCAATCACAAATCATGATGGCCCAGAGCCATAATGGAAATAATGTTTGCTATGACTTGATTGAATAATATGAAATAAGGGTGTTAAAGTATAATGTTGTTCTAAACCATAATTTGGTTTAGACTGACTTTTTAGTCAGTCGAAAATATTGCTAAAATATGCTATTTGAAGCACTCGCCATCACTGATTTACATTCTTGGGTAAATTTTTATGATTGAATGTTTTATTTTATTTTACAACGATGGTGACATAAAATAACTTAATGATATATATTACTGTAATATATAATTAAAATAACCTGATTAGATGAATATTACCTTTAGTTATTTGTCTCTCAGGTCAGGCAAAACCAATATTAATTTAAAACCAATTTTAAAATTAATGCATGTACTTTTTGTAACCCCATTATCAGAAATGTTTTTAAAGTTTGTTCATTTGTATATTAATTATATTTTTGTATATTGATATACATTCTTGAAGTTGATTTCAGTAGTAATGTATTTTTATTTATTGTGTTTCTATTTTTTTTTTAGGCACATAACAATAATAAATACATATATATATATATATATATATATATATATATATATATATATATATATATATATATATATATATATATATATATATATATATATATATATATATATATATATTTGCGTATTTCTAAACAGTATTTGTATTCCCTGGATAAACATCTGTTTTATACAAGCAGTATTCAAAACATTTTAATTTTAAGAGCCTTAGTGAACTTCATTATTTTTGTTGCAGTAAATTTAATTTTTGCAAAAAATCTTCTCACTCAATTTTATATATATATATACATATATACATATATTTATATATATATATACATATATATATATATATATATATATATATTTATATATATGTATATATATATATATATACATATATATGTATATATATGTATATATATATGTGTATATATATGTATATATATGTATATATATATATGTGTATATATATTTGTATATATATGTATATATATATATGTATATATATGTATATATATATATGTATATATATGTGTGTATATATATATATATATATATATATATATATATATATATATATATATATATATATATATATATATATATATATATATATTCATAGACTTTAAACAAGAACAAAAACAGATTATTTAAAAACCTTTTCATGTTTCTCAAGATCTGCATCAATCAAAGTAAGTCTGGCGTAATTTTCCCAAATGTATGGATCACTTGTTATCTAATAAATAAAAATTAATTATATAAAATAAACAAAAAATATACAAAAAACAAGGAAAAATTGAATTTAAAAAAAATTATTTATATGTTAAAACTTTTTTTAAAGTGTTTTTTAAAAAAAAAAAGATGCAAATATAAATATACAACTATAAATGTGTGTTTAGATAACATCTCTGATGTCACACTGAGATTTATGGGGCCTCAGTACATTCATCAACTATCTTATAGCCAACTGAGGATTTGGCACAGGGCAGCAATCTTTTCTTTCATTATTCTTTGATTTTTTTTTCTTTTTATTAAAATGCTGTATGCTATGAAGGTAGGAAAAACTAGTAACAATTTATTATCTAAATTTGCTATAGTAGATATATTTAATATTAATATATATATATATATATATATATATATATATATATATATATATATATATATATATATATATATATATATATATATATATTTATAAATATAAACATAAATATATTTAAAACAAACATATATACATATATATATATATATTTATAAAAAATATATATATGTGTGTGTAAATATATTAATGTATATACATTTATTTTTTTATACGCTTTTAACTTGCACTTATATAAAAATTTTCTATTATTTTACAAATATAATTACTAGTATATCCTTGTATTGACATTTACTTAATTTTATATGGATAAACTTATAAAATGTAGAATCTAAGATACACAATGTCGTGATATAATTTTCATTTCCGGTTAATGAAGACTTATGAATTGTATGGATAAAATTTCATAACAGGCACCAAATAACTCAACTGCTATTTGAAGAAACAAAAAAAAAAACTTAAATAAAGAAGTGCCAAAAAATCTTCTTTAATTAAAAGTTATATGCAATACCCACACAATAATTTTATTAGTAATCCAAGTGTAAAATATATAATAATATATACTTTCCAAAATGATCAATATTGTTAACAATAAATATTTAATACAAATTTTATATGCATGTACTATTCTATGCCAAAATTACTGAATGTTAAAAAGTGATGATAAAAAAAAAATTAGTATTTTACAAAATACTGAATAATGAACATTCCATACCAAAAGTATTAGAGTCAATAATAGCTAATGAGAGCTTAACAGTAAAACTATTTAAAACGGTTGTCCAGTACCATTACCCCAATGGATTTGTAAGGGTCATGATTGAATGATGCTTGAAAACATTTCTGCTAATTTACAAAATCAAGCAGAAAAACATTTGGTTTACTTTTTGATGAAAATAAAGAAATCAAATAATAAATAAAACTTGTGTACTCTTCAAATGAACTTAGCATAATACAGTTCTAATCCATACAATATGGTTTAACTGTATTATACTTAAATGCAACCATGGAATATTAATCAAGTCATAGTAAACATCATACAAAGTGCTTTGGAAAAATAATTATGACCATCAATTCCTTTATAAAAAAAATATCTTTTGGTAATATTGATGTAATAGAAAATTGGAAAATTATTACTCAAAAAAGGAAAATGCTGCAATATGTCTGCATAATATTTGCTAAAATCTATTTGCAGAAATATTTATTTTCAAATAAAAAACGATATTATTCAAAAACATTTTACAATAATTTTATAATAATAAATACATAATAACTATATATATATATATTGAAAAATATATTATGTTATATAGAAAAACCTATATTATATGGAAAAACCTGTGATGTTACATAAGCAAACATTTTCTGTAATCTGTCTTTTAATCTATCAGCTGAAAATAAAAAATCATAAGGGTTAAATAATCATAAATTAATGTAAACTCAATTTCTAAATAACCCCTGTTCTTTTATTTTTAAACCCATAATTTTTTCAATTTTTCAATATCCACCACATTTTAATTATTAGAACTTTTAAATATAAACCCATAATTTTTTAATTTTTAAATATACTTCTCTTTTCATTTTTATATTGAATTTAATAATTGAAGGTTAGAGGGGATGAAGTTTCAAAAAATGTTTACAATTGAAGATTAGAGACTGATTATTGAAGATTAGAGAGTTTCAAAAAACATTTTAAAAAAGCAACCTAAATCTAACCTTTGCTAAATAAATACAATTTAAAAATAAAATAACTAATTTAATTTCAAAAGAAAAATGAAAAAAGAACAAAACATAAGGTAACATTAAAAATAAAAAAATAAAAATTTTTAAACCCTTTAGGCCATTTTTATCTTCAATTTTTTCTTTTACAACATCAACCAAAATTCTTAGTACCTGCAATTAAAATTTGAAAAATAAAAAATAAAACTAATTTAAAAAGTAAATCAATTCTAACAAAACTTTGTTAAAATATACATTTACATATAAATTTAACATTATATAAATATTTACATATAAATAAATATTACATATAAATTTCCCCTTGACCTGATCCTGACCTCATTTTTCTCATTACAATGGCTGTATATATAATAATAATATAACACAATACTGTTGAGATTTAACACCATATTAAATCTTTTACAGAAAAAACAAGAAACTCAAATGTACTTAAGTCTAGCTTAGCTTTAAATAAGTTAATATTTTTAATTTCTATTATTTTAAATGGCAATCTATTCCAGAATTTGACCATGTGGTTTGTAAAAAATCCCTCACGATTACCATTTAAATATTTCTTGTCAGCGTATAAATAATGTTTAATACCTCAAATATTTGAAGATGGACTTGAAACATTTAAAAAGCATAAGTGCTTCAGTGGTGTTTTCCAAGTAATTTTCTTTATTATAATAATATATTGATACAACTTACATATTTGTTTGAGATCACCTTGTATTCTTCGGTGTTGGATGTCAAACTGATTTTTTTGTCTTTAATTGTACGAGAAATAACGCAACTCCGGTACCAATTTTGTTACTTGTTTTTGAATATTTTCTAATATATTTAAATATTTTTCAAGATGAGGACTCCATATCAATACTGCAAATCATAAATGCAGACGAATATAACTGCAACTTTATTAGTTTAGTATCTTTATACTTAAACAATTTTGATACCAAATTTGCAGTTTGCAATAGATGATACAATGTTGATTTGTGATTCTCATCTTAAATCATTTGAAACCAAGATCTTTTTCTTATTTGGTGTTTCTTAATTCTTGCTTTACATTATTGTTAGTCATAAAATATTTATGATTTGTATTTTTATTACCCATATGCAGTTTATTGCCCATTCTTTTAATATATCAATGCAGTTCTTCAAAATATGGTAATATTTTAAAGAACTAGATTGATATATTAGAATTATATTATTTATATCATTATATTTTTATAATATTGTAATGTATATTTACATTACAAAATATGCCAATGATGCAATTTAACTTTTATTGATGTAAATATCAAAGCTGTATTAAATTTATTAAAGTTGCGCATTTTAGTTATGCAATAAATCTCATAACAAGGCCAATATATATATATATATATATATATATATATATATATATATATATATATATATATATATATATATATATATATATATATATATATATATATATATATACATATATATATATATATATATATATATATATATATATATATATATATATATATATATATATATATATATATATATACATACATACATACATACACACATATAAATATACACATATATATAAACATATATATGCATATATATATATATATATATATATATATATATATGTGGGCTATATATATTAACTATATATATATATATATATATATATATATATATATATATATATATATATATATAACTATATATATATATATATAACTGATATATATATATATATATATTAACTATTGTTGGCTGATCTTAAAGTATCTTTGGTCAGCATCAGGTCAGTCCAAAATTTTGAACACAAAAATTTCACTATAGCATCACAGAAACACGGTCCACAAAAAATGTTGACCTCAGACATTTCTGTGTGAGTATATATACAAAAATTAAAAGTAAATAAAATTAGACTAAAAAAACTACAAACCTCAGAATCTATAGTTTTCCTCTTAAGTTCAACAAGACGATTAACACAATTAATAGAATCTTCAAAAGATCCAATATCTGTTGAAACCTTGTATAAATAAAAAGAAAATTATAATAATTGTTAAGTAACCTAAAAAAAAAAAAAAGGAAACCATGCATTTATAAAAACATTGTATTAACAATGCATTTATTATAACTATTATTATCTGTTTTAACTATTTATTATGAATATTTATTATGAATATTTATGATATAGTTCATATTTAGATTATGAAAAAATACTTTAAAATATTGACCAGCAAAAAATTTTCCCAAATTTTCCAGTTATCATAAGACAGTCGTGTAGCTTCTTTGAGAGCTCTGAATGCTTTTTGAATATGATTCAATCTTATGAAAGATGATGCAAGATTATTCCATGCTTGAGAGTTGTCAGGATCTAGTGAACAACACTGTTGCAATGCTTTAGTTGCCAAATCAAGTTGGTTTGTAGCCATACAAGAACAACCAAGTGAGAAAGCCACACTCGGTTGTAGACAATTTAAATCCAGTGATTTTTGAAGGTAGGGTATGGCCTCTGCAAACATTTGTTTACGCAAATAAGATAGCCCAATAGATCGTTGTGCCCGTGCGCTACGATAGTTAGATACAGTCCAAGCTTTTTCATAATATTGAATATCCTAAAACAAACTTAACCAAATTTAAGTTGAAAAACTCTGTACACAAAATAATAACAAAAACAAAACTATCAGCAATGTATAATTAAAAAATTTCAAAATATTTATAGCTATGTAACAATACTATTAAGGAGATTTTAGTAAAAATATTGTAAAGATGATAATAACAAAATTTCAGTAACAATAATGACAAATACTGACAATACAATGACAATAATGACAAATACAAATACAACATCAACTTATTGAAGTATCATACAAAGTAAATATTTTATCTGTAGAGAAAAAAAATCAAAACTACTACTTCAAGTAATTACTTTAAGCAGTTACTTTAATTATTAGAAAATTCACACAAGGTATTCTTATACCAAAACTACCTAAGATATTCTTGTACCTAAACAATCTAAGGTATTCTTATACCTAAACTACCTAAGGTATTCTTAAATTATCTCATGTACGGCATTTGCAGACCCCTCTCCCCTATTCAAGCGTACATACTTTATGGATGATCCCTTATTAAAGACTAATGCCAGTTAGAGAAATGGGATATTTCAAACAACTATTTATGTTTACAATAAATATTATTACCATTGTTGCATCACCAAGAAGACACCATAGAACAGCTGTTTCTCTAATAGCTAATTGATTGCGAATAATCTTCTCAGCTTTACCATGCTTTCCAAGACGTTGATAGCAAACAATAACATCATCCCACAAATGTAAACGTAAAAATATTTCAAGTGCACTATCTGTAAACCCACAGGATAAGAGTAGCTCAGCTTGAGATTGCTAAAAAATAAATTAAATAAACTATGAAACCAAGAGACTATTAAATACTTATTTGAGTTGAAAAAAAAACTATAAAATTTTGCCCCCACATGTGTGCAGTCTTCTCCTTAAGCACTTTCGCACTTAAGTCTTTTTGTACTCGCCCACACACCCGCAAAAACTTTGGCAACCGCATAAAAAAGCGCTTGCCAAAAAAATATAAAAGCAATTTGTTTTAAATTGCAACAAAACTTTTTCGTTCGTTTGTTCAACTTAAAAATGACTATCCTGCCAGCACTTTTTAGTGGGCTGGCATTAAATTTCAAACGGAAAGGACTGTATGTGCTGCTAATTTAGTAACTTGTATGCTTCTGATAAATTCTTTAATGTGTAATTTTCTCTATTACAATAAAAGTTTATTAACTTGAACTTTTATTTTGAGCTATTTTAGTTAAATTAATTTTTTGTTTTACTCTCATGATTCCCTCCTTGATTCCATTTTACAATGTTTCTGATAGAAATAATTTATTTAACAATGTTTCTGATAGAAATAACTGAAACTCAAACACTAAAAACTTAAAATTGTTTAACATAAACATTCATCATTTGCTACAAACCATTATTTAACCCAAATCAGCTAAGCTTGCTCCTGCTTCAATTTAATTTCTTTGACAGGTCAATATACTTAGTTCGGAAAAGAAGCAAAAACAAAATAAAAATTAGCAAATTCAAAACGATAACGTGCAAAAAACCTTTTGTTTATTAAATTCAGCACCATCATTACAACACCATAATTATAACACCATCATTACAACACTATTATTACAACACCACCATTATAACACCATTATTATAACACCATCATTTCAACACTATCATTACAACACCATCATTACAACACCATCATTATTAACACTATTATTACATAAACATCTTACAACTGTAAAACATTAGTGCAATAATAATTTATGAACTTTGAATTAAAAAAATTTATAATATAGAGATTAATACAAAAAAATAACAAACAAATAATAAAACCTCGCACTTCCAGATTGGTTGCAAACCAATACTATGCATAAGAATTTGTCTTTCTGAAACCTATTAATGTAATATCACAATTAAATTTTTTTTTTTGGTTATTACATTTTTAGGGAAAGAGTTTTCCCTAAAAGTTTTCAGCAGTTTTACCTAAAATTATTTAACTTAAAAAAGAATTAGTTTATAAAATTTATCATACCTCTGGTACATTTTTTGTGTATGTATAATGCAATTCTTCTAACTGTGAGATAGATCGCTCCATTTTTCTTGTGCTAGCAAACTCAAATAAACATCTGAGATACAAACACTTGTACTGAATTGACCACACTTTTGGAGCTTGTAAAACACACTAAATAGATCATAAAGTGTATAAAAAATTCCCACATGAGACTTAAAAATTTACAATAAAAAATAATTTAACAATAACAAACATGAAAATTTGCTTCTATCAAAACTCCCTATAAAAATTTCCTCATCAGTTATTAGTGCAGTGGTGGTTTAAGATCTCAAAATGTAAACAAAATTTTTATTAGTTAGAACCCAGGACTTTATATGGCAAAAAATAAATAAATAAACTAATAGTATATTTATTTTTAACAGAAGTAAAAATAATCGACATAATTTAAAAGTAAAATTTTTAGTTTAGTCAAGTTAAAAATAATGAAGATATTTATGCAACTTTGAAGAGTTGTGACCCTTTGTAGTCTGTTAAGGCTTACTCAAAGTAAGCCTTAAAGTTCTTAACTAAAGCTATTGAATCATGAAAAATAGACTACAAAATCTGGCAGGCCGTTTCATGCATTGACAATGCAGTTATTGAAGAAGTTAAAACAAGCTAAATTGTTGTTGTACTTTTCTTAATTTAGTTTTTCTGTCAATTTCTCTATGAGATCATCTCTTTTACAAAAGTTGAGAAAAGAGACTGAGTAGAATGTAGAAGTAATTGTTTGTAAGGAAGGCTCAATCAATTTTAATTAAAAGTGTTGGCATTGGTGTAGAAATACAAGACAAGGTAAGTGAGTAGACAAGTCAACAGTGCTGAAGGAAGCTGAACTAGAATGCTAAGAGCAAAAAAACACTCAATTATTTTCTTATCAATTTTTACCATAAAACTGTCAAAGAAAAGAGGATCAAAGCCTCAAAAAAACAATTTCTCCATTATAACAAATATAATAACAAAAACAATATTTTTATATTCTGCGTTTATAGATCTTCATTTTAGATATTCTTTATAGATTTTATTACATTATTCATTACAGATCTTTTAATTTGTTTAACTTTTATGATTACTGATGTAAATATTTATAATATTATTTAATATTATATATTTATACTATTTATTATATTATTTATTTATTATTATTATATATTTCATATATTGTTATTGTAAAGACAGCAAAATATGAATAGAGTGTTATGATTTCAGTCTGTGCTGTATGTTTCGCAAGACATAGACTACAGGCAATGGTGAAGTCTAACTTAAAGTGTATTTTTGTGAAACACACTTTAAGTTAGACTTTCTTTGCTTTCTAAAAAGATTTTCTTTGCTTATATGCACTACCCATGATAGCCACTATACATACATATTACATACATACATACATATACATATACATATTACATACATACATACATACATACATACATACATACATACATACATACATACATACATACATACATACATACATACATACATACATACATACATAAATACATACATACATACATACATACATACATACATACATACATACATACATACATACATACATACATACATACATACATACATACATACATACATACATACATACATACATACATACATACATACATACATACATACATACATACATATATACATACATACAAGTAATTTTTTTCTCAGATTTATTAATCTTAATTTTTTTTATCTTAACTTGGAATTTTCAAAATTATAACTTTTGAAAAAATTTATTTCTTATATTATATATTATTTTATAACTTTAATTATTTATATATTCAAATAGTTTGTGTGTGTATGTGTGTGCAGAGTTGTTAACAAGGCTAAAAGTAGAAAGGCCAAGGCCACATGTTACAAGGCCAAGAGTTTTAAGGTGAAAGCCAAGTATGAGTTTCAAGGCTAAGGCCTATGTAAGTATTTTTAAGACCAAAGATTTAAATTTTTGCCTTACCTTATTCAATTATTAATAAAACTGTAGGTAAAACTAAGGTCAACTCGTTTCTCCGCACAGCGGCCTTATTCGTCAAGGTTTGTGTTTCGGAGTTATAGAGTTGAGAGAGGGTTATACCATAAATAAGTAGCCTCCTCTTCTGTAGTGGGCTTCTTGGCCTTAAGGAGATGAATTGACAACAAAACCACATGTTGTGAAACTAGACTAAAGTTATGTGCAAAATTCAACGAAGTCACTAAGAAAATATACTTATAAATATATGTGAAAGCCGAAAACAAAAATAAATAAAAATAGCAAATGAAAACTTTTAATTTTTGAATTTTATGTATTTTTTTTTTGAAGCCAAGGTTAAAACAATCAAGGCCAAGGCCAAAAGTTTCAAGGCCAAGGCCTTAACTTTTAGCCTTAAGGCAAGGCCAAGGTCTAAAGTGTCCAAAAATTCACTTGATCAGATTTGTACTTGAATCCGATATGTATTTGGTTGATAAATAAACTGGTATTCTAATTTGTATTTAACTATATTATTATAGTATTTACTATATATACTGTATTACTATATTATTCCACATGCTGCAAAGTACATTAGTATTTTCAAAGTATAACATAACACAAATTACTATTTAAATTTTTGAACTGTACAAAAAAAAAAAACATTTTCCAAACTAATGAAATTTGCATTTTCAAGTAAATTCTCAAAAGACAAAATTTATGTTTTTTAAAAATTAAAAACTATTTAAAAAAACAATTATTTAAAAAAATCTATAAATCTTTAAGCATACTCCAGACTACACAATTAGTTTATTGATTTGAAACTCTGCAAGCCTGGTAAAAAAAAATCATCAAAATTTAAATTTAAAAATTACTTCTATATATGGCATCACTTCTTCAACAGTAAGTTTATCCCGAGGGCGAGATTTATGAAGATAAATGCTATAAATAAAGAGGTATAAATGATATAATTGCACAATTAAATAACTTTAAAACTATTTTAAAATTAAAATTATTTTGTGTATGTGTGTGTGTGTGTCTATATATATATATATATATATATATATATATATATATATATATATATATATATATATATATACACTTTTAAAAATAACACAACTTTTTTAATTTTATTTAAAATCATTTTATTATTCAAGACATGTTTTGACTAAATATAGGAATTAAATCATTCGTCACTTACAAATTTGTTTGTGCAGGATGTAAATCCTGTTATATTGGCAAAACTTCCCGCCACTTAAAGACACGAATGATTGAACACTACAGAAGGGATAAAAACTCTCTTATTTATAAGCATCTTCACTCAAAAGAAAAATGTTTTACAAATTATAATGATGAATGCTTTTCGATTTTGGATTATGCCAATAACACAATTGAATTAAAAATTAAAGAAAGTATTCATATAGGATGGGAAAAACCTGATATGAATAAAAAATTATGTTAAAATGACTCTTACCATTTAACATAATTTACCGGTTCTTTTGTTATATTTGACATTTGTTAAAATAATTTTTAATTTTTTTTTTGTATATATAGAAAGTTTGTTATCAATTTTATGGCTTTTATTATGTTTATTTTTAAATTATATACTATATTTTATATCGTTTTTAACAGATATAATTTAACTGATGATGACTATATATAGTCCAAACATGTCTTGAATAAAAAAATGTTTTCAAATAAAATTAAGTTGTCTTATTTTTAAAAGTGTATATATATCTATATATGTGTGTACATATATATATATATATATATATATATATATATATATATATATATACATATATATAGACACACACAAATATCTTTTTTTTTTTGATGTATGTACATTTAGCTGATACACCCTATATTAAAATAAGTTTTAATATAGGGTGTATCAGCTAAATTTTATACCGTTTAATAAATCAACTATATTTTATACCATTTAATAAATCATGCATGGTCATGTACAATTTTTACCATAAAATGTAGTCCTGTTTTTGAAAAAAAAAAATTTAGAAGACTGCAAAAAGTTTTAAAACTTAAAATGCTTTGTTAAATTAAAAGAATGTCTGCCCAAACGAAAACCCTCAGTCAATGTAGCTGCACTCCTTGCATGTGTATATATATATATATATATATATATATATATATATATATGTATATACATATACGTATGTATATAAAATATGTATATATATATATGTTTGTAATACATATATATTTTTGGTAAGGTATAAAGATGTATTCCTGTTAGTATATGCTAACTGGGTACTATAAATTATCTTTGGTAAACATGACCATGAAAATGAGATTCAAATCTGCTGTTTAAAGGTATATTTTAACATCATACTTATTGAAGTTTTTTTTACTGTCTTTTTGTAAGCATAATCAGCATTTTTTTTTAAATGCTAATAATTACTTTGATAAACTTTGCATAACCATAAGCATTATAATAACACTAGTAATAATAAAATATACTATAAATATGTAGTAATAAATATGTAGTAATAAATCACTAATAAAAATAATAAAAATAAACTCACAATAAAAAAATAAAAAATAATTTTTATCATCTTTATTGAACAATATTGTTATTACAATAACAATTATAACAGTAATTAGATAGTAAATTGCCATAATTTACTAACACAATGATAAAGTACTTCAAGCGTATTGAATAAGTTAGTTATGAGTTCAAGAAAGCCTCTACAAACAGTTCATTTTGCAGTATTTTGTTGTTTCTAAAGAGGTTGAGTTGCACATCTTCATAGACGAATCAATTTAAAATTGTAGTGCAGTCATATAGAAAGACTTTGAACCCAGGGAAATTCTTGTTTAATAACCTGTAAGTTGGAAAAAGTCTGACAATCTTGTGTTATGTTTTTAAATTCATATCTCTAGGAGTTTAGATAGATATGCAGGAAATTTGGTTGATAAAGTTTAAAACTGAAATTTTTTAGATTATTCTTTAATGAATCATTAAAAAATGAAGAGATTTTAGCAATTTATCTGATTTGAAACGAAAAAGAGAATGAGAAACAATGTGAGATGCAATTTTGAAGGTTGGAGTTTTTTAAGACTTTTTTGGTAAGTACCTGATAAAAAACTGTTACAATAATCAAGGGTTAATAATGACACAAGCAATAGTGTTTGCAACTTCTTTGGTAAAACATGGACAGATGTGGCAAAGAGCACAAATATGGTAGTTGCAGGACTTAACAGTGTTGTTTATGTTCTAAATAAGACAACTTCTGTTGTTTTTAGGTTAAGTAGAAGATTTTCTAAAACCATTTTGTGACTTCATTAGCACATTCAGTGATTTTGTTGATGCTATCTTTGCCTTGGCTGATGACAGCATATTGTTGGTTACCATCTAAACATTGATAACAATTTGTTCAGTGTTAATTTTTTCCAATATATTCCAAGTATTAATTTATTCCAATTTATTCTGATTGTTTTAAAATACTTTGTTTAAAATTTCTGTTTATTTTTATTTTTCAGCAATACCAAGATTAGCTTTAACACGATATATGATTAAAACAAACACGGTAAAAAGAGATATGGACCCTAATCCATTACCCTGCGATACCCCTGCCAAACTCGCTATAAATCAAAATTTTATTAACTTAGTAGAAACAAAAGATTTTCAAGAATGCAAGCATGATGTGATTTTAGTAGAATATTTGCAACACCAAAGTCATCCTTAATACAAATCAATTGTATCAAAATACTGTAGATGTGCAGATATGAAAAAAAATGGAAACATAGTTGGACCTGCTCAAGCAGCCAACCTCTAACCATTATCACATCGTCGTAATGTTGCTTCTCTTTCTCTTTTCTACAAATACTATAATGGGCACTGCTCTAAAGAGCTAGCGTCTCTTGTGCCATCTACTAAAATTCATTCTTATGTTACTCGTCATTCAATTAAGTCTCATCCTTTTTCTGTGACTGTTTCTAAGTGCTTCAAAAACTCTTATTCCTCTAGTTTTTTTCCTTGAACATCAGTTCTTTGGAATTTGCTTCCTTTATCTTGATTTCCTGATTCATATAATTTGCAATCCTTTAAGTTGTCTGTCAATTGTTATCTTGCTCTATAATCTTCATCTTTTCTCTTCTAGTAACTTCCAACTCTAATAGTGGTTGCTTGCAGCCTTGTTGGAAGTGAAGATGTTTAAAAAAAAAAAAAGATTTGATATTATTAAGTAAAGAATAAACATTGGTATCAGTTTATTGACTTAAAAAACTTGCAAAAGTTTTAAATAAAAATAAATTTCATCAAAAAACAAATAACTAACATTTCAAATAAAATCGCTTAAAAAATAAAAAATAAAAATACTCATAAAAATTATGCAAAATTAATATATTTGATAATATAACAAAGTATGCTATAAATAAATATGTTGCTAGAAAATGTCGCCAATGAAAACCATCAAGAGACTTTTCATAGTATGCAAGAAACTTACTAATGTAACAGTAACAGACACAAATATCTATACTTAAATGAAACTTAACCATTTTGTTAATGAGTAAAAACTTACCATGTTGATAAAATGAATGCTTGATCGATTGGAGAAATATTTACACAATTCAATGAACTTTGATCAATGAACTTTATGTGCGGTAGAAGAGTATCATCATTTAAAGTTATATCCTAAAAACACATCATTATTTAGAGTTATATCTTAAAAATTAAAATTTTACTATTTTTATAATTAAAATAAATTTGATTTGTAAAACTAGAATTATTTATTATTACGTTAGATAAAAACTAACTGTTGGTAACTCTTTAGTTGCTTCTCCATGACTTGTTATAATTTCTAAAAAAAATACTACATGTAATAAAAAAATTTATTGATCTATATAAACTTTTTTTTTTTAATTCAAGTTTTTTTTATGTAGCTCATTGATTATCAGTTAAATGATTAGTTGATTAAATAATTATATTTGAATAGATTTAACAACAATGATGTATTTACTTAGACATAAGATAGTGTAATGCTCATCACATCCTCACATACAATATGCAAGGTCATATTTTGATCTATGTTATGAAAAGTTTATATAGCTATTACAAAAAGTCTTATACTACTAACAAAGTCCTTGGTCTTACTAACAAAGTCCTTGGTCTTACTAACAAAATCCTTGGTCTTACTAACAAAGTCCTTGGTCTTACTAAAAAAGTCCTACAAAGTTTTTAACAAGATGATGAATCATTTAAGCAACCATTACATTGATGTTATAAGTTGGTATGAGCGGTAATATTGATAAGGTATGATAATAAGATCCCTACTCAATTTGATACATCTCCTAACTTACTTACCTCTTGATTCATTTAGATTTATATCAAGTCTCATCTGAGGAAGGTTGTTCTCTTGAAACTTTGTTCTTTTACCCAATGATGCTAATAAAATATAAACATATGCTACAAAATTAAAAATTGATTTGGTTTTGATCATGAAAACCAACTTTAAATTTATACTTAAATAGAAAAAGTCATTAATTAAACACTTTTTTAATTGATGACTTTTTATAAAAGTAGAAAAAACAAGTTTTTTGTAAATCCAAGATTTTAAAAGAGCCCTTATGTAGAAAATAATTTCATTTATTAAAAAAAAAAATAACAGATAATTTTGAATTATTTAAACAGTAGCATAATCCTTAACAAACTGCAATGAAAGACTATATAACAGCCAAATATGAATTTTTTTAAAAAATAATTTTTTTATGTAGTTTGTCAAAAACCTACATCTTCAATCAAAATGGTTTTGCATTTAATTAAATTTTAAATTTAATGTTTTGCATTTAATTAAATTTTAAAGTTAAAATGATATCATTACTAACTTCATTAGCTATTTTAAAACTGCATCAAACCTGGTAATTTATATTTACTTTTATAAACCTGGTAATTTATATTTACTCTATAGGGGACCTGGCAATTTATATATACTTTTATAAACCTGGTAATTTATATTTACTTTATAGGGGACCTGGTAATTTATATATACTTTTATAAACCTGGTAATTTATATTTACTTTATAGGGGAAATATTTTTGTCCAATATTTAGTTATGTTTTAAACTCTTTATTTTAATAATCCTATATTACATAACTATGAAGTACTATTGAAGTTACAATTTCTTTAGATAAAAAAAATGAATGAAACCTAATTCAGCTTATCGATTGTTGAAAGATAAAAATAAACAGAAATTTTAAACAAAGTATTTCAAAACAACTATTTTAAATTGGAATAAATTAACACTGAATAAATTGGAATAGATTAACACTTGGAATAAATTGTTATAATTGTTATAATTTTGTTTTAATAATTAGATTAGGACTTTTTCAACCAAAACAAAAGCAAGGGGAGCCAAACTCATGTTGAGCTTTACATAGGGAGAGTATATTATTGGAAAATTCTAAACATTTATATCAAAATGGATTTACTAGGTTTAATTTTGCAAATATTGTGTGATATTGCAAATATAACATTACTCGCGACTAAGAAATTATTTTTTTGAATGTTATGCTTCAATAAGACTTGTTACAAATAAATATGTCTGAATTCTAAAGCCAAGATTGACTTCAAAATTTTATAAAACAATATTACTTTTTCGAAAAGATTTCAAACCAGTTGCAGGTTTTAAAGTTAAGTTATTTGCAAACATACTTTTTTACAACAGTTCCATTAAAAATAATTTTAATCTCACAAATGTATCCATTAATATATTAAGTTCAAATATGTTTCTTTTAATTAAAAAACAAAATTCCACTTGCTGGCTTTGGTAAGAAAATGGCATATTTTTGTAGGGTGTGTAAAGAAACACATTTAAATTTTTATAATAAAGAAACTTTTTAAAATAAATTACAGCTATTTTTTCAAACTCTACTTCTGATAGCGAAAAGTCTGTTGTTTTCATATTTAACAGTTTTCAAGCATTTTTACGGTGCTCCAGCAATTGATAAACTTTCTTTTTCCTAAAGTGTAATTAAAAAAATAATCAACTTTCTGTTATTTTAAATCCAAATGATTTATCCCAGTTTTGAGTATTAACATCTTCCTGTAATTTTGATGAGTTTAAAAATTGTGTTTATTTTTAATGTTTCTTTATTCTATTCCTCATACTTGGTGCATAATTATCTTTTTGGTGCATAATTAATATTGTAAGAACAAAAGCAAATAGTTCATGGGAATATAAACCACTTTAACCAACTTGGAAACCAATGGCAACATGAACCATTTAAACCAACTGGGAAACCAATGGCAACATAAACCACTTGGAAAAGGGGTTTTCAATTTAAATAGTGCTTTATTAAAAAATATGTATTTCCAAGTGTATTTTTGTGAGATTTTAAGTTGCAGCATACTTTTTTTTTTTTTAATTCAGATTCACTCTCAACAAGAATGCAAGAAACCACTATAAAGTTGGGAGTTACTAGAAAATAAAGAATAGACTTAAAGAGTAGGGAAATGGTTGTAGGTTGTATGAGACAGGAAAGAATTAAGATTTATTTCCAAATGGTGAAAAGTGCGGAGAAAAAAAGTAAACAAATAAAAGTTTTTAAAGCATGGACATTAGAGACAGATCAGGGACAGATGCAGTATGCAGGATGAGACTTTGGTTGATGGAACTAGAAATAATAGATCCTTTGAGCAGCAACCATGATAGTATTTGTAGAATAAAGAAAGAGATGCAACCTTACAAAGATGGGAGAGAGGCTCAAGTATGGCAAATAAGGTAGGTCTAACTACATTTACAATGTGTTTTTGGACCTTGACTAGAAGAGAAAGCATCATTAGAAGAACCAGCCCTATATTATAGGGCTTCTCATTTTCCGTAAAAATTTCTGGGATTCCTTGACAAAAATGTTTCATTTCCTGGGATCTTGGAAATCCCGGGATTAGGTAAATAATATAAAAAATATAATCAAATGAAAATCAAATATATTTCTGAACAAAAGTTCTTACATCAAGGATATTTAGAAATAGTAATGAGTAATAATATTAAGTAAACACCTGTCAAATTCAATAATAATGAAAATAGTGATAATAACAACAATAAATATAATATAGATATCAATAATAGTAGTAATTATAAAAAGTTATACTATAATAATATAACAATAATAATATAATAACAACAATACAGTAATAAAAATAATTATTATTATAACAACAATACACTAATAATAACAATAATAACTACTATAATAATAATAACAATATTAATATTAGTAATAGTAGTTAAAAGTAGTTAATAATAGTAATGTAAATATTTATAAAAATAACAATAAGCAGTAACAATGCAAACAAAAATTATTATAGAAATTAAAAATATCAAACGTGTTTTGTTAATAACAGTAATAATAAACAATACTAAGGACAACAAAAATTGATTATAGAAATTATAAATATTAGCTGTATTTTTTTTAATAAAAAGTAGAATAAACTGGTTTTAAAGGTTGAGAATGAATTGAGAGCTTTTAGTTCATTATTCCAAGTTTTAATGCTTTGATATTTTATAGATTTATGTCCGTAATAATGAGAATGGTGCTTAGAGACAGACAGGTTTAAATTACTATTAAAGTTAAAGGTAGGTTATTTTGTTGGTGGTTCCAGACAAATTGAAAGTTTAAAAGTTGAATATAGTCACATAATTTTAATACTTTAAAAGTTAGGTTGAGCACATCAGGATTCAAATTATTATTCTGGAAATAAATAATTTTTTAAGCCTTGTTTTGGAGGTAGGATAACCTAATAAGAGCTTGTTAATGGGACTGCCCCCATACTTGGCATGCATATCTTAGATGTAAGCCAAAAATAGCATGGTATATGTTCAAGAGTGTTTCAAGATTAGCATAATGGCAAATTTTGGCGAACATGCCATTAGATATACTTGGCTTCATTGCTAAGTCTTTACAGTGGGATAAAAAGGAAAGATTTTAATCAATTTTTATACCAAGATATTTAATTGAATTAACAGGTTCAATTTTCTTGTCACTTAATCTAAAGTTCATATGTTTATAGATTTTAGTTTTATTTGATTTAAAGATAACAAGTCCAGTTTTATTAGAGTTTAGAAAAAGTTTGTTGGAGCGAAGCCACTGAACTAGATTGGCAAGATCATGGTTAATGTGTTTGTTGATTTTTTTAAAGGATTTACTAAATGATGCAGAAGTGGTGTAGTGGTAGAGTACTTGCCTCATAAGCGAGAGGTTCCAGGTTCAATCCCCACCACGTCCCTGGTAGTACCGTGCTTAACTTGTTTCTCGGCGCAGCGGCCTTGTTTGTCAAGTTTCGTGTTTCAGAGTTATAGAGTTGAGAGAGGGTTATAACCAAAATTAAATAGCCTCCTCGTCTGTAGTGGCCTTCTGGGCCTTGGGGAGGTGAATTAACAAAAAAAAAAAAAAAAAAAATTAAATTAGTATCATTATATTAGTATCATCAGCAAAGTGGTAAACAGTAGCAAACTTAATGGATGTACAAAGATCATTAATATAAAGAAGGCCAGATATTTAATTTTTAGTTACAGGATTAATAAAAAATAATTTAGCATTTGGAATGTTAAGAAAGTCACTAAATACATGTTTAAGGGGTATGGCTTTGCTAAGTAGTTTGTTATGTATAGCGCAAAAAAAAAACTATTAAATATATTAGATACAGCAGTGTGATCAGTGATAAGATTTTTGTTCAATTTAAATTTTAAAAATGTATTGTGAGTAGAGGATCTAATATTAATGATTTCTTTTATTCCATTCCAGGTGTTTTTAATATTGTTCATATTATTATTAAAATATGTAATAAAGTATGTTTTTTTGCTAAATTTTAATAAATTGCAAATTTTGTTTCTATAAAATTTAAATTTTGAAAATAATTCATTTTTATTATATATATTTTTTGATTTTATAAACTTTTATAAAGTTTGTTTTTAAATAAAATAGACTTATGTACTCTGCACGTGATCCAAGGTTTTGATTGTTGTTTAATTTGCCAGTTGGTTAGTATTTTGTGAGGAACATGCCGGTCTAAGATTTTATCAAATGTTTTTAAAATGAAATTTATGGATTTATTAACATCATCATATTTTTTAATGGAGAGTTCCCAGTTGATATTAGAAATTTCTTCAATAAATATACTTTTGTAAAAATTTTTGAAGCACCATCTGTAAGTTTTTACTTTTTTGGGGTGGTTGGTATGCCAGGAATGCAAATAAATTGTGCCATGTGGTCTGAAATTGAAATGGTAAGGTTAACTGAGAATTGATCAGTTGAATAAAAGTTCATGAATATGTTATCAATGAGCGTTCCTGATGTAGCTGTTATGCATGATGGAAAAATTATAGAAGGGCTTAGTGGGTGAGATGTTAAAGAATCAAGATATATATAGAAAAATAAAAAATAGAAACAGGGTTAGATTTATTGTGACTTATCCATACTAAAATCACCCATTAAAATAATCCATATTAAAATATATATACATATAGATCCATATTAAAATCACCCATTAAAATAATCTTTTTTTTCGTTACTTAATTTTTCAAGTAGAGGAGTTAAGTGGATTAAGGGGGATGACAATAAATGCACCCAATTATTATAATTGATTCACAAGGTTTTGCAATTTCAACAAAAACAGACACTAAATATTTAGAAGAGTAAATCATAAGATCATTGTGAACTATGAAGCTTAAATTTGAGCATAAGTATAAAAGTGCTCCACCTTTTTTAGCTCAGTAGAACGATGCTCGATAATAAACCTGTTTATGTATATATCAGTTATATTTGTATCAATTATATATAAATTTGATTCTGTAATATCTATTGCTAATGGAAAATTACTAAGAGAGCTGATAAGACTACAGAGTTCGTCAATGTGCAATGGTAGAGATGCGATGTTAAGATGAATATATAATTCTGAATTAGGAAGCATAGTTTTATTGAGATCAATAATGTCAAAGTATTTGCAATTAACAGGACTGGGAAATGTTTTTAAATCTTTAAAGATTTTATGATTACTTGGAGTCTCAAAAGAGTTTAATGAACTAGTAGATATATTCTTGCATAACAATGTTGACTTAAGCTCCAAGTTGGAAATCGATCTAAAGGCCATACTCTTAGATAAACAGCTATGACAATACAAATCTGACGAGTCATTTAAAAGAAGATTATAAGAGTGTGCATCAATACGGTTACACTTTGCATGAACCCATGAGTTACAAAGATCACATTGGATGGCTCTTTATTATTAGTTATATTTTTATGACAAGTGTTGCAGAGAGATTTATATGCCATAACCTTTAGAAGAAAAAAAAATATATAAATATATATACATGCAGTATTAACTAGTCAAAGTTACTAAAGTGTGAAATAAAGATATAGGAAATGCAAAGTAAAAGACTAAATTTAATAATTTAAAACTTGGGTAACCATTGGCATGAGTAATCAAAAATAAATTTCATGACAATATAAAGAAATAAGAACAATGATAGGAAAAAGTGATCAACACTAAAAGAAACTAAAAGATAACAGTTATGAAATTAAACAATCAAAATAAATTAAACTTTGACAAACCACAAACCAAAATTAAAAGTAACTATGACAACAAAAAATATCGAAGACAAAAAAACTAATAATAATATAACTAGTGTTAACTGCTACCAAAAATAATATTATTAACAAAGATACCAAAATAAAAATTAAAAAAAAAGTCAATATTAGATAGTTTATAAGAACATAATATTAAAAATAAATAAAACAACTAGGTATCTAATAAAAACTAAATATCTAATGAGGACTAAAATGACTAAAATTAACTATAAATATAATGTGAGAAAACGAATAATAATATAATGACTGAAAAAGAAAAAATTAAAATAATAACTAATGAATTATTGAAATCATAATTACAAATTATATCGATTATATGATTACTAATGAATTACTGAAATCATGATTACAAATTATATCATAAAGGAAAAAGAAAAATTATTAAAACAACAAATCTTCTAGCTCTAATTTTCTAAGCTTTTTCTTCTTTTTTATTTGATTATTTAATTCTTCTTTTCTTATCTTTCTTTTTATTTGTTTATTTTACTTTAATTTCGTTCTTTTGTTTATCTTTTTTTTCTTTTTATTTAAGTTTATGAAGTGTTCTTTTTTTTCTTTTTAAACTTAAAGTTCTTTTTTTTTTCTTTTCTTTATTTTCTTCCTTTCCTTTTTTGAATGATTTTTTGTGTACGTGTTTGCAAGTTAGTCTGGTAGTTAATTGAGCATTATATAATTTGTCAGAATTATTTGTGCACTTTTTTGTTGCATCAAAGAACCCATTTCTATTGTAATGTTTTTAACTTTTTTTTTTTTTTTTAATGAAGTGTTAATTCAGATGTAGTCAATAAATTTGGTTCTGCCATAAACAACATTTCAGTTCCATCATTACTGCATTCTAATTCTTCAAACTCAATCAGCGGGAGTACCACCACCATCAATATCCTCAACAAATTGCTTTGAAAATAATTTTTAAGCCTTAGTTTGAAGGACTGACTTGTGTTTATAACTTGATGGATTATTTAAATATTTTAGTAAGCCAACTATTTTTTATTCCGTTTTTTGACAATTCTGTTGCTCATAATGCAGCGCTATAAACAAAAAGCAATCTTTATTTTTGCGCAAAACATCTAATATAAACACTAATACACCCTTTGCATCAAGTAGGGATGAATTGCGTTAGCCAAGTCTTTCAATTCTAAATTTTATTCATTGTAACACCATTACTACAGTTTGCACCACTAAATATTCCTACTCCGGAATATTGCTAAGATTGTTGTGTTTAAAATCTATCAAAGCTTTTAATATACTTGTTTTTAATGCAATAAATTGCTCCAACATTGCAAGAAGACTATTCCACCTTGCCTTTACATTCAGAATTAAATTAAGTTCATTATTGCATTTAGTTTTTATGAACTTTTGTAAAAGTTCATAAAAACTAAATGTTTTTTAGTGGTGATTTACAAAATATTTATAGAATTCTCCAGACCTTTTGAATTGTTTGTGCAATACTAATGTCGTCTAATAATTCATCAGTGAGCTCAATGTCTCTTAACTTAAATAAATTGTTGTTTTGGCTTGACTGTAAATCTAGTGAAGTTGTAAAATCGATTTCTTCAGTCTCATCATCTTCACTATTTTTTTCATCAAAATTCTGGCTGTCGGATGCACTACACTCACTACTTGATGAATTTCAAATTGTTGATATTTTGTAGAGAACATCACAATCTGTTAAATGTAGCTCTTAGAATACACAGCTCCAGCTCTTAAAATACACAGATCCAGCTCTTAGAATACACAGCTCCAGCTCTAGGCACTTAGACTCTTTATAGATATTTTAACTTTTTAAATGAGAAAAAATTTAGAAACGTGAAAAAGATTTTACTGTTTTATTTTCGTTTTTCAAGTAGACTTTTAAACTTTTTTAAACTTTTAAGTAAAAAAATACAAACCATACGTGTTATTTGTTCATTCTAAACAAAATTGCTAACAAGATCTTCATTGGATCTTGTTAGACATCTTAGACATCTTGCCTTTAATTATACTTTAGAATTTAAGTAATGTAAAAATGCATTTCATTTAAAATGTTTAGAAAAAAGTTCTAGAAAATATAAATATATATAAACTATATGAGCTAATGAACTTCTTAATTAATTAGACTTTAATTGATTGTAAAATTCTAAAGTTATTTTAGTACTTGTGCCTAAAACATTTTGTCTGTTCAAACTTTCTGTATGTCTTCTATATAAAAAAAATAATACTATGTTAAAGCAATCAGATTTTAAAAATGTATAGAATTAGAGACGCTACATAAAATATATATCTCTTATTTAAAATAAATAAATAGTTAAGTATACCTTCTAAACAAATACCTTAATATAACATAACAACAGTGTCTTACCAGTAAGTGCCAAATCAATCTGTAATATTTTTTGCACTTTTAAATGACATTCCTTTAAAAATGATTAAAGTTACATTAATTATTTATTACAAAAAACTTTATTGTTATAATTTATTAAGAAAAAATTTATTATTATATTTTTTAAAATAATTACTATTATTGAGAATATTTACACTATTGGTTGTAATTAACTCTTATGCAAATTTTTATTAAAGACATAATTTTAATATCAGAAACAACTTTAATATCAATTGGAATTTTAATACCAACTATGGGTACTACTTTCCATTGTAAAATGCTGAGATACCCATAGAATTTTATATATTTTTGGTCTGCTGTTTTGCATGAAAATGGGTTAAGAAAGTAGATTAATTGATTTTTAACTTTTTTTTTTTAATTTTAAATTAAATTAATTAGCAATTAAATTTCTATTATTTTAAAAATAAATTTATAATTTAAAAAAAATTATTACAACTTCCTATGATTCAGACACTGCCCTTCAATATGATTCTCTTCACAGTGGCCTTCTACTTGATTCTCCACACAGTGGCATTCTACTTGAATCTCCATACAGCTGCCTTCTAATTGATTCTTCACACACTGACCTTCTACTTGATTCTCTACACAGTGGCCTTTTACTTGAATCTCCACATAGTGGCCTATTACATAATTAACAATGTAAACCAGCAAAATTATAATTTCTTTTCACTGACTCTTCAGGAGACAATAGTTCATCATTTTTGAGCTATCTCAGTATTTTCATGCTCTATTTTGTAGTAAAAAAAAACTTGATCAGATTTTATTTTAACTCTACAACATGAAGAGTCTGAACCAAATCAGATCATAATATCAGAGTGTTTTAATTCTTCTTTTAAAAACCAAAGCTGTTCTGGATCAACAAGAGCTTTTTCAATAACATTCTTCAACTCCAAGAATTTTTTTTTAACAAGGAAGAAAGTTCAAAAAAGAATCTCAACTTGTTTTAATATCATAAATAAGTCTTAATTTCCTAAACTTCTTCTACAGTGCTTGAAATAATTATTCTGAGGTTGATAACCAACACTGATTGGGTAAAATAATTATTCTGAGGTTGACAACCAACATTGATTGGGTGAAATAATTATTTCAAGGTCGACAATCAGCATTGAATGGGTAAAATGAATGAATTGAAAAGCAAATGATTATTTTTTTATATGCATAACACTTCTATGCAATTTTAGTGTGCAATACGTCATGTGACTCAGTATCTTGTGCTTAATATAGCTAAATATCGTAAAGCCATATAATTCAAATAATGCTCATTTTAAGCAATATTTAAAACAAAGTTTGTTATAAAGAAGGTTTATGTATTTGTATCCTTATAATTATATAATTTTATTTTAATATTTTTTTATAACAATATTTTTAACATTTAATTTGCAATTTTTATTATTTTATTTAAATTTACTGTTTAAATTTTTTTATGTACTTTTTTTTTATATATATTTTTTTATTTATTTTTGCTTTGAAATCAGAAACTATCAGTTAAATAAATCTAATTTTTACCTAATAATTTTGTCTCAATTAACTTAACTTCTTTGCTTGTTTATTCAGTTTTTTGTTACAAAAAGCAATTATTATTTTTTTAATTAAGTGTATTTTAAAATATTTGTTTTAAACATCATACTATAAATTTAAATATTTCCTTGATAAGGTAATTTCATGTTGGAAAAAAACAGCAATTTTTTTTTATAAACACTACAAATAAATTGTACCTTTTCTTTCTGATTTTTCCCTAATAAATTGTGAAAAGTATTTACTTTTTTTGTAAACATTTTTTGCATTCTAAATTTTTTGTAAAACATTTTTCCACATCTAAATTTTCTAATAGTAGTAAGTAACAGAATCTAATGTTTTAAATATTTTTTAGTTTCAAATCATTTTTTTAAAAAAACTTTATTTTGCTTAAACTGTTGCTGTCTCAAAACATTGTTTTTTTTTCGCAATCATAGAGTGGCAGTAATTCTTTATATTCAGTCAACTGTCGAGGAAATGTTAACTTATATTTTATTGATTTATTATTCGTTTTAATGTTTTTTAAAATATATATTGTTTTGATCTAAAATTTTCCTCCACTAACCAAACTAAATCATTTAATATCATCATAACGAAATAACTGAAAACAAAGTCATTCTATATCAAGTTTAATTTTTTTCAATGCTTCAAACTTCAGATTAAGTGTTTTTATACAAGAATTCATTGTTTATATAATAGATTTATGTGTTATATTTATTATTGTTCGCCATCAAACTTCAAAAAATTGTGCACACATCAAAATTTAATGTAACAATAAAAAAAGTTTTTAAATAAAAAACTTTTAATCTTTGTTTTTTTTTTTTAATGTTTTAAAATAAACAAATTTACAAATAAAATTACAAGTAAACGAAAGAACATATTTAGTCATATAGAAAAGAACATATACAAAAAACATTTTCAATTAGATATTAATATCATATACAGATTATATAAGAGAATATTATATGCAAACTATATAAGAGAATATTATATACAAATTAAACAAAGGAGAATAAATGGATTTAAAAAAAAACAATAATTTTTTACCTTGCACTTGTCAAAGTCATACAACCTTAAAAAACAATGCGAAACATCGAGAAAGAATTCTGCTTGCACCTCTCTAAAATAAAACAATGAACTTACATTTGTCTCTTTTATTTATAAATTTATAAATAAATGAAAAATAAATTACTTGGCTTGCAAATAAAATGAACTCCCATCACAATCCACTACAAAAAAAGAGATAATTTAAAAAAAAAATCATAATTACAAAATAATGAAAAACAAAACAACAAAAAACAAAGAACAAGTCATAATAATAAAATTTTTTAAATCGTAAATGATAAATTATAGTTGGGTAGAGCGGGGCTAGTTGAGCCTAGGAGCAAGTTAGGCAATTAAAATATCTTAAAAACTAGACATCACATGACAAAATATCTAATGCATGAAAGTTAGGCAATTAGAATGTTAACACGATGTGCAACAAAAGATTGCTGGAAAGCAGTTGAGTAAGATACACGGGCACTTTTTCTATTTTGGACCAAAAGTTAAAAAAAAAAATTTTCTCTTGTATGCTTATAAATTTTTTATCTGGCATCACTTAAATGTTGATATTTTACCAATTTATTGGACTTTCCATTAAAATTAACCATTTTTTCTCAAGTCTTACTGTTCTTTTTAAAACCTAACAAATGTGTCACCTTGTCTAGCAGGGGTAAGTTGAGCAGCTTTGAAAAAATAAATAAAACTGAACTATCGAACACAAAGAAACAACTTTGATTAGAAATAATTTAGCAATACATTATTTATATTTTTAAAATTAGTAATTTTTAAACTGGGCTTCAAAGTTCAAGACGTATAAAATAATATTTTTATATTTTATGACACTTTCTTACGATTAAATTTTTTCTCTTCTCTTACTTATGCCATTAAAGTGTATAAAATAAAAAGTTCAAAAATTATATACATGTTTACTGTTAGTGAAAGTTTTATTGATTATTCACCCAAGTTTCGTACCATGCATATTCATATATTTGTTGATTGTTCAACTTACCCCACACTATTGCTCAACTTACCCCGCTGGGACAGGTTGAGCAGCTCTGAAAACTTTTGGAAATATTTTCTCTAAAAAATCTAAAACTATATATTTTTGAAATAATAATTTCTAGCAGGTTAAATTAACTTTCAAATATTAAAAAAACTGTAAATCCAACACTCCATTCGTGAGATCTGCTAAATTTAGTAAAAATTGCTCAACTAGCCTTGCTCTACCCTATTTATAAAAATTTATAATAGAATATAATACAGATGACTTAGCACAAATTGTGTAAATGAACAAATTATAATATAAAACATATCATACAAGAGAAAAAATTTTACAAAATATATCTTAAAAAAAAAATCAAATTACAGAACATATGATAAAATAAAACAAAGTATAATACAAAACATATGATAAAATATAAAAATCACAAAACATGTTATATATCAAAAGTTAATGTTCCTTATATTTGCTTTTAATGCTTTGTCCTATATTCGGATTATGACAAAAAAAAATTTTTTTGGCCTGTAGTATGGATCAATGAACATTCTAATATTCATTTAGAAAATCATAATTATTTTGATCAATTCAAAAAAAAGTTCCCTCACCAAAACACCCAACAATATGGTGGGTGCCATATATTACCAAAAATACTTCTCTCTAAAAGTATATGAAGTTGGATTTCAAAAGAAAAATTTCATAGAAAGTTTTAAAAAATTTAACTTTTGAATAAGATTCAGTTTATTAGAATTTACTGGTCTTCTCCATAAGCTTTCTTCTTATGGTGTGTCTGGCAACATCTTTAAGATTATTGAATCCTTCCTTTCCAATCGTAGTATAAAAGTTGTCCTCGATGGACAGCACTCTTCTTCTAATTCTGTAACTTCAGGGGTTCCTCAAGGTTCTATCCTTGGCCCTATACTCTTTTTAATTTATATTAAGGATCTTCCAGATACTCTTACATCTTATGTGGCATTGTTTGCTGATGATACTACCATTTATTCTTGTCGTGATAAGAAACCAACACTCTCTGATTGCTTGGAGGGGGCATTTGAGTTTGAAAAGGATCTCACTTCTGCTACGGCATGGGGCTCACAGTGGCTGGTGAACTTCAATACAGATAAAACTCAATTTTTTTCAGCCAATTATTATCGCAATAATTTAGATCTTCCTATATTTATCTACGGTGATGTACTCGATGAGTCATCTACTCTTCATCTTCTAGGATTAACTCTTACTTCCAATCTTTCTCGGAAACCATATATCAAATCTGTTGCAAAATTAGCACCTGCTAAGGTTGCATCTCTTTATCGAGCTTGTCACATTCTTACCTAGGATTTTATTCTCTATCTCTATAAATCTCAAATCCGGCCTTGTATGGAATACTGTTGCCATATCTGGGGTGGATCTTCCAATGATGCCCTTTCTCTTTTAGACAAGGTGCAAAAACGCATTGTAAACATAGTTGGACCTGCTCAAGCAGCCAACCTCTAACCATTATCACATCGTCGTAATGTTGCTTCTCTTTCTCTTTTCTACAAATACTATAATGGGCACTGCTCTAAAGAGCTAGCGTCTCTTGTGCCATCTACTAAAATTCATTCTTATGTTACTCGTCATTCAATTAAGTTTCATCCTTTTTCTGTGACTGTTCCTAAGTGCTCCAAAAACGCTTATTCGTCTAATTTTTTTACTCGAACATCAGTTCTTTGGAATTCACTTCCTTTATCTTGCTTTCCTGATTCATATAATTTGCAATCCTTTAAGTCGTCAATCGGTATCTTGCTCTAAAATCTTCATCTTTTCTCTTTCAGTAACTTCCAACTTTAATTAGTGGCTGCTTGCAGCCTTGTTGGAAGCGAAGATGTTTAAAAAAAAAAAAAAAACTAATATTTTTAAACAAAAATTGAAATAAAGCACTTTTTAAGATTTTTTTTTTTGACAATAATTTTTTTCATAAAGGTATTTGAAAAAGTTATTTATGAAACATGTCTGTTTGGTAAAATAAGACACCCGCTATGCGATTGGATATCTTATTTTACCAAGGTGCAGGAGTTTTTTTTAAAAACCAGCTTTAATAATAATTTTTAAATAATTAGGTTACAAAAGTTCATCATTTGCGACCACAGGAGTACATCATTTGCAACCACAAAAGTTCATCATTTGCGACCACAATACAAAATTTTGCAAAAAATTTTTTAGTCGTAACCTTTTTTTCTATATGATGTCCAAGAAGATTTAATAAGAAGAATTTAAGAAGACTTAATAACTAATAATAAATAAATAAAAAGAGTTTTTTTCTTTACTTTATTAATATATTTAAAAAATTAAAAAATATATATATATAAATAGATATTTAAATAGCTTTTGCATATTCAACTTATGCCAAGGTTGCAGACCAACAACTATATTTTGCAGATCAACTACTATATTTTGCAAACCAACTACTACATTTTAATTTTTTGCTTATTGTTATATTTATATCTCTACATGCTTGATGAATTCAATCACAAAGTTTTAGTAATTTGGATTTAGGCCATTAAAGGAGCATTGTGTACAATGGAAGGCATTTATATATATACTAGGAAGGCATTTATATATATACTAGGAAGGCATTTATATGTATACTAGGAAGGCAGAAAGTTTTCACTCAAATACATTGTTCCCTATATGGCCCATGGAAAGTAGTCTAGGAGAAATAAGTTTTACAAATACGCCAGCCATTTAATTGGACTTTAATCTGCCAAAGATTAGGAAACAAGTTGGTCAAACTAGTTTTTCACACAGTTGGCTTAACTGTAAAAAAAACATAGATCACTGAGACCCCTTGAAATTATCCTACACTATACTTTTACTTCCTGGTTTGTGTTGTAAATCAATCAAACACAATCAAAAGTAGATTGTGTTAGTTAGAGTAGAGCATGTGCAAGCGCTTTTTGTACTTTTCTAAATGAAATGATCTTTTTTAGATTTTTAACAATTTGTTTTTTTGGTTATTGAAATTAAACTAGATTTTCACTGATATTAAAATAAACTTTTTTCCTGTTTAAGAAAGATTTGATAAAAATATTGTTAAACAAAAAAAAACTAAAAAGTTTCTTTTTAACAAATTTTTAATCAGACAAGTGGATTAACAATCAGTTAATCACATAGTTTGAAGCATTATTTATCAGACTAAAGTATAAAACTTCAGAGATAGAGCTGCAAACAAATTATGCAAAACTGAAACATCTTATTATGAAACATTATGCAAGATTTTAACTGGCGCTTTCATCCTACAATGGAAGTTACTTTCTTATACTTTTATTTACTTACTTTAGCTTCTACATCTGAACATTATTTTTTATATCAAAATTATAATACACAACTGACACACCTATCCTAAAAATGGTCCCAACCACAATTTTGAGAACCAAAAAAACGACCAATGGGGCAAGGTCTCAGGTATTACCAGATGTAAAAATTAAAATCTCTATAGCCAAAGGAGAAAAACACATTTAAAGTTTTATAGCACTTTGCGCTACTGATCGCACTTGGAGCCCCATTGTAAATCTATTTTGTTTGTTTTTTTTCACATTTGGGTTATGAAGTTTTTAAAAAATATCAAAAACTCTTTACATATATGTGTTGGCTATAACCTGACAAAAAATCAGCTTTTTATCACTTGTGGTTTGTGTACAGGGACCTATAGTATAGGGTATGGCACTAAAAGCCTCTTTAAAGAGGCAACGGATGCATTGCGTTTTTATTCTAACCTTATTATCGACTATGGAAGTTTCAAAATTTAATAGATTGAAGCCTTGGCATGTGTCTTTCAGGCAAAAAAAATAGAAGCAAGATATCTTTTATCTGTGCAAAGATATAGCTTTCAAAGTACGAATCTCGCCTTTGAAAAAACGGCCAAACTATAGCAGCTTTTTGTGGATTTTATGCTTTTTAAAGAAATTCAAAGTTACATCAAATAACTAATTTAATAACAATATCATGTGAATATGGGATTCTATGGTTGTTAGACTTCACATTTGTGTGTACTTTGTCTGCAAAAAGAGCGCTTATAAGTTTGTATAAAATATGGGACAGAAAACACATAGTTAGAGGCATTTTTTCTAATTGTTCTGAATTTAAAGCACACAAAATCCTGTTTATATTTTAGTTGTTAAACCCACAGGTCTGCTTTGTTGTTTTTGTTTAAAATGATTGACTAAATATTGGAAACACACACAATAATAACAACTGTTTTTAATTTAAATAAGAAATATATCTTTACTGAAATGGGTTTTAACAAGATATCAAACAAAAGAAAATCCCATTTAACCTTAATCTCCAATTGAAAAAACACATTCAGACATGAAATGATTTCCTTTAAAAAAATTACTTTATGGTTGTGTTATAATGTTTATTACTTTTTCTTCAAATTGCTGTTGAGATTTTTTTATTTAGTACTTGAAAAATAAGATATATACTGATAAATTTTTTGTAAACTTATGATATTTTATGAAACTTTAAATAAATTAATATAGTTTATAATATAAACAAAAATTTCAGACAAGAATATTTCTTATCAACAAATGTTATATCAAGTATTTCTAGAATGAAATTCTAGAAATCAATGTTTAACTGTCTAAAAAAAAAAGAGTTATTTAAAAAATCGAATTCAAAGATGCTTGCTGTTATAGTCAATTTCAGTAACTGGAATCCATAACCAGGGTGATCAGGGTTTCTTTTGTACCAAGCCTATTGAGCACTGAAGATTGAATGCAAGGCTTCTGTTGACTGCTCACTAAAAATGCCCAATGCAACCTTTAGAGCAATAAATTAAGGAACATGTTAAAACACTGCATGGGCTTTTAGGGTGACTGAAATTGGGAGTTGAAGATATGAGTTCTTAAAGTGTTTGATATGTTGAACATATGCAGTATTTAATGTCCTTTCAAAACAGCAGCTAACAACATTCTTAAAATGTTGGAATGTTTTCACAAAACCAAGCATATGGTCTTTTCTCTTTTAACAATTCTTTGCAAAACATCCATATTCTTTAAAGGCTTATGACAATCATTCCCAACAAACTTTCCACCATGATAAGGTTGTAATTTCAATTTGACAAGTAATGGCCAATCTTTGCCTTTAGGCCATATCTTTAGCATTGATTTGCGAAGATGATTTACAATTCCAAGGAGAAGAAGAAGTTCCATTGGGGGAATAAACTCAATAACTTGTTTGACATCTTTTTGGTCAAACAATGGGTCATGAACAACATTATGAAAATCCTTTGTGCACATTTTTTCATTCTCTCTCTCAATGAATGCTTTGTATTGCATCCTAATGGATCTGAAGTTTCTTGGAGTTCTCTGTTCTTTGAGGTCACTAGATTTAACATCACACCAACAGCAAGGGTGTTTGCTTGAATGAGACTGAACGCCACAGATGATATTGGCTAACTTCATGTCACATGCAATAAATAAAGACACATCAATTTTCCCAAATAGACAATTTTTTTTTGACATTTTCTTAAGTTTCTGAAACATTTTCAGCAGCAGCAACAAGTAGCTGACGCTTGGCACTTGTTTCTTTCCCATGTTCTACAGCCAGTAAGCTTTTGTCATTTGAGGCTGAACTTGTTTTGACATTTTGACATCCACCATGGAGGTAACACTCAAGCTGAACTTGAAGAAAGATCCTCCACCATCAATACCTAGTTTGATGAGAGGCGGTGAAGTGATTGCTCTAACTCTTAGAATTGAGTTATAAAAATTCCCTAAACTCTTGCAGTGAACAACCTTTGCCAAATAATCAGTTTTTGTTGGCCTTGTAAGTAAGATTTTGGAAACTTTGAATAAACTTTCAACCTTTCGACCAACTATTGTAAAATTTTCCCTAAATTTTGTTTCAACAATTTTTGAATTTGTAGTCTTGTTTAATGTTACAGTCAGTTCTTGCAACTTTTTATTTGAAAGACCAGTATTATTTTGAACTTGAACCATGTCCAAAGTAGTTAGAGAAACTCTTGATATGCACTGAGCTCTGGAGGGACCTGGAGTAATAGTTAAAGCTTTACCACTTTCTCTGCTCAACCTAATTGTGCCCTGTGGAGAGGATACCATTTGAGTTATTACAGAGGACGCAATTTTCTTAGCAGTTCTAGAATCAGTTGCTATCATCTTCTTTAAGTTTTCAAACTTGGTAGCTTGTGAACAATGGTATGTTATTCCTCTTTTGACTACACTGAGACAGTTTGATCATAATTTATCAAAGCTACTTAATGATTCTTTCAAATCTTGATTGGTTGAAAAAGTGAGCTTTGTAGAATGTCCTTTAAGTTGGCCAACCTGGCAAATTAAACATTTACAAGAATCAAAATCCTCTGGTCTGTGGTCTATAATCGCTTTGTCAAAGTCATGTAGCTTGGGAAGAGGTAAGTTTCTATCCCCTTTGCCATGCTTTTGTACCATTGCTCTGCAGGAATTGCAAATGCCTAATGGAACTCTATCATCCTCAAAATCAATGGAGTTTCCAGAAAAAATACCTAGTATTCTTTCCTTAATGAAATCAGAAATATGCCTGTCACATTTTGAAAAACAAAAGAAGCATACAGATTGCCAACAACCTTGATGATTTTGATGTTGTGGCTTTTCCCTGAAAATAAGAAACATTTGTTTTGGCATTTTTAAATAGTAGAAAAACTTGGTCAAAGCAATAAAAGATTTAAGGAGATACTTCAATACAAGAAAAAAAGCACAACAAAGTTATACATATTTGATTTATATAAAAAAACTTGATTTTAACATTAATTTTGAAATTATTTTATAAATTACCAATTAATTTTGGATTTACAATTCTAAAGTAATTTTTAAAATATGAAAAAAGGTTTTTATTATATCCATTATTTGGTCAATCATTTTAAACAAAAACAATGGGGCTCCAAGTGCAATCAGTAGTGCAAAGTGCTACAAAACTTTAAATGTGTTTTTCTCCTTTGGCTATAGAGATTATATTTTAATTTTTACATCTGGTGATACCTGAGACCTTGCAGATTAATGCCCCATTGGTAGTTTTTTTTGTCCTCAAAATTAAGGTTAGGACCATTTTTGGATAGGTGTGCTAATATATTTAAATATAATAAAACACATTACAGCTTATCTCATCAAGAGACAAAGACCTAACTATAAATAATTATTTATAACTAAAACCTTAACTAACCTAACCTAAAACCATAACTAACTTAACATAGTTAAAACCTAAACATAATTAGGTATAATTAAAACCATAATTATTCAAAAATAATTAAAACATAAGCATAATTAAAACCTAAGAATAATTAATTTAATATAATTAAAACCTAAGCATAATTATATAACAGACTAAGCATACCAGCTGCATAGAGTTCATTTAATATTTTTAAATGTTGGTCATTGACTTCTTGAACTACTTCTAAAATTGTTGAAAGACATTTCACTGACCAAATAAGCACCTGATCTGAAAAGAATAACCTCAAATCCAGTAAAATGGTTTTTGCAATTTGCAATAAAATTGGATGAAATAAGAGCTGATACAGATCATCCCCGTCTTTTTCCAATGCAAGTATTGCACATGAAGATACCTCCTATATAATCAACAAAAAAATACTTTTTTTAAAAAAACTTTCTTTTTTTTAGTTAAAAATTCTTCTTAGCTTTTTAAAAGATTCTTATGAAGCTTTCAGAAAGTTTTGTTAAAGTGTTTTATACCACTGAACATAATTTTGTTCAGCTAAAAAATTGATTTTATGTTTTGACAAAAAAGCCGAAAAACAATTTTTTTTGACTTGAAAAGCTATTAAAGCTAAACAATTTTTTTCGTTTTTTTTTTACTTTATTATTATTTTATAATTATGTTATACCTAGTAAGTAACTGGGGCCCCGGCTAAAAATGAAACTTTTTACAAAATTGCAAAATTCTAAGATTTAGCAGGGGTTAATAGCCGGATCTAGGAAAAAATCTACAAAACTTTATATATTATAAATTTATGCATACATTTTTTATTTATTAAGTACTGGCATTTATATATGTGTGTGTGTGTGTTTGTATATATATATATATATATATATATATATATATATATATATATATATATATATATATATATATATATATATATATATATATATATATATATAAGCACTTGTTAAATAGTTTTGAGAGTATAGACGACAGCTCCGGAGAACACTTCAGCAAGACAATAACAGGTATGTTGTCCGGGCCACAAACTGTAGAAGAGTCTTGGCAGGAAATCACTATAGATACAGAAGCTGGAGTGATACGAATGTAGAGCAATGGATCAACCTATTTGTTGGCAATACCAGGTAGAACGCAACTAGTAGAATCACAGATGATATTGGTGAAAAGTTTTTAGCAAACAATTCAGCTTTGTCTTTAGGTGAGGTGACAAAGTCTGAACCATACAAGAGAGGTGGAATTATAGATTTGCCCTTATTATTGATACTATTAAAGATTCTCCAGAAGTCACGAGCGCCTAATTTTTGAGATGAGCATTTGTCGACAGGAAGACAAAAGATTTCTAACCAAGGGCAATCACAAAGAAAATCACGTAAAGAATCCCAGTCAGCTTTACTGTAGTTGTAAGAGGTACGATAATAGGGGGATTCAGGTGATGAAGAAGAATGAGATATTAGTTTTAGAGAGATCAAACTGTGATCAGAAGCACCTAAGGGTAAATGTGGAGAAACTGAGCACTGACTAGGATCAGAAACAAGACATAAGTCAAGTAGAGAAGGTAAATGATTCGGTTTGTCAGGAAAGCGAGTTAGAAAGTTGACTACTTGAGTTAGGGATTGTGAAAGGCAAAAGTTGTGGGCTTTAAAGCCTGCAGAGTCACTGACACTAGAGCCAAGCCATTCAGAGTGGTGAGCATCAGATGCTTCAATTTAAAAATATTTTTAAATTGAAGGATCTGATGGATTTTTGTAGGTAAAAAATTTAAAAAGTTATCCGTTATTTTTCTAAATATGCACTAACCAAACTTTCCTCCTTTCATAACATAACTCTTTCATAACTTTTCAATATGATGCTCCACTATATGAACTTTCAGAGAAATGTTTGAACCAAGATTTCTGAAACTTTGTGAAAACCTTTAAATATAATCAGAGTAGCTTAGATTTAATGTTTTCCCAAAACACCCATGAACAACATCGTTAAAGTCTCTCAAAGCTCTCATTTATTTTCCACCAATAATATTGCTCATCTAGATAGATTTGAAAGTAATCAAGTTTTTTAGAAACTCGTTGGATCCATTTCCTTCTAACCTGTGGTTATCTTGATAAGGTACTCTGACAAGATTAATTGTAGATAGATAACTATTTACAGAATGAAATCCTTGATTAGTGTTCTCAAACAAGTTTTTTTCAATTAGATTGAGAAATTTAGTCTACTATGCCTAGCAAAATATGTAAGCCTGGTATATTGACAATTTCCAAGATCTTCTTTCTTACATTTACATTCAATAAAGGATGATTAACTACGTTACTAAATTTTTTAGCTTTTGCAATGTTTTCTCCAGCAGCTGACTGCTTTCCAATAATCAGGAGAAGAACCTTTAGACTTCTCAAATGAAGTAACCCAGAGAATTAAGTTTTAATTTATCCAACAACATTTTTATGTTTGCATAATTTTCATCAATAGAGGGTAATACTACCAAAACTAAAGTTTTGTGAACACTAGTATACTTGAAATATTTACATCCATACTCATCAGAATATTTCACTCTTTTCTTTTCACTTGAATATGCTTCTAGCTCTGACTTTAATGTAATTGATAAAGTAACCTTTAGATAGCCTTCCCCTTCATCTACCCCAATCTTAACATCAACATTCTCTGGTTCAGGAAATCTGTTGTAAAACTGTTGCAACAAACTCATCAACATTATTGCATATTACACCAGAAATAGTTCTGTCAATACACTAAATAATAACAAAACAACTTTAAGTCCAAGGATGATGATTTATTTTAAATTATCAACTTTCAAATTAATCACAATATAAAACTATTATGGTTTTTTTTTTTTTTTTTTTTTTTTGTTATTCACCTCCTCAAGGCCGATAAAGCCACTACAGATGAGGAGGCTACTTAATAGTGGTTATAACCCTCTCTCAACTCTATAACTCCGAAACACGAACCTTGACAAACAAGGCCGCTGCGCTGAGAAACAAGTTATGCGCTGTACTACCAGGGACGTGGTGGGGATTGAACTCCAAACCTCCCGCTTATGAAGCGAGCGCTTTACCACTACACCACTATCGCATGTAGCATAAAATAATATTTCACTATAATATATTACTTTAATAGAGCTTTTTAGTGAAGCTAAAATCTCTAGTAAAAAAGTGATACAGCTAAATATATATATATATATATATATATATATATATATATATATATATATATATATATATATATATATATATATATATTTAGCTGTATCACTTTTTTATTATCTGCGGTGCCCTGTTTAGACTGAATCAGTATAAGCTTAGCATCAAACAAAGACAATAGATTTTTGTTTTCTTCTGTTAACTTTTTAGAAAAACAAGACTCAACAGATTTTTTTCCTCCATTCACTTGTATAAATCGGGCAATTTCTAACATCTTATAGTCACTAGTAAATTCGATACAAATGTTAAAAAAAATTATTGTTTTTTTTAAAATAATTTATATTTTTTGAATTTTGTAGTAGACAATCTATACCTTGGAGGAAGTTTGCTCTGTAGTTGTTTCAGTTTTGAGTGTGAAAAGGAAGGTGTTTTTGGTTCAACAAGCTTCTTAGGGCCAAAAGTGTTCCATGTTACTATTGCATCATGAGTTACTAAATTGTTAATTGTGGTTGATAAAACTTTTCCGTTCATTACAGGTGAGGTAAATTGTACAATATGCATCAAATTTCTTTGTTTACTTTGTGCACAGATGTTTAATACCTTTTCCTATTTGGTGAAAACATCTTCTACAAAAAACAAGATTTTCATTGGTTGTGGAAAGATTCAAATTACTGTGATTATGATCTCTATATATTATTGCCGAACTTAATCCTGTTAGTGTTAGTAGTGCCCATTTGAGCGTGTTTGACATGGAACCCTTGGTAGCCATTGCAACCGAGGTAGTGGCGAGAAAGAGTGGCAGTACATTTTGATGTAAGAAAACGTGAATGAAAGTGTATGAAAATATCTAACGTACATAAACTTTAAATAAAGTAGTTTAAAAACATACTGTAACATTTATCGAGTTTTACAGTTTGACTTTCATTTGAAAATTGCATTGCATCAAGCTCTCTCTAATTTTGATCTATAGCATTTATTTCCATTTAAAAAAATTATTACAGGGTTAGTTTTTTCAACCAGAGTAGTTGTCCCAAAAAAATCTCTTAACATTTTTATAATTTTTCCTTAGTTATTACTTAGTTTATTGCATTTGGTTTGAATGCATCTTAAATCATTACTTTTTTCATATAGCATATGCAAAAGCAATTTAAAAACTCTTTATGATCTTTAGCTAAGTATGGCGTTTCTTTTCTATTCTTGAGAAATAGTTCCTATATTTTTTAATTGGCTCTTAAATTTCAGTTAATATAAGTTTTTTACTTAGATAATTAAATAAAGTTGCTGTTATTGCTAAAATGTGTTTATAAGTATTGTTAAAGTCTTGTAAGCAACAACAACTACAAGCCAATAGGAAACTAATAAATATTATTACAGCCAATTGTCCTGCTGCAATTACAGAAAGTAAACAACTATAATGGCTGAAGGAAAAATTATTTTAATACGAAAACATCGTTATTTATAAAACTTCTTACTAAGTTTTCTGAAAAAGCTGCCAACAAATGATTTAAATTTGATAGTTTCAGGATGTACAAATGTATTACTTTCAACAAAAAAAAAAAATTTAATAGGACTTGATTTAAGGTCTTAGGTCACTTCAGGGTACCCATCGGTATCTAGAGTTTTTTAAATTGGAACCACTTATTTAGCACTTATTAAAAATTTAGAGAAAATTGAAGAGAAATTTAAAGAACACTTTTGTAAGACTATGATGGAAATGTTAATTGAACCAAACAACAAACAACCAGAACCACAAGTCGTAGTTTAATTGAGAATTGACTTTGGCATCAGAAGCCAGAGTGATTTGGATGTCTAACAATGGTTAAACCTGTTTAACTGGATTGGCAGAAAGAGTATAGCCATTAGATTCGACTCTACCTTATTTTAATTTTAATTTACTTCCCAAGGCCACGAAGGCCATGACAGCCGAGGAGGCTACTTTAGTTGTGGTTACAACCCTCTCTCAACTCTTTAACTCAAAAACAGGAACCTTGACCAACAAGGCCGCTACGCAAAGAAACAAGTTGAGCGCGGTACTACAATAGACATGGTGGGGATCGAACTCTGAACTTCTTGCTTATTAGGCGAGTGCTCTGCCACTACCGCATAATATAATAGCATGATACAATAGGAGTAAAAAGCAAACTATATGAATGTAATCACACCATGCAACCTAATTATTTTTTTCAAACTACACAACCTTATTCTTAACACCATATAACCTTTTCCTTACTAACAACAACATCTATTTAAAGATCTTTTTAAATATACCTTAACAATTTCCTCCTTTGTCTCCAAACCCACACTAATCCGATGTTTGTACAATCAAAACCTCCCTTAGTAGTACTTGATACTACCCAATATCAAGCATCACCTCACTACATAAGCTAACACTTTGCCTAAATACAATCCCCGCGAACTCTTAACATATGAAAAAATAAAACACAAAATATAAAAAATGATTACTATATCCAAAAAAAACTTTTAATATTTTTATTTTAAGTAAATATTTTTTTAAATTTATTTACTTGCATACATCAAAATATATTTTAAAAACAATCAAAACTTTTGCTTCCATAAACATGCCATATAGAGGAAAAAAACATAGAAATTTAACTGGTTATTGTAAACAAAAAAGGATCTTCTATACAAAATATTATGAAATTTAAATCCTTTCCTTGTCCCAACAATCAGAGTAATCGTTAAGATCTTTTAAAATTATACTTTTGAACTTACTTTCTATGTTTTTTTAACGCAGCTAAATATAAAGAAAAAATAAATTTGATGAATAAAGATCATTAATCATCTAAAGTTATTTAAAATTTAGCAATTTAATTATATATATAATATTTCATATTTTAATAATTAATTTTAAAACTGCCTTAACTACACCAAGTAACCCATGAAATTGACAATAATGTCTGAATATTTTTTGGACGTCATCACTTGAACAATAACATCTGAAATTTTAAAATGAAAGTCTGATTGCTTCTGAAAGAGGAATTATACACGAGCAAATCAAACAAAACAAAAAAATACTTGCAATAATCAGTAGGTAATAATATCAATTAAAAAATAATTTTTTTAAATAAAAATGTCACTGTTTACTCGGTGTGGTTAAGGCAATTTTAAAATTTAAATTATTATTAATCAGTCGTATTTAATATATATATAATTTTTTCCAATTTTATTTTCAGTTTATTTTAATCTAACCAACAAGAACAAAAGTTAAAATTAAAAATTAAAATTGTATTATAAAATAAAATACAAAACTACAAAGTGCTTGTTTACAATACAAAATATTTTATGGAGTTTGTAGTCAAACAATGGTTTGGACTGCAAGAAAAAAAACTTATCTAAACAAAACTGGTAAATTGTAAGAACTTGAAAACTAAATTTCAAACCTGAGAAAGAATGACTTCATTAAAATCCTCATTATTAAATGTATATTCTTTAGGACCAGTCCAATTGGCTTGTAAGAAATGCTTCAATGATGCAACACCAACCTCAACAATGGTTTCTTTGCTGTTGCAGAAATAAATATGTAAAATATTTAAAAAAAAAAATATTGAATTACTTTTGATAAGTAATTTATAGTTTTACTAAAATAAAATCAAAAAACATAGCTACAAAAGAGAACTTAATATATATATATTTTTTGTATTTTATTACCAATTTAGAAGAATAAGTATATATAATAAAAATATTACAACAATAATAATTTACTACTTAAATATAGCAAATAATAAATAAAATTCAAATTGAATATAATTCAAAATTTAAATTGAAAATAATGAGCTATGATAAAAAAAATGTAAAAAAATTTACCAAGTTTCTGGATCTTCAAGAGATTTTTTAATCCACTCATTTAAAAGAGTGTTAAAATCTGAAAAGATATTTATAATAATAAATTTTTTTTTGTTTAACAATATTGAAGATAATTATAATTTTCTTCTTTAACTTTAGTTAAAATATATTTTTTATGTTATTTTAAAATTTATAACAAATATGTTTGCAAAAATGATATAAAGAAAATAGTTTTAAAAATAATTTGAAATCAGTTTAAAATTGTATATAAAAAAAAATTGCAATTTTATATGGGCTACACTTTGATTTGACATTTGTAGTCAGGAAAAATTTGACGTTTTTAGTCACTTTTAGACAATTTTAGTCACTTTTAGACGATTTGACGTTTGTAGTCAGGAAAGATAGTTCAAAAATTGCAAGCTTAAATGTGTTTTAGGGACAGCTCGATTAACTTTTTAATGGGTCCCTAATATTTTGAAAAAGAAAATAATCATTTTGTACTATTTATTTATTATTTCAGATTTAATTGCATATAAACTATAGTTTTTTAACAAAAAATAAAAAAAGCGCATTTTACAAGTTTTAAATAATAAAAAAAAAATTTAATATATTTTTAACAAAACAATTATTATTTTATGAAGTTTATATATTGTTTCACTTCTTTTGAGTACCAGGTTGACCCAATATATAGTATATAAAATATTAGATATGATATATATATATACAACTACAAATGAGTGTTTAGATAAGCGCTCTGACCTCAAAATGATTTCAGTACATACTTATCTTATAGCCCGCTGTCACAAAGAAGTGCAAACTTATAACAATAAGCAAAACTAGTAAGTATACGCTTATCTAAACACCCATTTATATACCATAGAATGTAAATATTATGCTGTTTTATTCATTTAATTAATTTAAAAAAAAAAGGTTTAAAGACTTTTTTTTTTAGTATTAGTTGTATTAGGTTAAAAAAAAAAAAGATTTTTTTTTAACTAATTACCTGCCTAAACCAAAACCCCGAGTCAATGTAGCAACACTCCTCACATGTTCCACCTATTTGTTAGTTGATGTAGCAGCCTTCCTTGCATGTCAGGTCAATAAGATAATTTGTAAATATAATTTATGTTCATAAATAAATGTTAAAAGAGCTTTACATGTTATTGAATTAATAAAAAACATAAAATTTTAAAAACATTTGTAAAAAGAATTCTCTTAAAAAAAAACTTCTCCTTTTTTATATTACTATTTTTTTATTTTTTTTTCACAAGAATTTTTTTTTTTTTACAAGAATATTTATTTACAAGAAACTTCTTCCTTTTTTAAAATTAAAAAAAATAATAAATTCTATTTAATAATAATATTTAATAATAAATTCTAGTTTTCACATATTTTAATCTATGATGGAGAGACCTATATTTTTTAAATTAATTAGCAGTTAGAAAATAATAAGTGACAATTTACAATTTACTATTTTACATTCCTTTGAAACTAAATTTTATATTTTTTGATTTAATAAGTATTTTACATTCCTTCAAAACTTATTTTAAATTTTTAATTTTTAAAATCATATTTAAATAAAGTCTTTTACTAAAAAAAAAATTTTTTTGCAACAAAGGCAATTAACTGCAACTGTGAACTTTTTTTAACAAAAAAATTCATAGTTGCAGTTAACTGCCTTTTTTTTTACTTAATACTTTCTGAATAAATGTCATATAAACAATATTGAAAGATAATTTTAATATTCCAAAAAAAAAAAGTTTTTGCTTGATAAAAAAACTGCTGACTGCATTCGCAAACCGCCATTTCATATGTGGAATGCAAGCTGCATAACACTTTTTAACAAGGTCTGTATGTTCTACCTTTTTTTCAGTCAATGCAGAATCACTCCTCACTACCTATTTATAAGTCAATGAATGTAAACAGTAACAAAATAAAAATAAAAACAGAATGTATTAATCTTTATTTAAAAAATAGAAAACATTCTAGTCTATTAAGTTACTCTTTTGTGGTTTTTTAAAAATGATACAATTTTATTAGTTTACTCAATTATATTTATTTTGTTTTTACATAAAGTGTACTTGATTTTGTAATTTTTTAAATAAAGAGTCATTTAATTTGTTTTATATCACAAATGATAAACCTAAGGCCTTTACTATTGGAAAAAATATATATATTTAGGAATTACCATTTTTAACTTACATTACACAGGCAATAATTTTTTTTTTGGCAAAAAGAGGGCAAATAATTACCAAAAATAAATAATTATGCAGAAAACAATTGTTTAGACTTTTAGGTCAGATTTCTATGAATGGGTAATGTGATTAGTATTAAAAGTTTTCACAAAATGTTGTTAATTCTATAATACTTACAATAATAATAAAAAATTGCATCAAAGATGGCCGACTAACAGAGGAAAATAAACTCGCTATCTTGATACTATACATTTAATTTTTTGATAAATGTATAGTATCAATGTTATACCTCTTACATTACCAATATAATTAAATATTTATGATTTCATCAATATTTATAAAAGTTATCAAATTGATAACAATTTTTTTCCACAAGAGCAAGAGCAACTTTAAAAAATTCTTTTAGCATGACAACTTTATGTTTAGCATGACAACTTTATGTTTAGCATGACAACTTTATGTTTAGCATGACAACTTTATGTTTAGCATGATAACTTTATGTTTAGCATGACAACTTTATGTTTAGCATGACAACTTTATGTTTAGCATGACAACTTTATGTTTAGCATGACAACTTTATGTTTAGCATGACAACTTTATGTTTAGCATGACAACTTTATGTTTAGCATGACAACTTTATGTTTAGCATGACAACTTTATGTTTAGCATGACAACTTTAGTTTATTTTAGCTTTATTTTTTCTTCAGGTCGATAAAATGAATTAAAAAGCAATTGCTTTTTTCACATAATTATGTGATGTAACTGTCCTTCGGTTACTAACTGATTGTTAGTTTTAAAAAAGTGAAAGCCATTATGAAACTTAATTTTAAAAACTTGTTATGTAATTTTATAACAATGGAATGTATAAAAAATTTGTTCTTTTGAAAGATAGAATGACTTTAAAATATCTATTCAACAAGTTAACTTTTGTTTGTTGGCAATTAAGTTTAAACCGCTTTTGATAATAAATGAACAAAAATAAAAATTTCAGTCTAAATATCATGCAAATTTAATTTTTGAATGAATGAACTTTTGATCTTTAGCTTGCTATTTTAGTTTACATTAGGAAAACAAAAAAACGAAACGTAAATTTTTTCAGAAAGTTTTGTTTCTTTTTCATACACTTTTTGACTTTAAAATTAATAAAAATAATGATTACAATAACTTAATAAAAGTTTTATATAAATCTAGTTATTTTTAAACTTTAATGTCTTTAATGTTTGAAAAAATCCATAGTAAATGTTACGTATTTATTAAACGTAATTTTTTTAAATTATACTTAAATGAATAAAAAATTATAATATATTTTTTTAAATATATGTTTTTTAATCAAGAAAGTATTTTACCGTAACATATAAAGTTTACTGTAATTATCTCTTTTTTAATTATCTTTAATTTAGAAGGCGCCTTAAAATCACTCTAAAAATTATTAACCTTTAGTAAAAATTAAATGAACAGATTTGTTAACATTTAAATCAAAATTTTAAAATTGAAATAATAGTAAATACGTTTATTAAATGCTAATGTTTTTTATTCAAATATTTATTTGAATACAAGATGTAAAACTATTTTGTTAATTTTACAAATATTACGTGATTTAATATATGTAAATATTATTTAAAAATTGTTTAAAGTATTTAAATATTTAATTACTAATTATTTAAAAAATTAATAACTACTAAAATTAAATATACTAAAATATAGTTAATAAAAGTTTAAACAATTTTCAATAATTATTTAAAAATAGTATGGTAAATACAACAAAAGTGTATATTAAATTCTTAAGTAAAATAGTTTTCTTATCGTAACTCAAGTAACATAGTTACGTCCACCGGTAAATTTATGTATTTAAAGAAATGCTTTATAATCAACTCCTTATCTTTGGATAAAACTTATCAAGATAAACAATCAAAAATGATTATAATGATGATTCAAAAAATGATTAAAAATCATCAACGAAATACCGGTTTTAACTAGAGGAGGAGGAGGAGGGCATGTCCATAACATCACCCCCTCATGTCAACCCCACTCTCCAACATTGCCTGAAAAAAAGCGATACCCCAAATAAAGTCTGGGTTCGTCACAGATTTCTTATGTGTACCACAGTATTTTTCAAGTTGTTTTAATGATTAACTTTAACTAAGGATTCCAAAGCAAATCGCATGTTTTTGTGGCGATACCGAACGCTTACTGGTTGTAGTTCAAAAAACCTACTCAATTCAATTAATATGTCCAAATGATCATGTTTAAAAAGCAGGTGCACTTCTTTCAGGGAAGATGATAAACTTGGAGCCTAATCTTATTTCTATTTTCAGTTACTGAATTGAAGTCCTTAACACCTGGAGACTAATAACATTAGTCAACTAATGACATCTTAGTAGTAGAACTTTTTGACAATTGTTTCTCAACCCTCAGAATTAGGGTCGACATTCAGCTATGTCAAACTAGAAGTGTTTAAGGTCTGCAAAAAATCGCTGACCTTGTATCTATGTTTTATGGTCAAACCCTTGTTTTACTTTTTTTTTGCCGACCTGATGCGGACCTCACACAGATTAGAAAAAATAAGATCGGCAATAATTTGCTGACATTATTTTTAGTAATTCTGAGGGGTGATTTCTACTTCAGTCAAAAGCTGAATTAATCAAGCCTTTTAATGGAAGAGTAGTTTCTTTGTTGAATGACTCATTCAGCAACGTGACTAGGACTTCGTGACAAGACATTTTGTGGGGTCTTTAAACAATGTTTTATGAACATATATTTGATATATCAATAAGTTTTGATAAATTAAAGTTTTATTTAATTTATCAAAACTTATCGATATATATATATATATATATATATATATATATATATATATATATATATATACATATATATATATATATATATATATATATATATATATATATATATATATATATATATATATATATATATATGTACATATATATTTATATATATATATATGTACATATATATGTACATTTTTTTTTTTTTTTTTTTTTGTTATTCACCTCCTCAAGGCCATGAAGGCCACTACAGATGAGGAGGCTACTCAATAGTGGTTATAACCCTCTCTCAACTCTATAACTCCGAAACACGAACCTCGACGAACAAGGCCGCTGCACGGAGAAACAAGTTGGGCGCGGTACTACTAGGGGCGTGGTGGGGATCGAACTCAGAACTTCTCGCTTCTGAAGCGAGCGCTTTACCACTACACCACTATGGCATTATATTTATATATATATATATATATATATATATATATATATATATATATATATATATATATATATAATATATATATATATATATATACAGGCCTTGCTTTAAATAAAAAATGCTTAGTGCATTAGTTTAACGTGATATTTGACGTCATAAAATTCTCTTTATTTTTTTTAAATAAAATTCTCTTTATTTTTACTGTAATAATATTAATTACAGCAAAACAAGTTAAATGTTATTTAACGACTTTTTTGTAATTACTTATAAGGTAATGTTTAATTTTTTTAATTTTTTTTTTTTAATAATAAATAATTAAATTTAATATTGCATTTTTTTAAATGTTTGGTATTAACAAATTTCTTTCTTTTCTCGACATTTGCATAAATGAATTAAATTATGTTAAATTTTTGAACTTTTAAAATATTTATTTCTGAAATTTCTAATGAAATTGCGGCTTAGCAACTACAAATGATTTTTTATTCAAAAAAAAATTAGAGAGTAACATAAAAAAATTACATTAATTTATTTACTTTAATTATTAAAAGTTTAGTTTATTATTTTATTATTAAAATTATATCGCTGTATATATTCTTTATTAAAAAATAATCGCTATTTAACTTGCGCTATAAAAAAAAAAGTTTAACTTATGTTTTCTGCAAGTTATTGATGCAGTTGTTTATTTAAAATTCAATTTTGAGTGAAAAAAAAAATGTTTAGGAAGAAAAACTGAAAAAACAATTGGTATAAAAATGAGCTAATTTTTTTCTAAGAACAAATAAAATTTTAATATTGAATAACATTTAGTAATATTTTTAATTAAACTTGACAGTTAAGTTGAACCCAAGTGTCAACTTTAATTTTAAAAGACTTAAACATATTTTTTAAATCAAAATTAAGTAATATATTTTTAAAATCTAAATTATTTCTAATATAATCTAAATTATATAATTTCTATTTTATATTATTATTATATTTTATATATAAATTATATAATTTCTATTTCTAAATTAAATAATTTCTAATATAATCTAAATTATATAAAATTTAATATATTTTTAAAATCCAAATTAAATTTTTTTTTTTTCAGAATAAAATTATATATTTTTATTAAATTAGTTTTAAATTAAGTCATATAGTTTTTATCAGAATTAAATCATGTTTTTAATGATCATTGCTTCAACCTTAAAAAATAAATCATTACAATAAAATAAAAACAAAATAAAAAATAAACTTTTGATTTTGTTTGAGTTTTTTTCATTAGTAAGTAGCGCTCATATCAAACATAATTGTTGTTCAAACTTTTGTGACAAATATTTTTACATATATATCATTTAAAAGATAATGTGACTTTTTTTTAAATTAAACTATCTTATAGCCTGACTTGCAAAGGAGTGCTGCTACATTGACTGACAAATAGCCTGACTTGCAACGGAGTGCTACTACATCAACTATCTTATAGCCTGACTCGCAAGGGAGTGCTGATACATCAACTGAGGGTTTGGTTGGGGCAGGCAGTATATCAAGTAATAAAAAAAAATTTCGGTCTTGCATTTTAATTTTATTTTTGTGTCAACAAAATATGGAAAAACTTTCTGACAACAAGTTAGGAGTAATATATATATACATATATATATATATATATATATATATATATATATATATATATATATATATATATATATATATATATATATATATATATATATATATATACAACCCGTAGATGTTGTCCGAAAGTTTTTTCCATATTTTGTTGACAAAAAGTAAAAATTAAAATGCAAGACCGGAATTTTTTTTTTTTAATAATGATAGACTGCCTGCCCCAACCAAACCCTCAGTTGATGTAGCAGCACTCCCTTGCGGGTCAGGCTATTTGTCAGTCGATGTAGCAGCGCTCCCTTGCGAGTCAGGCTATTTGTCAGTCGATGTAGCAGCACTCCCTTGCGAGTCAGGCTATAAGATAGTCGATGTAGCAACACTCCGCGCATGATTTACAGTAAAAAAAATAAAAATAAAAACATTTTATTAAAAAAAATAAAAATAAAAACATTTTATTAAAAAAAATAAAAATAAAAACATTTTATTAAAAAAAATAAAAATAAAAACATTTTATTAAAAAAAATAAAAATAAAAACATTGTTTATATTGTTAAAAACATTCACAATGTTTTTAAAACATTCTGGTCAATTAAATTTGCGTTTTTGTGGTTTTTTTAAAAAACGATTTATTTGTAATTAAATTAATGGTTTTTACTTTTGTCCAACATGCAAATGTTGGACGAAAGTCAAAAGTAATTAAAAGTGATGTATGTGTTGGCGTAAGAATCACTTTTTTCCTTCCGCTCTTCCCAAAGCCAACAAACTATAGATCTATATATATATATATATATATATATATATATATATATATATATATATATATATATATATATATATATATATATATATATATATATATATATAATATATATATATAATATATATATATATATATATATATATATATATATATATATATATATATATATATATATATATATATATATATATATATATATATATATATATATAATATATATATATATATATATATATATATATATATATATATATATATATATATATATATATATATATAATATATATATATATATATATATATATATATATATATATATATATATATATATATATATATATATATATATATATATATATATATATATATATATATATATATATATATATATATATATATATATATATATATATATATATATATATATATATATATATATATATATATATATATATATATATATATATATATATATATATATATATATATATATATATATATATATATATATATATATATATATATATATATATATATATATATATATATATATATATATATATATATATATATATATATATATATATATATATATATATATATATATATATATATATATATATATATATATATATATATATATATATATATATATATATATATATATATATATATATATATATATATATATATATATATATATATATATATATATATATATATATATATATATATATATATATATATATATATATATATATATATATATATATATATATATATATATATATATATATATATATATATATATATATATATATATATATATATATATATAATATATATATATATATATATATATATATATATATATATATATATATATATATATATATATATATATATATATATATATATATATATATATATATATATATATAGCCCTAGAAATTCAGGAAAAGAGTGAAAAAAATGAATTTTTTAATGAATTTTTTTACCGATATTTTGCTGCAATAAACCTATTTTCTATCATTCCTGCAAAATCCTTTTTTTCACTCTTTTTCGTGATGGATGCATATCCAAATTTCGAAGGCTGTATGTATATGCTTATATACATACACATATGTACTTTATTGCTAAAATAAACAAGCATATTTTTTTTTTTTTAAATAACCTGAATCTGATGATGCAATGTTTACAATATATTTCAACATGGATCTGCCAAATGTACTATTAAAGCCAATTTTAAGGTCGTTATCTATGAAACAAAAATTTTATTTTTTAAAATATAATAAATTAAATGTTGAAAAATGAAAAATTTTTCAACAATTTACCTTCAAAATATAATTTAAAATACAGCAATTTGTTTCTCTGAACAGCAGCTTTGACAAACAAGGCCGCTGTTAAGAAAAACAAACTGAGGGGCATAATACTAGGATCATAATCGGAATCCAACAATGACTAAAACCCAATAACAACCTAAAATTACTCCCCTGCCTTAAGACTTCAGGTGAAGCAAGGGCTGAAATCATGTATACTAGATGGTGGACAGATGTTAACTGAATCCAGCTACTGTCTAGTAGAAAACCTCCTCCAAGTCAAAAACTTAAAGGGTATATATAGGGCCAATAAAAGGCTGGTGATGCAAATCTGTGTTGCATTGATTCCTGCTAAGATGATGATTGATCTACTTGATTCTACAAACCATCATTTTTTTGTACAATTTTAGTAGCATGGATATGCAACTCCTCATTAGGAGTTGCCATAGTTTCTATGCAACTCCTAATGAGGTTAAATCATTCAAAATTACTATTTATTCAATTTAATAGTTTTGAATCCAGCTGGTAATAAGTTTTTTTAAACTATCAGGTAGTTCTTAGAACGTGGTGAACATGTAATGAATGCTCACTGAGTTTCTCAAAGAGTTACCACATTTTAAAATTACTTTTCATTCGCCAAACATCATCTCTAGCAAAATTTAACAGTCCTACTTGCTCTAAATCTAAAATCTCTGAGAGATTAATTTAAATTTATTTGTTTTATCACGGGAACTCAGCACTGAAAAACCAAACCCAATGACTAAATACCTTAATAGATGCATGCCCATTCTGGACATATACTTATGCACTAAATCATTTATATATCATGTAATCAGTTTAGAATCCTTTCGCTTTTTTTTATAATAGTCATATTATCAAACATCTTGTCACTAATACCAACAACCTTGCTGCCATTTAAGCCTAAAATCTTGCTATATTCAATCTTACCCAAATTCTTACCCAAAATCTTACCCAAATCTTACCCAACTTTACACAGAGAGACCTGTACTCCTTTATTTGTATATTGTTATTGAAAATAGCTTGTGCTCAGTTTCTTCTCAATCTCCTATATGTGTTTCAGACCATGTTATGATCTCTCTAAAACTTTTATCTCATACTTTTTCTAAATCAGATTACTTTTTATCTTATTGATATTTAAACTTGTACTTTAAATTTAATCATTATATTGGCATTTTTTTTTTTTTTCTTTTGATTTTCCTGTCTTATATAAGTTACAAATAAGGAGATTGCTTTTTTGACTTTCATCTTTTGTCTCTGCTGAAAATCCTCATAATCTGGATTCAGCCAGGATTATATCTGGATTAAAGTCAGTCTGACCATGGTTTTCTTTTTGCACAGCTGCAATAAACTTTTCACCAAGCAACTTCTTGAAAAAAAGTTTCATACGATTGCAAATAAATAATGAAAAATAGTATTGTCTGACTTTTCATTATTTTCAGATTAGTAAACCTTTAATTTTTTCTCAGAAGTTAGTTTCTAGTGACTTTTGAAAAAAACTTTCAACAGTGTCTTTAAAAATGCTTTTAACATTCTATCTCTAACATTTACCTAAAAAAATGTAAACTAAATTAGAAATAGCTATAGTCACTGTCCAATCACTAGTATTGGATCTTTTACACCATACTACAAATACTTGCACGAGCCAGTCCTGACTTATCATTCAGTCAAGTCAGATTCTTTTACTATAAATAAGACTTTGATTCAACAAGTATTTCCTCAAACAACAATGATATAAAATTCTCTCATTGTATATAGCTGCAGTATTTTTATAAGTAATTTTTTAATTTTTTTTTTTTTTTTTTTTTGCTCTTTAATGCTCTACTGTCTAGTAACTAAATGGCAGTTAAAAATAAAATTTATTAAATTTGAGGGGGTTATTTAGAGCATATAAACATATCACAACATTTGCTATAATTTACTTTAACAGTATAAAAAAATATTCAAAATTTACCAGATTTTTTTTCTTCAATTCCAGTCATTTTATTTATTATATTAGTGCACTATAAAACAGAAATGAAAAATTATAGATTTACTTGATGATAAATAAACCTAATAATATATCTAACTTATATTTTCATTCAAATGTTTTGTTAATTTTCTTAGAATATTTTATTAAGGCATAGCTGCTATGTGTAAGGCAAAGACCAAAGCCCATGTTGTAAAGCAAATGTAAAATAAAATTATCCTGTATTTTTATGCGAATCCTTATAACTTATTCTACTAACTTGTCAAGTTAAAAGTCATTATGTGAAAATATATTTACCATAATTATAATTTAATCAAGGTGTAAATAATAATACTATCAAGAATGAAAATGCTTTAGTTACTACAAAATTATTTTCTGAAACTTCTAAGATCTTGAATCTAAAGTGAAAAACAAAATAAAAAACAATTTATTTTTTTTACAGTAACTAATTTTAAAGCCTAGAAACTAGTTTTAAAAAGATTTAAAATCATATGCCAAAACAAATGCATTAAATTTTGGCTTTGCTTAAACTAAACACAATTACTATCCTGTAATTTATGTATTGCTGACTCAAATTTCTCCTTTGCTTTCCTATGTAAAAACTAGGTCGCCTTAATTCAAAAACAAATTTTTAAGATTAAAATAATTAAATAAATTTATTTTAACTTTAATTTTAAATTTTTAAATTTAAAACTTTTTAAATTTGTTAAAATTAAATTTAAACAACTTTAAAAAGATTGTTCAATTAATTTTAATTCTTTTTAATGTATTAAAACTTACCATGACAAATTATAATAAATTTATTGCAAAAATAAACAGGTACTTCACAATATACGAAGGATATTAAATACATTCTGAGCGTAAAAAGTTTATTCTTAAAGAGGTTAATATCAGAAAAAGTTTATTTAAAAAGTAAATTATAACTTGTAAACTTTTTCTGGGTTATTTTTATTACAATAAATCATTTAACAATTTATATGATAAACATTAGATGACAATAATTGTCACAATTAGCATTAAAATACCTTGACTCCAGAAATATATACTTTTTATTTACTCTTACCTAGTATATTTAATTTTGCATTTAATTTAAACATTAGAAGTTAGAACATTAGAACATTAGAATTAATTTAAACATTAGAAGAACAATAATTAAACAAAAATTTAGAAAGTTTTAAAAAGATATATTTCAAAATGTGGTCAGCTAAACAGTTATATAAGCTCCATAATATAATTCCTTTTTTGGTTTAGCAAATTCATAGCTTTTATTAGTCAGGAAAAATTATTTGGTACTCTATCTTTTTAATGCTTAATAGTTTTTATTTTTATAAAACAATGAAAAATAGAATTCTAGATTTTATAAATAATTTTTTGTGCCAGATTTAAAATTTAGGGAAGTCTAAGACTTGAAAAAAAAAAACATTAAGAAAATTTAGTTTGAGATTTTAGAGTTTTTAACATCACACCAGGCACGTGACTTAAGTCGCGCGGAAAATGTTAGATAAGATTTTGCTCCATTTTGGTGAACAAGTTTACGTAGTTCAAAGAAATGACGTTTACCAATAAATACCTTTAAGAGTCTAAAGGGTAGAAAAGGGTAGAAAAATTTCTCTAGATTAGAGAAATGACTGTTCATAATAATAGAATTCAAAATATTTCATCTTAAAACCATGAGTTTTAGAATTGATTGTTTCAATAAAATCTAAACAAATGCTTAAAGAAGTGTGCTTCCTACCGTCAATACTATCTAATATCTATCATGTCTATAGAGGTATCTATTTCTGTCTGTAATATAGTTAAAAGTATCTTTGTTGCTGTGTTAGCTTATATTACCTGTAATTTACGATATATTTATATTGTATTTTCTGTCTGAATTTCTAGCACATTGTTTACTCACCCGTAAGTTATTATTTGTATATTGGTGTTCTGTCTGAACTTCTGGCGCGGTGTTCATTTCAATATGTATGTTTGAATTCATTCTAAACCTCTGGCGCAGTGTTCACCCAACCGTAATTCACAATATGTTTTTTTGCGTTCTGTCTGAACCCCCGGCGTGCTTTTTGCTCACCCGCGAGTTACTATATATATATGTTTATATATATATGTTTGTGTTCTGCATAAATCTCCGGTAAAGTGCCAGCTCAGTTGCCAAATAGACCACAATCTTAAAACTAAGACTCGCCTAAAAGTCCAGTATTTCGTTAAAAGTAAACTTTTTCCTTATGCACTTTTAAATTTTCACGTTCATTATTATAAAACACTGCTCACAAGAAGTAAACTCCTTTAACTACTCGTGGTCAGGAATCAGAATCATTGAGATCATCCTGGTATTGGTAACATGTAATCTATAACTACCTTCCCATGTCCTGCTGCCTTGAAAGGTTTGCTTTTTTAGGCAAAAGCTAGGAAAAATCCGATTTTTTTATCTCGAACTTCTTCTTCGGACTCTATTATTGCACTACTTAATAATACCCTAAAGCTGACTGGGATTCTTTTTGTAATTTTCTTTGCGAAGGTCCTTTGGGTAATGATTTTTCTCTTTTCGCTGATAAATACGCCTCCTAGGTAACTTCCTGGATCCAGGCAAGTATGGAAGTATTTATTCAATTTCGTCGGTTTTAAGTCAAGTATCATTCTATTCCATGGTTCTCGCCTTTTTGTGAAGTTATTCTGCTCAAAAAGGTGAAAAAATCTTATTTTTCCATTTATTTCAAAATAGCAACTCTCTTGAGAACAAACCTCTTTTTATTATTACAAGAAATCAATTATTCTCTGTTTTTTAAATCTCATTAATAGCATAACCCTCTCTAGTCTAATAACTCATTTTACAACAAGCAATATGGTTGTTGATCTTTTCTATCTACGGCTGGCTTGCTAACTGCTGCGATTAAAAGATTCTATCATGCATTAGACGAAATAAGAACCATCACTTATGACATATCAAAAGTTTTAGATAAAGTTTGGCATATTAACTTTTTCAATAACCTTTCCTTATATGATGTTTTTAGGAAAGTTTTAGAAACTATCAAATCCTTACTTTCTAGCTGCAGTGTTAAATTCATCCTCAAAGGCCAGTACTTTTCTTCATTTCCAGTAGTTTATGGGGTACCTCAGGATTCTATACTTGATCTTGTTTTGTTTCTTATCTACTCAAATGATTTTCTCATTCTCCTGTCTTTTTTCACTTACTCGTTGAAAAAAAAAAATATTTATACTAGATGAAAAAAGTTATACTATTTCTTTGATTGAAAAAGTAAAACATTTTATTAAAAGAATTCGTTGGAAAATCCATTTTAAACCAAAAACAAACACAGATGTATTTAATAATAACCAAGATAATGATAATTATAGGTTTAAAACAAAAAATACCCCACCTTTTATAGCTGGTTTGGAAAATTTTGAAAATGACCTATTGCATTTGATAAAAACAATAAAGTTTTGCCCTATAAAAAACGAATTTCAAACAGAATTAAAGTTAGATGTTAAGAAAATTAAATCAAATCCTTATATTTTGGTTTTTGCTGATAAAACAAATAACATTTACCAACTCACAATAGAAAACTATGAAAAAATTTTACGCGATAATATTACTAGTTCTTATGAGAAAGCCCCTAAAAATATGAAAAATACAATTAATTTAGAAGCGCAAAGTACTGCTAAAAAAATAAACCTTTATAACAGAATCGAATCAACTGTCCCTGCCGAAGCCTTCGTAACACTATAAGACCATAAACCAAATTTTCAAAACAAACTTTCTTGTAGGTGATTGGTTCCCTCAAAAAGTGAGATTAGACATGTAAACAAAGTTAAATTGGACAAAATTAATAATATTCTTAGAAATATATTAAATTTACAACAGTGGAAAAATACGACTGATATTATAAATTGGTTCTCCATAATCGAAAATAAAAATGACTGTACATTCATTCAATTTGACATTAATGATTTTTACCCCTCAATAATTGCAGATATTTTAGATAAAACAATTGAGTTTGCAAAAAGCCACATAGTTATTCATGAAGAAACAATCTGTATAATAAAGCATTGTAGAAAAACCTTACTTTATTTTAATAAAGAAACTTGGAAATAGAAAAACATACATGACTGCTTTGATGTAACAATGGGCAGTTATGATGGAGTAGAAATTTTTGAATTTAATTTACTATATATTTCAGATTTATTAAGTAAAATAATCAATATAAATAATTTAGGCCTTTATCGCAAAGATGGTTTAATAGTAATGCGTAAAAAATCTGAAAAAAATTAGAAAAGAATTTAAAAAAAATTTTTTAAATATTGGCTTTCAAATCGAAATAAACATAAATTTAAAAATTGTTAATTTTCTTGATGTCACATTTAACCTCTCTGAAAATTCATACATAAGCCTTTTAAAAAACAAAACGGTAAATTATTGTATATTAATATTAACTCAAATCATTCACCCCAAATTCTAAAATAAATCTCGATTTTAATTAATAACAGGCAAGACCAAAACTCCTCTAATGAAAATGTATCAAATTCCTCTAAACAAATATTTGAAGATGCCCTTAAAAAAAGTGGTTTTAAAAATTTTGAACTAAAATTTGACTCTGAAAAAAAGAATACAAAAAAGCGAAATAGAACTAGAAATGTAATTTGGTTCAACCCCCCATATAGCAAAAATGTTTCCACTAACATAGGAAAAGTGTTTTTAAAATTAGTCGATAAGCATTTCCCGCCCTATATAAATAAATTAGATAAAATTTTTAATCGAAATACAATTAAAGTTAGCTACAGTTGCACAAAAAATATGGAAAGAATTATAAAAGATCACAATAATGCTTTCTTGAACAAAAAAAGAAATCCTAAATGAAAAAACTACAAGAAATTGTAATTGTAAACAAAAAAACAACTGTCCAATGAGTGGAATTTGTTTATCCAAAAATGTGGTATATAAATGTGTTGTTTCCTCTTAGAATGTACCGTAATTCGGGGCAACCTCATCAATTTTGGAATTTTTTTTTTCTTTGTAATTGTTTCAGAATGGAAAATTAAAATGAGCCTGTTAGTTTTGTTATAATGCAGTATGCTCCTTAACGTTCTACTTATTTTTTAATTTCCTATCTGAATAATAAAGTTGTTGAAATATCATTATGAAGAGTGACGAAGTTTTCTTGACTTAGGGGTAACTTCGTTATGTGCCGAAATGTTAATTTATTATGAAGTTGGATAGCTATTGTGCAACTTCAGCAGGTTTTAAATTATAATTCAGTATTTATGACACTGCAGAGATATCAAAAATAATAAAAGGTAAGAAAATCTTAATTTACGTTGATTCTGTTGCAATCATAAAAAGTGAAATTAGTTTACAAAATTTTAAGTTTGACAAACAGTCTTATGTGTATTAAATAAAAGGCTCTGGATTTAAAACATTTCTAATTATAATCAGTAAACATACAACAACATTTACAATAACGTATTACAATTACAAGAGCCTCACAAAAGCTTTTACAACCTCCGCATATCCACTGGCGGCATGAAACACATTGTATCCAATCTGGACCTCGATTACCTTTATACTCACATTTACAAATTTCGCACATATTTTTGTCATATACCAACTTTCTAGATGAACCAGGTTGTTGTATATCAGGAAAAAGTGCACTGCCAGGATTAATTCTCTTCCCTCTGAATTGTTTATTTTGCTTCGTTTGACCTCTGTGTTCCTTTAACATGTCGATGATTTTAGCATCAAGTTTCCGACCGATATTTTCAGCATTTTGTTGAGAAGAAACTCCTGGAATAACTCTTAGAACCTGGTCTGGATCAAATAGATACCAACCAGTTTTTCTGAATCCCAATTTTGAGATATTCTTCCCAGTTTCATGCAATATTGAGTAAAGCTTTGTGAGCAGAATAGGAAAATGTTGCTTTGGAATTGTTTCCCTAACACGACTTTCTTTTCTCGATGTTTCTAAAACGCTTTGCCAGTAACTTTTAAGAGGTTTGAAAAAGGCAACGTCTAATGGCTGCATCAGGTGAGTTGAATTTGTGGGAATAGTGGTAAAATAAATACTGTTTTCTCTGCACAGTGATATAACAGTAGATGTAAAATTAGAGGCAAGATTATTTGCGATTACAACTTTTTTTCCAGGAATGTTTTCAACATGGGGAAGGAAAATATGACAAAACCACAATTCAAAGGTACGAAAAATCAAACCACCCAGTTTTTTTCACATCACATCTGGAACCTGCTGGTCCACCATTGCACCAATTTCCATAGAGATTTTCTGCTTTATAGACCACAAAGGGAGGAAGGATGTCACCAGAAGCAGAAATAAAAAATACAAGAAATATTGCTACTCGCTTTGTCCCTCTTAAAGTTACAATTTTCTTAGCACCAGGATTGTTGGTTAAGTTGGTTTTGTCAAAATGAAAAATCTTTTCCGATGGCATGTTTTCTAGCTTCTCCCTAGCGTTTTAAAAAAATTCTGTAACCATTTTAGAAGAAACTGCTGCTCTGAAACGACTGATGATTGTAGCTAAACGTTGTGTGAGATTGTTACGTAACATAAAACTGTTCATAAAATTATCACCAGGCATGTTGTCGGCAAATTTGATTACAGTACAACCTTCTTTATTCAAATAACCTTGAATTATGAGCCGGATATCAATAAACTTTTTCAACTGATAGGACCACGTCAATTCAACCAACGTCTCGACAATAGTTTTCTCTTCAGTAGCGTTCAGAGCAGTAGGATGTCCAACTGTTTTATTATGTCGACCGTGCAACTTGTCTTAAAGAGTTGTACGCGGCACTGAATGTTTCTTGCTGGCAGATGCAACTGACATTCCATTAACAATATCTCGAAGAGCATTCTCAACCTTACTCGGATCATAACGTTGGAAATTCCGTCCTCCGATTACTTTCCTTTTTTTCTTAGACATTTTGTAGATAAACTGGAAAAAAAAATTTTACACTAACGTTTACGCCGTTTATAAAAACCTAAAATGATCTATTTTAGGTTTTTATAAACGGCGCACAGAATAATCTATTACTTTCATTCAATCAATTTGCGATTGAACTTGACTGTTGAACTTTGAAACACTGAATTCAAAAAATATTTTAATTTCACAGCAGCTGACGAAGTTGTACTGCTTGACGAAGTTGCCCCGAATTACGGTACCTGATAAACAATATATTGGCATAACAGAGGGTGAATGGAAAAAACGTTTTGCCAATCATAAGCAATCCTTTAAAAATAAAAAGTACTCGAAAGACACCATGCTGTCAAAATATATATGGGAATAAAAAGTTAAAAATATTGATGATTTTATATTGAATTGGTCCATCCTTAAAACAGCACCTGCATATAACAATACTTCCAAAAAATGCATACTATGTCTACAAGAAATATTAAAAATTATTACACGTGCAAACCAAGAATGTTTATTAAACAAAAAATTGGAATTGATTTCTAAATGCAGACACGAAAATAAGTTTCTCCAAAAGAACTATAAAAATAAGTGAGCTCAAATAATAATTACATTAAACTCCCCCCCCCCCCCCCCATTCATATAAAAAATATTTTTTTAAAAAGACAAAAGTAATCAATTCTAAAGAACTCTTTTATATAATAGCGTCAGCATATTCCACAAATGTATGAAAATTTACCGTAGTAAGACATTTGCGACTTCTTGTAATTTAATTTTTGGAATAAATAGAAGTTTTATTAATTTGATCATTCATTTCTGATGAGACTTTATTGATGAAACACAGTGTTAAATGAAAAAAAATTTTGTTAAGTGATTTTCTCCTACTTTATATCTATATATATATATATATATATATATATATATATATATATATATATATATAGATCTATAGTTTGTTGGCTTTAGGAAGAGCGGAAGGAAAAAAGTGATTCTTACGCCAACACATACGTCACTTTTAATTACTTTTGACTTTCGTCCAACATTTCCGTGTTGGACGAAAGTAAAAACCATTAATTTAATTACAAATTAATCGTTTTTTAAAAAAACCACAAAAACGCAAATTTAATTGACCCGAATGTTTTTAAAAACATTCTGAATGTTTTTATAACATTTTGAATGTTTTTAACAATATAAACAATGTTTTTATTTTTATTTTTTTTAATAAAATGTTTTTATTTTTATTTTTTTTAATAAAATGTTTTATTTTTTATTTTTTTTACTGTAAATCATGCGCGGAGTGTTGCTACATCGACTATCTTATAGCCTGACTCGCAAGGGAGTGCTGCTACATCGACTGACAAATAGCCTGACTCGCAAGGGAGTGCTGCTACATCGACTGACAAATAGCCTGACCCGCAAGGGAGTGCTGCTACATCGACTGAGGGTTTGGTTGGGGCAGGCAGTCTATCATTATTAAAAAAAAAAAATTCCGGTCTTGCATTTTAATTTTTACTTTTTGTCAACAAAATATCGAAAAAACTTTCGGACAACATCTAAGGGTTCTATATATATATATATATATATATATATACAGTGATGGCATAAAGTCTTTGACACACTGTTAGATTTTACACAACTTGTACTTAGTTTGTCTTGGTATATTACTTTTTAAAGCTTTTTCTACGGGAATTTGTTTAAATCTCTAATTGGACATCTCCCGCCTTATTAGCAACGGTTTTCATTCAATTTAACTTGTTAATTTAATTGCGATTGTTGGTTGATTGAGACACCTACCACTATCGTCAAAAATTATATAATGAAAAAACGGCAAAAATTATATAACTATCATATATAATTATGTGATACATCAATATTATCGTATTTTGGGTCAAAAAGTTTAAATTTTCCATTAAAATTATTTTTACGTGTACCTATGACGCGTAAGGCGCGCGCATACGCGTGTAACTGTCTTTTACGCGCATAAAATATAACCTAAATAAAAAAATCGAGTTCCTTGATCCAAAATACCATATAAAAGAATACCACATATTTTTTAATCTAAATATTTCTTGTGCCTAAGGCTCGTACTACTTACGCGTATACGCGTTAGAGACTTTTATCTGATCTAATTTTTCTTTCAAGAAAACAAAAAAAGAAAACCTAATACTAATAAAAAGGCTTTATTTCATTATTACAGCATTAACAAAGATAAAACTTCAGGGGTAAGTGTTTTTCCATTTTCAACCTTGTATTTTTTAAAACAAGTGTTTGATATTACAGGATCACTTCTAATCAACAAGTATTGGTACTGGTTTTTCATAACATTCTTTCTAGATATCTTGGTTGTATGGTTTAATCTAGCTTTGCGAATTTCTTTATTTAGAGCCTCTTGTGACTCTCAGAGAAGTAACCAATTGGCTGTTCTAATGCCTCAGATATCTGCACACCATGTTCCAAGAGTTTATGAACAGTTGGGGGAATCACATACCAGCAATAGTTTTTGAGTATAAGAGCTGTAGTTTCATAGCAATACTGGCCAAAACTTTCAGAGTTCAACTCATAACTCATATGCTTTTTCAGCAGGGGATTTGGCAAACTATTTTTTAATGTCTAATTTATATCCTAAATGTAAAATATATTCAAAACATCTGAGCCAGCAATGCAGAGTAGAAAGACCCAAAGATAAAGCTTTTTCATTGATTGGTTTAGATCTGATCAATGCTGGGTTATTAAGTTCACTGGGCTTAGCTCCGCAAACATTACATGATTGCGAGGACAGAGTGTTAGTGAGGGCATTAACCACTTTACCATCAAACATGGTTAAATCTAGTTTGAACTTAAATGTGATAGTCGTATCCGGTTTGCCTTCCTCTACTTCTAACTTTACTTCAAACTTGACTAGTCTATTTGTTTCTGCTTTTAAAAGTTCATATTCATTTCTTATCAATTCTTCCGTTTCTTTTTGATATTGGAGATGGAGGGGTCTACAGTAATGTGTACTAGAGGGCTTTTTATTTAACCATATATTTTTGTTCATGATGGTTAATTTAAGTAGAACAACAGCTGTCTGGAAAAGACTTTGTTCACTAACTTGGGCTTCACCAATATTTGTATCAGTGTATTTTTGTTTATAGACACTTTGACTGGAGGCACCATCAAAACCACCTTTAAAATGAAGTAGACCTTTAAACCTCCCCCCAATTTCAGCAAACATTCTCATAGAGTCTTGGCATTCCGTAAAAGTTAATATCCTTGTCAGAGTATGATTAAACATACCCTGTAGAGAAGTTGAATCAGATGTTTCTGTCACAATTAAACCCTCAGGATAACATTTGTGTCTCTCATTCTTAATTTCATGAAGTGAAGGATAAATATCTGCATTATGTATTATCGATGAATTTCTAATAATTTGGTACTGTTCATCAGAAAGGTCACACTGAATTTTTAAGCTCAAGGCATCTTCGGTTTTCATTTTTATCGGAAAATTTATCTTTTTGATTTTATCTTTTTCAGAGTTTGTAGCACTTTTCACAAGATCAACGAAGTCTTTTTTGCTAGGATCTCTAGTGGCTTTTTTTATTGAAGCTAATGCCAATGCTTCAGCAGGATGTTCAGCCAATTTGGCAACCTTAAACAAGATAATATTTAATATTTAAGCTTGTAAACTATTTTTTTAACTGGGTTGAATTTAATTTAATTATTAATACCCTAGATCTGCTTCTATCACCTAAATCTTCCCAGTTCTTGCACTTTCTACCTGATGCAACATTTTTTTTGTTAACAGTAATATCTTTGTTCAACCAAGTTCGCTCGTGTTCTAAAAGTCTAGAGAAGGTTCTTGCATACTTCCGCAACTTTGATCGGAATTTACATTTAAATATTATTAGAGTTTTCTTTAGATTTATCATTTCAGGTTTTTCAATACTTTCATAGTATAGACCCTCCAGCCTACAAAACTCACGTAGAAGAGCCTCGAGTAAGTTATCATGATTAATTCTTAACTCTTGAATTATAGAAACTAAATGTATTCTTTTCATGTTGAATGTAAGCAATGAACTATTTTAAGTTATTTTATACACAAGTTTTAATTTTAAAACATGCACTATGCCATCAAACGTTGCATATATTGGTTTTTGAGGTTTGATAATTAGCACCATCTGCATGAGCATGAGTTTTTTTACTAATAGGAACTAAATTTATAATTTGTGTAATGAATGAAAGCAATGAACTAATATTCGCTACTTTATACGGCAAGTTTTAATTAAAAACGAAAAAAAACACACAAAAAAACTGAAGTATTTGAAAGGTCTTATTTTAATTGGGGGAAGTTTGGGCAAATGATTTTTATTTTTTCTGCTTTCATATATACCTACTAATGGGAAAATATTAAAACTACCATGGAATCTAGTGAAATCGTTTAGTTTTTAAACTAAACTCATAATTAAACTAATTTAAAAAAATCAATTTATGACACATTTCTGAGATCTCAGTAATGAAAAACTAAAAACTAAATTTATTGTCAAAAATGTTGTTAGTAGTTGCCAAACATCTTAAACATATGACTTTAAATTAAATTTTGAACTGTTTTTACCCATGTCAACCTTAAAAGAGTGACACAAAAGCTAGATTTTTTTTAACGAGTTTTCCGATAAATAAAATAAAATAAATAAGTCTCGGAAAAAGGCGTATAAATTGGTGAAATCTTGAAAATTGTTCACAAAAAAGTTAATTATTGACTTTTAGTGGTATTTAGTAACATTATAACTAAATTAATTAATTTCCAGCAATAATTTTTTTATGGGGTTTTTTTTGCCGTTTTTTATGGATTTTGACTCACTGTGCGACGCCTGCAAATAGTGGTAATGGCAAAACAAAGTATTTCCTTCAGGGACATTGCTAAAGCATTAAAGGTTAGCTTGAGGCCTGTCACCTACACCATCAAAAGAGAGAGATAGAGACTAGGACAGTAAAAGACAAAAAGCGTTTTGGTTCGGGCAAGTCTGGCTAATCGCTTTGACACGACATCTGATGTAGCCAGTTACATAGGAAAAACGCACAGCATCAATCTGGCTGCAAGAACCGTAAGGAAATGTCTTCAGCAAGCTGGGTTGAATGGAAAAATTGCTGCCAAGAAGCCATTATTGCGGCCTGATAATATTGCGAAGCGACGAGCATTTGCAAGGCAACATAAGAACTGGACTGTTGAACAGTGAAATAAAGTGTTGTGGAGTGATGAGAGTTGTTTTACAGTATTCTGTGGAGCAAAACGAGCGTATGTTAGAAGAAAAGTTGGTGAGAGATTTAGTTCTCAATGTGTTGCACCAACAGTGAAACGTGGTGGAGGTTCCATTATGATTTGGGGTTGCATGTCGGGATTAGGAGTTGGCCGGCTGTATCGTTGTACAGGCACTGTTAACCAAGACAAGTACATAGAAATACTCAAAACACAAGTTAAACCATCTGCCACCAAGCTTTTTGGCAGGAATAAGACATTTGTTTTCCAACAAGACAATGCTTCCTGCCACAAAGCCAAAAAAGTTACTGAATACTTTCGAACCGCACGCATCAATGTGATTGAATGGCCACCACAATGTCCCGACTTGAACCCCATTGAAAATTTGTGGGAGGAACTGTTCACAATGGTCCAGAAAAGCAAGCCCAGCAATTTGGATGAATTGTGGCAACAGTTGGAGTCTGCTTGGCATGCAATCCCAATTGCCACAGTCCAAAAGCTGGTACAGTCAATGCCTAGGCGCATACAGGCAGTCATTGATGCGAGTGGTGGACACACAAAATATTAACATTTTTTTATATTTGTGTTGTTTTTTTACAAATGTTATGCATTTATATCATTTAAGTCATGTTTGTTGCTGTTTGGTGGTGCTTTAACTTTTGCATAATAAAAATAAATGACTTTTTTCTTGTTTTTCTTGAGTGTGGCAAAGACTTATTGCCGCTACTATATATATATATATATATATATATATATATATATATATATATATATATATATATATATATATATATATATATATATATATATAAAATATATATATATATATATATATATATATATATATATATATATATATATATATATATATATATATATATATATCGATTTACCTTGTTTTAATAAAAAGTTAAAAAAAAAAATTTACAATATTCAATATTCGTTTTTAAACCTTTTTAAAACGGTTTACCTAATAAAAAAAGGCATTATTTTACACCGTTTTACGAAAAACTAACCTTTAGAGAGTATAATTAAACCAAAGCGGTGTAAATTTAAACTTTGAGCTTTGTGCTCTAAAAATTCTTATTCGTCCTTGAATTTTTTTCCTTGAACATCAGCTCTATAAATCTTTTATCTTCCAGTAACTTTCAACTCTAATTGTGGTTGCTTGCAGCCTTGTTGGAAGTAAAGATGTTGAAAGAAAATAATAATAATGACTTTCAAAAAACACTGTTTGAGGTTATATTAACATCAAAGCAGTGTATTTTACACCTTTGAAAAGATATATTATTATTTATATATATGTCAGTAAATAATATTTCATAAAAATAGCTTAAGCTGTAGCCCATTTTTTCTTAAGTTAAAAAATGCCTTAAAAATTTTTTTTTTTTGTTAATAATAAATTTTCTCAAAATGGTTGCAAACTTATAATAAATAATAATAAATTTTGTAAAATTTTTTATCCATAGTAAATACCAATTAGCCCCGTGAAAGTTTTACCAACTTTTTTTTTTCATTTTAAAGCTTATATATATAAGCTAGGTTGTATATATACAGTATTGTGAGAAATTTAAGAACCACCAAAAAACAAATCATAATTTATTTTTATCTTTAAATTTTTAGTTACTCGAATATATTTTTCTGGTAAAAAAATAATTGCAATAAATTTTAGAAAATAGACAAACAAAATAAAAAGTAATAATAATGATAAAACTTTTAAACAAATAAAAAAAATGTTTATAGACAATTTTTATTTAAATAAAATTGTGAAAAAGTTAAGAACCACAGAACAAAAAACGGTAGTTTTTACCTAATACTGCGTAATTCTACCATGATTTTTTAAGCATTTTTTATACGATTTGGCATTAAGTCTATTAAATTCTCAAAAATATATTTGGGAACATTTCCAAGTATTGTTGGTAAAATATTGCGCAACTCCTCAAGGCTCCTTGGTGCTTTCTTGGCATTCTCTTTATCAAGCCAATTCCAAAGATTTTCAATGTAGTTTAGATCTGGGCTATTTGGTGGCTAAGTTAGGCGCTTAATATTTTTGCTTTCGAACCATTCCGAGGCAATTTTGGCCCCGTGACATGGTGCATTGTCTTGCTGAAAAATGAACGGAACGCTTTGCTCAAGTGCATCAACTGATGGTAACAAGTTGTTATTTAAAATATCGACGTAATAAATAAAGTTGAGTCGACAATCAAGTAAATTAAACATACTGAAACCATAATGTGTCATGCAGCACCATATTCCAACCGACCCGCTACATTGTTTTGTTCTTTGAACGATACAATCGAGATTATACTTTTCTGAAGGCTGCCTGCGAATCATAACTCGGTTTTTTCGGTTATCAGCGGTCTTGGCATACTCATGCAACGATTAAATGATTCTATAGAAGTATAACCTTTTCCTATTTCTCGAAAAACAACAACAATTTGTGCGTTGACTTCTGCAATCGAGTATCTCATCACTGAACATTACTGTCCTCCATTTTTCTTAAGACCATCCTTTGACATTTGGACAAAATTCTTTTCGCTTTTTTATATGTTGTTTGGTATGTCGCGGTTTTAGAACAGCTTTTTTCCATAACATATTGTTAGCTATTAGTTTCTCACGCACAAGTGATGCCGATGCTTGACGTCCGTTTGAGAGCTTCGATTCCCTTCTTAATTCATGCGAAGGCATGGTTCGATTTTTCTTTGCCAACCTAAATGGCGATCATCATTGGGTGTCGTCAAACGCGGTCTTCCAGAACGATGGCGACCAACGTAAGATTTTGTCTCTTTGAATCTTTTGATGATTGCTAGCACCGAACTATGTGATTGCTTTATTATTTTTCTTATTTCACGAACGGTTTTATCTTCCTGGGGAAAATGCACCATTTTTACACGATTTTCATAGGTAATAGCTTTTCTGTTCATTTTTTCAAAAGAAAAGATTTTTTTTTTGTTTAAAATTAAATCCTTTTTTTTTTTAATACATTTATTGGTTTTTTGTAATGACTAAGGTTATTAATAGAATATTTAAACAAAGAAGATAAAAATAAATTAAAAAAGATGTTTCCGCCGCATTTAGCACAAAAAATTCTTGGTGCACAAAGAATTTTTTGTAAAAAAGTTAAAAACCACATGCGGTTTTAAATTTTTCACAAAAAAAAATATTAAAAAAAATTAACTCATAATATTATATCCTTATTTTTATAGGTTCCATTAGTTTTCAAAAACAAAAAAATTTTTCTTTTTTCTCATGTTCTATTTTTAATGTTTGAAAAAAACTTATTATCTTTAGAATTAAAATTAACCTTATTTGAAAAAAATACTTCTTTTCATTTAGTGGTTCTTAACTTTTTCACAATACTGTAGAGCCTAAAAAAATGGAAACAAGTGAAAAAACCCGACTGGAAAAATATATTGTGAATGGAATATTTTAAATATTTTTGTGTTCACACAACCCAGTAATTCAACATTAATATCCCCTAACGCACATGCGAAATTCCTTACAATAATCCATTAAAAAATGAGTTTTTCAAATGAAGGTTCAACGTAATTTTTAGCACTTTCTGATGAAAGGCTCTAAGATATATTTATTCCGTCAACTTTGCCATCAAGTTTGCGGCACAATACAAGTAAGACGTATTCTTTTATTGAGAATAACTTTATTTACAATAAAAATGGAAATAAATATTAAAAATATAGAAAAAATTATCACAAGCAAACTAGAAGAACAAAAAAAAAGTATACTAGCAGAAACGAAGAGATTACTCAAAGATCATGAAAAAAACTTCACTACAATAATAAGTTCGAACTTCAAAATAATAACAGCAAGGTTAGACAAAATGGACGCTGAAATAAACAATAACAAGTTAAATATCAGAAGAGTTGAAAACGAAGTTGACGAAATAAAAGTCAGCTTAAATTTCCAAGAAGAAAAAACTAGGGATGAATTTATTCTTATAAAAACAAAATATGATAATGAAATTTTGATGTTGAAAAAAAAATCTATTGACTTAGAGAATCGCTCGAGACGTAATAACTTACGTATCGATGGCATAAAAGAAAACCCTGAAGAAAACTGGAGTGATTGTCAGAAGGCTGTAAAAAACATCTTTAAATCAAAACTAAATATATCAAGTGAAGTAGTTGTGGAACGAGCACACCGAGTCGGTGCAGTTAAAGATAATAAAATACCAAGATCAATCGTTTTAAAGCTTTTGAACTATCATGATAAAAATAAGATATTAAGCTCAGTAAATAAACTTAAAGGAACCGGAATTTATATTAATGAAGATTATGCAAAAGAAACGATGTTAGAAAGAAAGAAGCTTTGGGAAGAAGTTAAACGGTTACGAAACGAAGGTAAATTTGCAGTTATTAAATTTGATAAAATTTATTGTAGAGAATTTAGAAAGTAAACGCGCGAAGTTTTATTAAGCGAAGCGCTATTTTAACGATTTTAAATAATGACTAACTTAACAATAGATTTTGAAAAATTACACTTAAATGTTTTCAATTCAGCAAATGTTTTACTTATGATATTTCTGACGCTGATTTGCATTTTTTTAACGAAAACAATTTTAGTTCATCCTTTTTTGAAATAAAAACTTTTAAAAGTGAACTAAAAACCTTAAAGAGTAATTTTACTGTAATTCACATTAACATAAGAAGTATAAATAGCAACATGGATAAGCTAAAACATTTTCTTATCGAATGCGGTTATTTATTCAGTATGATATGCCTAACAGAAACGTGGTGTTCTGACGAATCATGCAGAATAAATTCAAGTTTAGAAATTCCTTACTACAAATTATTATCATCGGAAAGAAAAACTATCAAAAGGGGAGGTGGAATTATAACTTATATTAGGAATGATCAAATTACCAAAATAAGAGATGACCTTTCGATCTCAGATGCCGATAGTGAGGTTTTTACAATTGAAATAACTAGCAACAAATCAAAAAACATACTGGTCTCCACATGTTACCGGCCACCTGAAGGTAATTTATTTAAATTTTCCAATCATTTAAAACAAATTTTTATAAAAAATAACAATCAGCAAAAAAAAATATTCTGTATTGGAGACAAACAAAGATTGTTTACAATATGATAAACATGCCAATACTAAACTTTTTTTTGACGAAATGCTTCAACATTACATCTTCCCAATTATTAACAAACCAACTCGAGTAACTCCAACTTCAATCACTGCAATGGACAATACATTAACTAATTCATTATTTGATACTTCTCTAAAGGCAGGAATAATAAAGGGAGATATATCTGATCATTTTCCTATTTTCTTCTCCTTGACACAAGATATAAAATCTAATAATAGTTGTAAAATTAAAACTTATAAAAGAAAAATCAACAAATTTGCTATTCAACAATTTAAAGACTCGCTGTCGGCAGAAGAGTGGGATAAGGTATACCATGAATGCAATCTTGGGCTTATAACTCTGCTTAAAATAACTTCGAAAAAATTTTCTTAAAAAACTATAATATGCACTTCCCAATTAAAGTAAAATTAATAAAAGAAAAACACTTAAAATGTCCATGGATCACCAAAGGTATTAAAAAATCCTCAAAAAAAAACAAAAAAACTTTATATTAAATACTTAAAAAATAGAAATGAGGCAAACCTAAATGTTTACAAACAGTATAAAAACTTGTTTGAAAAAATTTAAAAAAGTTCAAAGAAAAACTATTACTGAAATAAAATAAAAAACACAAATGGTGGTATTAAGAAAACTTGGGATATCATGAAAGAAATAATTGGGATAAAAGCCTGCAAAATAAATAGATTGCCTACTCAAATTGTCATAGATAATAAAGAGTATGACAATGATAATGCAATTTCAGAACAATTTAATAGTTTTTTTGTCAACATAGGCCCAAATCTAGCTTCAAAAGTCAATTGTCCAAACAACTCATTTGAAACTTATCTAACTAGTGTCAACAACGAATTAATATTTAAAGAACTAAAAAATGATGAACTCGAAAATGCAATAAACTCTCTTAAAACAAACAAGTCTCCAGGTATAGATGACATTTGCAGTAATATCGTCGTCAATGTCTTTTCGGAGATACGCAAACCTATTTTCGAAATATTTAGATCATCAATTATAACAGGAACTGTACCAGATAAATTAAAAGTAGCTAAAATTGTACCTATTTTTAAAACCGGTGAAACATTTCTAATAAACAATTACAGACCAATCTCAATACTTCCTACCTTTTCTAAAATACTTGAAAGAATAATCTACAATAGATTATATGAATACCTAACTCAAAACAAGTTCTTAAATAAAAAACAATTCGGCTTTCAAGCACAGCACTCAACAGAACATGCAATTTTAGATTTAGTTAATAGCATAAGTGATTCTTTTAATAAAAAGCAATTTGTATTAGGAACTTTTATAAACCTATCCAAAGCATTTGACACAATTAATTATGATATCTTACTAAAAAAAATGGAAAAATACGGAATAAAAAATACTAGCCTAGATTGGTTTAAAAGTTATCTGTGCAACAGACAACAATGTGTTATTTCAAACGATAATAAATATTCTAAATTACTAAAAATAAAATGCGGAGATCCCCAAGGTTCCATTCTTGGTCCTCTTTTATTTTTAATTTATATTAACGATCTTCCACAATCACTAAAAAAACTCGATGCAATAATGTTTGCTGATGACACAAATTTATTTTATTCATCAGCATCAATTGAAAATCTCTTTGAATCTGCAAATGATGACCTTGAGAGTCTAAACATTTGGTTTAAAGTAAATAAATTATCTTTAAATCAAGAAAAAACAGAATACATCTTGTTTCATTCCAACCAGCAAAAAACTGACATACCAAGCATGCTACTATTACTAAAAATTGATAATATAAACATCGAAAGAACTGAAACTATTAAATTTCTAGGGAAAATTATTGACGAAACGATTTCTTGGAAAGCCCATATAAAAACATTAAATACAAAAATATCAAAAAGTATCGGCATACTTTACAAAGTCAAAACTATACTTTCCCAGGAAAATCTGAAAATTCTCTACTTTTCTTATATACACAGTTATCTAACATATTCTAATATTGCCTGGGGAAGTACAAATAAATCTAAATTAAGCTCTCTATATACACACCAAAAGCACGCATCAAGATTGATTTATGATAAAAATAAATTCACTCATGCCGATCCTTTACTTAAAAACTTGAATGCTTTGAATACCTATCAAATTAACATCTACGAAAATGTTTTATTTATGCTCAAATATAAGCTCGGACTTGTCCCGTCTCATTTTACTAATAACTTTTTTCAAACCAACGTCAACAGACATATCACACGAGGAACCGGAAACTTTACATTGCCGATAAAAAAAACAAAATTTTCGAGATTTTCAATTGTATACCGTGGCCCCTATTTATACAACAAAATAATACCTCAAAATATAGAACTTACTAAACTGGATAATCTTATTGCCCTGAAGAAAAAACTAAAAGATCTCATAATTAACAAAACCAATTTTATCGATATGTATTAAATATAAAAGAACAATTAATATAATAAAATGTAAAAAGAACAATTTAAGCTATAAAAATAAATAAAAAAGAAATAAAACATAAATAAATTAAAAAAAAAAAAAAATTGTCAGCAACTATACATAATAAAATATTACTGAACAGTAGACCTCAAAAAATTAATGTGTGTCTTTACTCTTTAAATTTTTAGTTTATTTTGTATTTTAAAGGTTCTCGATGAAAAGACTTTTCTTAGTCTTCTGCGAGTTTCCTTACAACTACATAGTACTACTAATATATGTTAATATATATTTTCAACAAATAAAATATATTTTAAACGACAACGACAAGCAAGTCCCTAGTAGCCCTGTGGTGCGACGGACTTGCGTATATTTTTTAAATGCATGGGTTAATAGCCAGCACTTTATATTATAAACCACGAATTTTTAAGTTTATTATTTTAACTCGCATAAGTTAAAATGTCAAACGCGCATGCGTTAACGGTCTTTAGACGTTGTAAATATTTTAGGTGGACATTTATATAAACTGGAGACATGTAAATATTATTTGTTTTTGAAATATAAACTTACCCATGCTGTTAACGAGCCCTGGGGATCCATCGCTTTTTGGTATTTGAGATAACTTGGTGCAAACTAGAAACATTTATATTTTTATACTTATGAAAAAAAAGTTGCTTTACAAAAAATTGCCATGACTGGAGCCTGGAAACAATTTTTATTGTTATCTATTTGGTTGTAACTTTTGTTGCGCTTTAGTCATTATATCATCCAAACCTACGAAAATCATATCATCCAAACCTACATAGAGAAAGGTTGCGTAAGACGAGCAGGTTCCTAAGATGGTATAACCTCTTTTACGAGTAGACTACTGATTTTTTCGCGAACTTTTTTGACGTAGGATATTAAGACAAGTTTGACAGTGTTATTTATTTTAATTTCTTGATTGTATAGTTAATATTGTTTGATTGTTTTACTGTTAAAAATATTTACCATTCCCGTTATAATTTGTTATTATTCAACATTTTGTAATTACGTCAGAACAAAACAAGATCATCAAAAATTTATTATATCCTCAATATTTTATGCTTATCTACTGCTAATTCCTTGGGTTATATGAGATAATAGCTGTTGTCATGCCATTTCAATTGAAATAGTACTTGGTAAAGTTGCTAAAGATGATACGTTTTTAGACGCTCAAGATAAGATGCGGCTTTTTATTAAGAAAAGCGCGTTTTTTAAAGTTGTTCTCCGCGGAACTTTATTTTGGTATTTCAAGAGCGAAAGTTCAAAAAAAATGTTAAGATATAGGAAAGATTGAATTACTATTTACTTAAGTCCTTAAAGATACCATTTTATTTAATTTTTTTGTGTGATTATTTTTTTTTTTATTCTGAGTTTTTTTTTAGTTCCAATAATAAAAGCTTATCTTAACAAACTGGTTTCATTAGATGAGATGATTGGGTGTGTTGAAATTAACGCAATTTTTGGTATAAAGATTTTTTTTTTTAAATGAACTATTCACTTATATTTTTTAAGCGGAAATAGTAAATTGTGATAATCTGCAAAAATAAATATAAATTTTATAATATCTTGGCTTCAAAAAAACAATAAAACATGCTTAAGATACGCAACCTTTCCCTAAATCATATCATCCAAACCTTTGTAAATTTTCAATCAACTAAATATTAAACAATTGTTTTATTATGAGATCGAATTGTAAGAGCTTTATGAGCTTACATTATACACTTTGCTTTTAATATTTTTAATTTTATTTAACCAGACGTCAGTTTTAATTTAATTAAAAGACTTAAGGCGGATTTCCACAAGACGAAAATATTAGCGCGAAGCGAATTTTTTCGTCGATAAGCATGCGCAGATAAAACATTTCTGTTAATTTTGAAAGAAATGTTTTATCTGCGCATGCTTATCGACGAAAAAATTCGCTTCGCGCGAATATTTTTGTCTAGTGGAAATCCGCATTTAACTCTTCTATACAAGTTTTTAAAAAAAGTTGACGTATTATACGGATGAATTAACATCCGTAAAATTACGGATGTTACATCATCCGTATTATACGGATGTTACATCATCCGTATTTATACGGATGTTACATCCTCCGTATAAATACGTATCATCATTATATGTATTTATACGGACGTTACATCATACGGATGATGTAACATCCGTATAAATACGCATGTAAAAACATAAGGATGTTTTTTTGAATACTGAGTAAGAATTTCGAGAATTTTTATAACACCTCGATAAACATAAAAATTTAAAACTTGATATTTAAAAAACCAGATTGTTTTTTTTAGCTAATCATATCCTTGTCTACTATGTATAAATCCTATTCTTTGTCTATGTATAAATCCTATTCTTTGTCTATGTATAAATCCTATTCTTTGTCTATGTATAAATCCTATTCTTTGTCTATGTATAAATCCTATTCTTTGTCTATGTATAAATCCTATTCTTTGTCTATGTATAAATCCTATTCTTTGTCTATGTATAAATCCTATTCTTTGTCTATGTATAAATCCTATTCTTTGTCTATGTATAAATCCTATTCTTTGTCTATGTATAAATCCTATTCTTTGTCTATGTATAAATCCTATTCTTTGTCTATGTATAAATCCTATTCTTTGTCTATGTATAAATCCTATTCTTTGTCTATGTATAAATCCTATTCTTTGTCTATGTATAAATCCTATTCTTTGTCTATGTATAAATCCTATTTTTGCGCAGGTTATTGAAGGTGGCACACAACTGAAAGCATGATTTTTTTTAATTATTGTAAATTTTAATATTTTTTTTTGAGGAAAACAAACTTGTATAAAAATTAAATAAAAAAAAGCATATAAATTTTTTTTGGCTAAAATAGCATTGTAAAAGCTGTGTTTTAAGCAAAACTTCAAAACTGGATAAATTGATTTTGAATTTATACTTCAAACCAAATTTTTGTACATAGTTTTCAAAGCATATTTTATCCTGCTTGACCGTGGAAATTTTTGTTATTCAAGTTATTTTTAAAAATATTACATTTATATAAAATATAAATAATTTTAACACTTTAAATTACAATATTTCATTTTTTAGTGTTTTCCATTAAAAATCTGAGGGTTAAAATAAGTATTATATTGTAATAAACAAGTCCTGAAAATTTTATAATTAGCCAGAGTTCGATTAATGAGAAAATGTGCTTCAAAGTTTCAAAAAAGACATATCGCTAAAAAAGCAAAAATAATAAGAAAAAAACTAAAAAAAGTACATAAAAGTTATCAAAATCCACCAGAAATGTAACTATTACTTGTGTCTTTTACTTGTGAATCATCCATGAAATTTTTTTTAACTGCTCTCAGTTTTTTTCTTTGCATTTTACTTTTAACCGTTGACTTGACTTCATATGTCGAATTCTGGTTTTGTCAATTTTGCATGATAAAGTTAATGTGACAATTCCATTCAGGCCAAATTACTTTAAAACTTCTAGCAAACCATTAGCACCATCATTATAATGAGGTACTGCTGAGTATGTTCCCATTTCGATTGTAGACTTACTAACAAATGTGTGCTTTGGTATGCGACACCATATAATTGAATTTAAAGTTTCATTGGCATTTTGTGTTGTACCGAACCGTGTTGCTCTTTGAGAATTGAAAAGTTAGTAAAAAAAAAAACATTTTCAGAGTCAAATGTATTCGAACAGTTTAATTTTTCTTTAACTCGAACAGCAACTAGTTGTTTGATTTGTGCTAGGTGATGAATTGTACTAGGTGATGAATTGTACTAGGTGATGAATTGTACTAGGTGATGAATTGTACTAGGTGATGAATTGTACTAGGTGATGAATTGTACTAGGTGATGAATTGTACTAGGTGATGATTTGTACTAGGTGATGAATTGTACTAGGTGATGAATTGTACTAGGTGATGAATTGTACTAGGTGATGAATTGTACTAGGTGATGAATTGTACTAGGTGATGAATTGTACTAGGTGATGAATTGTACTAGGTGATGAATTGTACTAGGTGATGAAATGCTAGATTTTTTATTTGCAACAACACCATTCTATTTTCGTTTTATTTTTCTAGATAAATTTCTTTTACTTATATTTCCTTGTTTATTCATTCAAAAACAATTTTATTTCAACTAAATTAAAATCAATTTTAATATAACTTGATACAAAATGAGGAAAGAGTTTCAACCTAAGAGACTAACATTACTAGTCAAAAAACACTCCTGTTCTTAAATTAGGTTTTGAAGTATGACTTTTAAAACGGAAAACTAACAAGAGTCTGCATGTAACACATTAAAATCAAGTTTTGTGACGATATTTTCCTGTTTTGAATTCATAAAAACTCAAGAATTTGGAAGTTGCTAAGGCATTATTAGGGAATTTTTTTAAGACTTATCTACTAAAATGCTATTAAATTAACTTTTAATGTTATTTTTAAGATTAATTTTTTTATTATATGTTGGAGGAATGATTATAGAACCAAAATACCAAAAAACCCTAAATTCGATTTTTTTCAAAAAACTGACTTTTTTTTTGGTTGTGTGCCACTTTAAGAAAAGAAAAAAAAAAAGAAATTAAATAGGTATTTTAAAATTTTTTTTGTAGTGATTCCACTCGCAAGAAAAAAAGATTTTATTGTTTAATAGATTGAACATTTAAAATTTATAATACTAGGGTGGAATTTGATAAATATTCTTTCGTTAGTTTTACGAAATAATCAATTTTAACAAAAAGTTATTGACTTAGAAATAGCGATTTTGACTTTCAAAATCGCTATTTTACTCGCAGTTGTGTAGCTGTTTTGATTCTATTATGAAAATAATAAAAAGTTATATGTTCATCAGAGATGATGTTTATAAAAACAATCTATAAATAAAGACGGTATGATATTTAACCAATCAAAATGCACGCCTGAAAATCGGATCAATAAAACCAGCAGCTGATATAAATTGCGTTGAATTCAAACAAAAAAATATACGCTTTTTTCTTTGCTTTCTTTTTAAATACCAATTTAGTTGAAAAAGTTATTTTATTCAATTTACTTCAAATACTTTAATTTATATACACATGTAATATATTTGTTTTCTGATTTTAAATGTTGTATATTTAACTTTTAAGTTTTAAAAAATGAATAAAATCAGTTTTTTAAATGGAATTTTTTTGCCTCACAGCGAATGTTTTGTTCATATTGATGATCGCGGTTTTCAAATGGCTGATGGAGTTTATGAAGTAATTGCACTAAAAAATAACAAACTAATTGACTTAGATTGGCATATAGAAAGACTTTTTCGCTCTCTTAGCGAAATAGAAATTAAATTTAGTTATAGCAAAAAGCAGCTACAAGAAATTATTGGAGAATTATTTAAACAGAACAATCTAAACGAAGGCTCTGTCTATTTGCAAATTACTAGAGGCTGTGCGCCGAGACAACAAACTTTCCCGGAAAATTATGTTCCAACTGTCATCGCGACGGTTTCCTCTCTTCCAATAATTAAAGCTGAAAGTTTAGAAGAAGGTTTTACTGCAATTACGCATCAAGATATCAGATGGCAAAGGTGCGATATTAAATCAACATCTTTACTAGCAAGCTCTTGGATAAAAAACAAAGCGATTTCTTTAGGTGCTGATGATGCAATTTTGATTAGAGATGAATATGTTTCTGAAGCAACATTTTCAAATGTTTTCATAGTTGATAAAAATGATAACTTAATTACTAGAAATGCTGACAACTTTATTTTATGTGGAATTACTAGAAACAGAATAATCGATTTAGCAAAAAAGAACAATATTCTTGTGATAGAAAAAAAATTTAGTGTCCACGAAATGTTACAAGCAAGTGAAGTATTTTTAACAAGTACCACATTATCAGTAAGACCATTTTCTAAGATTGATGGACATATTATTGGTGAAGGAAAAACTGGAAAAATTACCTTAAAACTTCTCTCTCTATATAAACAATTCAGCAGTTAAAATAAGATTAAACAACAAAAGTACTATAACTTTAAATAAAATTAAACAGTCAAGACAGATAAGTTGTTAACAATAACTCGTGAACTTTAAAAAGTGCAGTGCGTTAAATATAGATGTCATCGGAAACAGTTTTCGTGACTTCCCTCTCAGAATTACTTTACTTTTTCCAAATTTGCGTTTTTAAATTATTTCTAAATTTAAAAGGTTCCCACGTTTTCAAGAGAGTTTTATATTATTAAGTGAATCAATTTTTATCGTACATTAACAAGTGAATCGATTTTTTATCGTGCAAGATAAAATAATGATCTCCAAAATTGTTTTTAGCAGCAACTGCATAATTACTAAATTATATCAAAATATAAACAATAAATCTAATATAATTTAAAAAGTGTTGGTGCAGGACTGTGAAAAAAAACAACTGTAAAAGGTTTAGAAAATTAAAAAAATCACTTTATATATAAGAAGCCGGTCCAAGTAACTAAAAAAGAAGCAAATTTCTAATCTGTCAACCAGTAAAAAATGAAACCAACAACAAAAAAAGAATATGGTATTGAGGACCTTGTGCCTCTTAAACAGCCATCTAAATGCTGTGTGGGTACAGTGTTTAAGCTGTTAGTGGTGCACACATGTTGGTTGTGTAAAAAAAAATGCCAAGGTTTTATATTATAAATGTTTGTTTCTTTAAATCAAAATGATGATTAATCAGTAATATAAGTATATGATCTGTTGTTATAGACAACTTTACTATAATGTTTTTACTTCATTTTATTGTTCATTGTTGTAAAGTTTTTTTTGCTGAATGAGATAAGTTGTATAAGGCTTACCTGTTACTTAACTTACCCTGTTATAGGTATATTGAAAACCAATTATGAACTTTTAAAAATGTCATTTTTAGATAGTCTAAGGTCTCGTTAAACTCTTTCCATAAAAAAATAGAATAAAACAGTAAAGGCTGAAAAGAAGCAAAAAAAATTATTATAAAAGAAACAAATTTCCTGTTCTACTCTACATCTGAGTGATAAATGATGAATCCAAAGTTTAAGGCAACTTTTCTTTACTTTATTTGCCACTCTTGAAAAGTAACTATCTCTTAGTACAAAAATTTTCCAAGTGGGCATAGAACCTAAAAAAGACGTCTTTTGAACGTTCAAAATACGTCCATAACGTTTAAAAGACGTTTAAAAGACGTTTGAAACGCTCAAAAAGATATTTAAAACGTTCAAGAGACGTTTATAAAATGTTTTTTTTACGTCCCGTGCCATTGGGTAACTGAGAACACAAATTTCTCTTTTTTAGTCGATAAATCTGATATCATTAAGTGATTTTCAGCGAGCTCTGTTTACACGCTTTCAAACTTTATAACTTTTTTATTAGACCTAAAAAGGTGTTGAAGCTTTTAACTTTAATGAGACCTAAAGTACTGAAGCTTTCAACTGTATTAAGACCTAAAGTACTGAAGTTTTTAACTGTATTATTGTCCTTACTATTATAAAACAAACTATTTTATTTAACCTTCTCACTTAGATATTAAAGAAAAACAAGATTATCTTTATGATTTTAACCAAGAATACTCATTTTTAACCAATAGTAAGATGCATACCTGATATTTAGTCTGTAAAAAATACCCATCCCAACATAATTAGTAATGGTTGGATGCATTTATTAGTAATCCTTGAATAATATGTAATAATTTTTTTTGGGTGGTTTTTAAGGTGTTACCAAAAGTCCTTACAGCCTTATCACAGTGCACCGTAGAGAAGCATTCAATGAAGAAGCTCACGCATCCTTCCTTACAAACATAGCTTATTAGGCTAGAACCTCGGACCTTTTAGTTCTGAGCCAGAATTCTAACCACTGCGCCACGGCTTCAAAAATTAGTAATGGAAATTGGGATCCACATCTATCTATGGTTAACATAGATAGATGCAGATCCCAATTTCCATTACTTATTGCTCTTAAATAAAGCAGCATTAATTGTATTATTTTTAAGTTGACACTTCAGAAGGAAATTAACTTTGTACATTATTAATTAACATAAGTCTAATAGCCTTGAATAACATTTTGGAACAATGAATATTGGTTATCCAAAGTCCATTAAGTCCATTAGGCCATCCATTAAGTCATTAAATTTCGAATTTTCTTAGTATACTTATGTAGCACTAATAAAATCTAAAATGTCCTTCTCTTCTTCTCTGGTTTATGAAGCATGAAATGGCTGACATTATTTTGTTGTACTAGCCATATGCAATGATATCAGACTCAATAAGACTTAATATGAATTAAGTGCGATATTAGTCATTTATTTCATATGCGCTTGCTAACTTCAACAAATTTATTTTCTGCTTTAAGTAGTTTTTGTATACATTTTTTGTGAGCAATGTGGTTTGTTTCAGATCCGTTAAAAGTTTCTTTAGTGAATGCACATGCGTATTAAACATATTTCTTTGAATATTCTTTGGTACAACAAAATTTTTATTGTTAAAGTTTAATGTTGGAACACCATTTTCAAGTTTCTTCATTCATTAAAGAAGTGGCTGAAAAAATACCAAATCAAGATACATAACTCATCAAACCTTGATAAATCTTTGTATATTAGTTGTAACATAGTTTACAACACCTCAGCTCGAAAAAAAAAAAGAATCTTTGTCTTTAATGTGTAAAAAAATACTTTCTTCATTCTTTTCTTAGGCTGCTTGATGCATTTATAAATGTTGGAGGAAGCAAATAAAAGTCTGAAAATCATTTATACATTTTGGTGGAAGCAAATAAATGAGTAAAATAGGGTAATACTTGTTTTGTTTGAGGTTAAAATTTTAATGTATTTTAATTTTAAGGCGCATAGCCTACTACTGTGATCAAAAAGTAAGGTGAATTTTTTTATAAAATGAAAAATCTTTATTTATTCTTCCAAATCTGTATCTTCCCCCTCAAAATAATCCCCCCCGGCCCCAATGCACTTTTGCCAACGTTTTTCCCAGTCTTCGAAGCATGCCGAAAAGTCCTCGGTAGGGATAGCCTTCAATGCGCGTGCCGATTCACGTTGGATCTCTTCAATGGACTCAAAACGATTTCCCCGGAGTGGTCTCTTGAGCTTTGGGAACAGCCAGAAGTCACACGGTGCTAAGTCGGGCGAATACGGTGGTTGTGGAGCAACATGGGTAGAGTTTTTGGCGAAAAACTCACGAAGAACCAGTGCTGTGTGCGAAGGCGCATTATTGTGGTGCAAAATCCAAGAGTTATTGGCCCATAATTCCGGTCTCTTTTTGCGAATAGCTTCACGGAAACGTCGCATAACGCTTAAATAATATTCCTTGTTGACAGTTTGGCAAGTTGGAAGGAATTCGTAGTGCACGACACCACAATAATCAAAGAAAACAGTCAACATGACTTTGATTTTTGAGCGACTTTGACGTGGTTACTTTGGTCTCGGCTCGCCTTTTTCACAGTATTCACTCGATTGGTCGGTTGTTTTAGGGTCGTATGCGTAGACCCAAGTCTCATCGCCTAAAATAATTTGTTTGTTGACGTCTTGATAGTCAGAAAACATTGCTTCACACGTTTTAACGCGACGCTCTTTTTCAAAGAAATTGAGAAATTTCGGCACCAAACGTGATTTGAGTCTTCTGAGGCCCAAATGATTCTTCAAAATCGCTTGCACCGACCCAAATGATATTCCAACCATGTCAACAAGGTCTCGAATGGTTAACCGACGATTTACGAGCACCAATTCTTTGATTTTGTTGATGTGGCGATCATCAATCGAAGTCGATGGTCGTCCGGAGCGTTCCAAGTCATCAACACGTTCTCAGCCTTCTTTGAAGTCTTTGTACCACTTGTAAACATTTTTTTGAGACATAGTCTCTTCACCGAAGGCCTTTTGCAACATTCGATACGTTTCAGCAGCAGAAATATCATTCCGCAAACAAAATTTAATAGCACTTCTTTGCTCAACAAAATTAGACATCGTGAAAATCGCCGAATGCACTTTTGGTACTTCAGAAACAAGCGTAAACAAAAAAAAATAATTATGAGTTTGACATGTAATTTGGCGCAAATGTTAATGACATTCCTACCAACTTAAAAATAAAAAAGATTGGACGATTCGAATAAGGCGGGAAGTTTAAATTAAAAATTCACCTTACTTTTTGATCACAGTAGTAAGTTATGTTTTAATAGTACTTAAATGACGGGTGATAACTACAAAATAAGAATAATTCTAACCCTCAGAAATCAAACCGCAAAAGTCAAAAAAAGAAAAGTACTTCTATGTGAAACTCTCTGTTTACAAACTTATCATATGTTTTTGTTTTCATCAGCTAATTCAATGGTGCTTAAAATGCCATCAAAACAAAATATACTAGTGCCGCTGGATGACCCAAAATTACTCTGGAAAATGTTTTGTTTTGGATGACGAAAGTTACTTTCCCCTCTCCAAAACGCTAGTTCCAGGAAATGATTGATATTATGCGAACAAAAGTTCTTCAACACCTACAAAAGTAAAATACAAATATAAACACAAGTTTGAGCAGAAAGTGATGCTGTACATTGCCATATCTGAGAGGGGAATTTCCAAGCCATTATCTAAGTCAAGTGGTTTAGCTATTAATCAGGAAGTATACCAAAATCAATGTTTGAAGAAAATATTGATTCCATTTTTTCAAAAATATCATTCAGATAACAATTACTTGATTTTGCCGGATAAAGCATCATCACATTATGCCAAAAAAACGCAAGTGTTCTTGGAAAGCCAAAACATATGTACCAAAAAACTGCAATCCGACAAACTTGCCTCAGTGTCTCCCAATTGAAGATTTCTTTGGATATTTGAGTTCGTCAGTATAAAAAAACAACTGAAAAGCTAAGAATGGCAAACAATTGATTACCCGAATCAAAAGATACATTCGTCAAATCTATCTAAATACTCCTGTTCCAACATCATGACAAAACTACGTCGAACTGCTGACGATGTTCATTAATTTTTTACGTCGAACTGCTGATATTAGAATGTTCATTAATTTTTTCTTAAAGATAAGAGATGTACCTTCAATTAAAATAAATATAATTTTCAATTTTTAAACATATGTTTTTATTATAGCCCGATATGAAAATTTTCATTTTTTAGTTATTTTATTATTTTATTATTTAGTTAGTTAACATTTCAATTAATTTACATGCATTTATTTAACTAATAAAACTAAAAAACCAACGTAAATTTTCAAGTAGTATATATATAAATGTAAATTGGAGTGGTAGAGTAAATCTGAATCAACTTAACCACATGAAGAATGTTAACAAATCTATATTGTGCATATATGATTGGCCACATATATACATAAATGTGGCCAATCATCAGAGGTTTATTTTATGCACATGAGATTATGATACATAGAGTAATGCGTTAGTAAAATGACAGTCCCTCTGAGAAAAATATTTCATAGCACACTCCGAGAGAGTTCTGTCCCAAACGCCTGGAAATTGCTACTATCACTACTCTGCACAAAACCAGAAGTTGATTAAATCCAGCCAACTACAACTCAATATCACTCACGTCGCACAAAGTCACGTCTGTATTGCGCAAAGGCACGTCTGCAACGCAAAAAATCTTGCAAAGAATTATACGGGACACAGTTTTAAGTTATATTTACTGCCATGAGCCATGGTGCCTAGTTTCAAAACAAAAACACAAACTTGTTAGGAATAAATCTTGCATCACTAACCTTTTGAATTCCATGGGTATTATTTCTTCAACTTCGGCATAAGCAATAATTTTTAGGATGAAATTGTTCAAGGCGTAAAACATAGTATAAATACAAATAGAAGGAACAAGAAGAAGAAATCCAAGAGAAAAAAGAGATCCAGGGTTCGATGCGAGCTCTAGGCACATTTTGCGCCATCGATAATGACAGAGGCGTGAACTTCCTAGTTAAACGCTCTTCTGCGGTGCTCTGTAACAAGATCGTTAAGTCTTCTTTGGGTACCTTAAACCAAAAAGGAAAAAAAATAGTTTGTCGTATCATATGTTTTAATTTTAAATATATAGATAAAATAATTAGTATAATAAAAAAAGTTATTAAAATACATGCATAATTCTGAAGCTTTCCTTTTAAACTAACTTCGAAATACCTAAAGAAATTTTATAAATCATATATTTGTTTAAAATAAAAATTGAAGCAATAACAAGGGATCCTTTCTAAGATCGCCAAGCTAATATGGAAAAACTTTCACTAGTTTGGTAATTTTATCAGTAACAACCGGCAATACTTCAGAAGAAAAAAGATCTATGTCATTCATCAATAGTTTTTACCTCAATTTGGTCTTAAACTCATTAAGCGTTGTAATTGTTTTAAGTTCATTAGTTAATATTTTATTCCATAATTTTGGACCTCTAGTAGAAACTGAAAATTCATTTGCCGCAAAACCACTTGAATAAGTAATATATTATAAGTAAATAATCAATACATATTACTAGTAATATATTATAAGTAGAAATACGTAGTAAATAAGTAATACATTTTAGGAGGTATATTATTATTAATTTTGAACATAAAAAAAAGAAGACGATAAATATTTATTTGGTATTGATTCATTATAGTTGACTTAAAAAATAATGAATGTGATACACGGGGCACATTGACAATCATTCTGATGGCATGTTTTTTTTATTAAATAGTTATTTTATTTTATTTTTCTTTGTACTCCACCAAGCAATGTTTGCTTAATTAAGATGTTAAGAACTTGTTAAGAGCTTCATAAAAGATCCTCATGATCTTTGAGAGGTCCCGCAGTTGTTAACGGTATAACAATAATAATGTAATGTAAATTGTAAAATATATCTGGTTATGGTAACTATTTTTAAACGGCGAAATATAATTTAAAAAAAACAGGTGACAATGAATGAACAAGAAACATAAAAGTTTTAAGCAAATTTAATTTAAAAACGGTTTTTCTTTACAAAGTAGGTCAATGTTATTTGGGATTTTATCTTTAAGATAATGTATGTGATCTCTCCACATAACATTTTCGACAAGATGTACGCCGTATATTTTCAATATGACTATTCTTTTCATGTCATAATTGGCAATACATAGTTTTAATAGTTTTAAATTTTTGTTTCATGAAAACGATGGAAAAAGTATATTTCGTTTTGGTTTTATTTAGAGATTTTGTTTGCATTAAACCAAAATGAACAACAAAAAGTGCAGAGTGATGCATATAGGTAACAACAACACCCCAAAAAATTACTTTTTTATGGGGTGTGTACCAAAAAAGCATTTACCAAAAAAGCATTTTTCAGCATCACCACCACGTCAAATAGTTAGTGGATACACACACTTCCGAAATTGTATTTGAAGTTATTAACACTGGACAAAGTACGGAAAAAAATTAAAAACAGTCTATAACAAATCGCATTTAAAATTTGAAACCCCAGTCTGTAATAATTATACAAAGTTGGCCACAAAACGGAATGAACTTAACTATGAGCTACAAAAGTGCCTCACATTCTAAAACAATTCTGTTATTAAGATCGCTCACAATTCTAATTTAGACACGTTAGCAGCCAGAGGAACTCGTTTTGTTTGTATACAACAATTTCAAATCCAAAATAAAAGTGACTTAACTTGAATGTCAAACAATTGACAGTAAAACCTAAGTATGGTCAACGTAAATGCTTTCAAAGAAAAATAACTGATAGCTGTATATTATATCACTAATAAAGTAGCGAATTTTTCACTAATAGAGTAGCGAATTTTTGGAACAATCTTCGGAATAATGTTTTTTTACAAACTTGGACTAACCTTTTCAAAATTCATTACAATAGGTTATTGGAAAAAAAAATTAACTATTAAATAATTTGTTCAATAAAATTACCAACTTAAACTACGAATAGTAGGGCTTGCTACAGAAGTAACCTCCTTGCAGTAAATATATAAGATTTGCGAGGGTAATATGGTCATCGGCTTAATACGCTCACTTTCTTAAAACTTAAAAAGTACAGCGTTTTTTCCAAGGATAGCGTCAATTGATATCAGTTTATCAAATATAATAAGGTCTTACTGGCATTGCTTAACCAACGCTATTTTTTTATTATGGTTTTTTTTATCATGCGTAAACAAAGTGAGTATTACCAACCTCTTAATATGGTCACTAAATTGACCATATTTTCAGTATGGAATTAGTTAGCAAGGTTTTATGATTTTTTTGTTAGGGCTTTATGATTTTCTTTTAACTGGGCCTAATACAATTTTTTTAAATTGGACTGGATGCTATTTTTTCAAATTATGGATTTTTATATCAAGAAAGGATTAAGGAAATTTCAAGAGAATATGCAAGCTGCTTTTTATGTGACTTTAAATGGAAAGAAGGTGAACACCGCGCATATTAAACAACTGGGAAGTGTTGGTTATCCTATTAAACCAAAATTCTTGAGATCATCTGTATAACATTATTGTCAACAAAGTTAGGTTAATAAGATTGACTGATTAATAGGATTTAGGATAGGATAACAAAGTTAGATTAATAGGATAACTGGTTAATAGGATTTATGAAACGTAATGGAGATATTTCTTTGAGAAAGAGTATAAAATTAAATCATGCTAGAGCACAGAAACTCAGCATATATGCGGTGAAAGTTTTTTTTGAAAAATTGAAAAAATAGTAGAGAAGCCGGCTCTGCATTGTAAACCAGCTCAACTTTACAACATTAATGATAAGGACTGTCAAATAATACTTCACAATAATACGTCAACAAGATTTAGCACAAAAAGGTGTAAATTGAGTCTATACTAGCTTTGGTACATGCTGAAAATGTAACCATTGTTTCCTGTGAATATGCAATGGGTAACAGCATACCACCCATTATCCTCTTCAAAGGTAAAAGATTGAAACAATTGAAACACTTGATCAGGGTAATGTTCTCTAAGTATATTCTTTTAGCACCAGACACCCCATCAAGCTCAAAATACTTTGCATCTGGCGAAAAGAAGACATATACAAGCAACCATCACTTGGTGATGAATGATGAAAACATGACTTGGAATCATCATACCATTCAAATAAGCACTAAAATTTCAAAAAAAAAAAGATTTTTATATAAAGCACGACACTACCTCAATATGAAAGTTTTAATTAAGCTTTATTATTCATTTATAGACAGCTATTTAAATTATGCTAAAATTGCCTGGGGTAGTACAGAAAAAAAGTAAGTTGCAACGTTTTTATTGCCGTCAGAAACATGCAATCCGTTTAACCTGCTTTGTAAATCGCTTTTGATGAGAACTTAAAATATATTCGAGCTAAATATTTATAATGTTTTATAATTTGTATACATGTAGAAAAATGATTTGTCCGTATCTGTCTTCAAAGATACTTTTACTCCGAAACCTATCAATAAATACAATTTGAGAAATACTGATTTTTTAAGTGAACCTTTTTGTCAAACGATACAAACTTTAATCAACTTTGTATTGCCTAATGGGTAGTTCAAAATCAAAATTTGACAAAACAATTTTATTCCAAAGGTGTGGTACCTTTGGAATAAAATTGTTTTGTCAAATTTTGATTTTGAACTACCAGTTACTTTTCGCCTTTTTAAAAGTAAGTTAAAAACCCTAATTTTTTCATTAGATGACCCTAATTTTTTCATTAGTATTAAAAATCCTAATTTTTTCATTAGTATGATGTTTTTATTAATAATATGAATTAATAACTTTGGCTTTACTTATTTACATTTATAAAAAATTTATTCTTATCTATTTTGTTGATTTTCATACTTTTTACTTAACATTTTATTATATTTTGGTACGTATACGTTTATATAAGATATTGGTGAGTAGATCTGCCTTACCTCTCTTGATTATAGACTCTTTTATGATTATATACTATATACTTTGGAAATTTTATCAAAAATTGGTGAAAGTTTATTGTTTTTTATTTTTGGCAATATGTAGTTGTAATACGACAAACAAATGTAAAAAAAAAAAAGAAGAAGAAAAAAAAAATCGCAGTTATGGTATTACTTAATTTTAAAAGAAGACAGTGTAGCAGAGATGCGGCTCTGCAATTGCTATGTTACCATTATTATTAAATCTATTCAGGTTTTTTAATAATATCTTAATACTTAATGAAATAGTTTGCTCGCGTTCAAATTTCTAAAATTTAAAAAGTATGACTCTAATTATGGTCTCCTGAACATTAGAGAAGCTTTTGAAAAAAAAGAAAAAACCTTCAGTATCCAATGAGAACAAAAATATAACAATCTGTGTAAGGCGTCAAAAAACGTAAAAAATATAAAATATTTTATTTTTTTTTCATTTCCTTTTGCTGCACTATATATAAAATTTATTTAACTTATTTCAGAATTCTTTTATCATCTAACTTATAAACGTATGTTATAGTTTTATAAAACATGAGTAAAGTTATAAAGATTAGAGTTTTCAAAGTTTACTATGTAAGTCTACTTTGTTACTATGCAAGTCTACTATGTTTTTGGTTCTAATATCGTTATAGTTCTCTCGTTGTATTTTGTTCTGTTATTTTTGAATAACTTATATTGCTTACATCATTAATCGTATTTTTTGGGGTGGTCAAAAGTTCATTTTCCATTAAATCTTCTAATTCATTCATCCACTCTGCATTTAATTCACTTTCTATATATCTGACTGTATTTGTTATAGCAACGCATCTTCGTAACCCTTCGTACCCAGCTTTTTTTTCAAGTCGTAGTAGTTTTAATATAGAGATATTCAACACTTCTTCTCGTTGCCTTTCTTTTGATTCCATAAACGTATTATTACCTGGCTAATGAGATAAAAAGTTAATTTTTTTTATTTATCTTTTGTTTCTTTTATAAACCAAAATTTATTACAAATAACTTTTATAAATAACTTTGAATATATCTTTTGCAAATATTTCTTGTAAATAACTCTTTTAAATGTTTTTTTATAAACATCTATATATAACTCTAAACTTTTGTTTGGCATTTTAACAAACTCATTTAAGCTCAACTCTATATTCAGTTTACAAATTAATGACTTCATTGTATAAAGACAAAGTAATAATTTTATCAAATACAAAAACTTAAAATTCTTTTATGTTTTGTAAAAAATTTTATGACTTTATTTATTTAGCAACTAAAATAGTTATTTATAAATTAAGTTTTGAAACTTCCTATTTTGAAGCTTACAAATTTTGAAACACAAACTTTTAAAGATTATAGAGTTAAAAAAAAAGTTGTGCTCTAATTTAATCTTAATCTAAATTAATCTAAGTGCCTAATTTAAAAAACCACAAATGCTAGGGTGTCTACATTTGAAAAATCACAAATACAAGGATGTCTACATTCTCCTAATCTAATGTTGTATTAAAAACGTATGAACTTTAATTTAAAGTAAAATTTTTGTTTTTTTAAGGAAAATTTTTTTATTAATAAACCACTAAAAGTATAATATAAATATCACCACTAGAATTCTCCTCCATCTCTTGTTTCTAAGTTACATTAATGACTTTTCGAAACTTATACATATCACCTGTACTTATGGGTTATAAAAAAATCTCTATGCTTAAATCCTCTTTACATTATACTCCCCCTATTTTTATATTCTCAAAACTGTTTGTTTGAATCTGAAATGTGTTTGTCAAACCTCGGATTTTTTGATTTTTAAGAAAGCGCTCTTTCCACTGCCCCACGGCTGTTTATCTCTGGTAAAACTGTGCATCAAAAAGTTTCTTATCCAATACTTCGTATATATATATATATATATATATATATATATATATATATATATATATATATATATATATATATATATATATATAATTTACTTTATTTATAAAAAACTTTTTATAATCTATGATGATAAATTTCAGGTTGCTAGCTCAGTTCTTCTTCTTTTTTTAAGTAGCAAAATTTAAAAGCTAAATTGTTAGTTTTCACTGTTTGGTTTTACCAATGTTATGGTAAATGTAAAAATTGATTATTTTCAAAACCCTAACTTTTACTTCAGAATAAAATATGGCATAAGAAGTTATAGGAGAAGGTAAAAAATGGAGAGGCTGACCTGAAATATCTTATCTCTAACAAAAACTTTGTTTTTTATTATGTAGATTATAGAGTTGATTTATTAACAACTTATGAATTATTTAATGCATTTTTGTTGACTCTCAAGCTGCTTTGATTACCAAAGAATGATTTTTGAATGTTCAGTATATGAAAGATTTTCGTCGTGTAAAATAAATCGTGGTTTTTTTTTTAGTTAGTTGCAAACTGGCTTCAATGAAGCAATAAAAAATCTAAGGAACTGATTTCTTTCAGCACAAAAAGTTGCATGCCCTCAAAGGGTTAACCCGTAACTGAAAACGCATAAGTTTTGCATTTTCTAATGTTAAAAAGATATCCTTACACCCTTTCTCTACAGCAATGTTCAGAAACATTGTTGTAGAGAACTTTTTTAAAATAATATTGTAGTCAAGAAAAGTCAAGACGGTAATTAAATATTTCAAATAAATAATCTAACAAAAAAGTTACAAAATTTAAAAAAAAATTATGAAACCTAAAAAATATATAGTTAATATATATTAGTATATTACAACGCATATATATATATATATACATATATATATATATATATATATATATATATATATATATATATATATATATATATATATATATATATATATATATATATATATATATATATACATATATACATATATATGTATATACACATACATATTTACTATATATATATATGTATATATATATATATATATACATATATATGTATATTTATATATATGTATATATATGTGTATACACATATACGCGTGCGTGCGTGTGTGTGTGTGTGAGTGTGTGTGTGTGTGTGTGTGTGTGTGTGTGTGTGTTTATTGTAATATAAATACAGTTAATGATTGTTCAAACAATAAGCAATTAAATGTTTTTTAAATCATTTACGTGTTGTTTCAGTGTATATGAAAATTGACTTTTGTAGACTTTGTTATTATTATTGTAGTCACCAGGTTCAACTTGTATTATTGTAGAAAAGTTCGAATATGATGGCATAGATGACGTAGAATAATAATCAGAGGTTTTACTTTGATCTCGCACTTCTACTGAATAACAGCTTTCATTTTCAATATTTTCAAACTTTTTTGAACAAATATCACCTAAACAATCTGCTCCACGCAATTCTGTTTTACTTTCTTTAACTTTTATGTTAGTTTCATTAAGATTTTCAGCGTGTCCAAGTACACAATTGCTTTTAGTTTTTATTGACGCCTCACTAGTAGATAAATTGGATTCTACCTGGGAAAATGATGGTTCTTTGCATGGAAACGAGCTTTCATCGTAACTTTTTGTGTAACGTAGAGCGCGCTGAAATACAGAAGTCCCGGTTACACGAACAACATCAGAAGATTCAGATGTCTGTCTTTCTTTAACTCGCCGGTTTTGCCATTTTTTACTTTTTTTTATAATTGCTGGGGTATCAACCATATGTTTATCCACTTTTGAGGAAACAAATTCCGGTAAATCTAGATGGGAAGAATTAGTTTTCTCAGAATCTAGCGCGCTAGTTTTTGCAAAACGTTTACGTATTATTTTTGGAGAACTTTGAAAAAATGAAAGAGAAGGAGATCTGGGTCGGCTTTCAATCTCACAATTATCGCTATGTTTTAGATTACTTTTAGTCTTAATTCTAATTGATTTTTTTTCTCGAACACTAAGTGGGTCAATTACTGCAGCTTGAAACGTCTTAGGTAGATTTGAACGTAACTTATTTTCAATATTTTTTTTTGTTTCATCACTGGTCAAAGTAGAAGAACTTAAAGTTGACATAGTTGAATGAAAATTGCTAGCGTTCACTTCGTTTACCTCATCTTTTATCTTAAATGAATTAGAAATTAAATTCTCACTTAATGATATTTTTCGCCCGTCTGTGCCATATTTTAGAGGTTGAAAAATTATATTGCTTTGGTCGTTATTAGTTGTCTGACTCGAACTTCCTTGAATGCAATACATGTTGTCAGACTTATGATACGAGTTTTTTCGAACTGCAAAATATTGTTCTGTTTTAATAACTTTAATTTTTCTACAATTTAATTCAACCATTGATGTTGCTTTTAAAAAACTACTTGAACTCCAAGACTGTCTACGTAAAGTTGGGCTTTGAAGTAATTTTTCATCATTACAGTTATTTATAGTTAATGATTGGCTTCGTGGGCGATATAAGTTTTGCTCGTTTTGAAAGTCATTACTTTTGTCCATAACTACATATTTTGCTCTTGATTCATTAATTTGTCTTAATTCATCATCGTTTAGTTTGACGCAGCTGTCATTTACTTGAACGTGAATTTCGGGAATTACTGAATGAACATTTATTTTATTTACGTTTAATTGAAGCTCACTAAAAGAACGTTTTAAAATGCAATTTTGTAAGTTGTTATATTCATTATGGTTGATAGCTTCTGTATTACAATTGACAGTGTCATTAACTTCCAAGGATCGGCTTGTGGATGTTTCCGCAGAAATCTTTTTATCATTGTGATTTAGCTGCAACGAGGAAGTATTTTTAACAGAACATTTTCTAAAATTATCAGCTTGAAATAAACTAGTATCAAAAGAACTATTCAAAACATCTGGCAATGGTTTAACCGTGAGCCGATTGCAAGGAGATGAGGTAGAAAGCTTTTTTTTTAACTTCAATTGGTCATCAAATAATGACTGACTACGAGTTCGGTTGCATAACTCACCCGTAGGGGTAGAATACAAGTTTGAATTAGTTAATGAATAACTGCGACCAATGTTAGAAATTTTTCTTTTAATTGGCACAAATATTTCAGGATGTAACAAGCTTATGTTGTTTGTTGGTATAAACGATTTCGGAAGTCTATGTGAACTTCCCTCATTTTGTACAGTATTTAGTTTCAGTCTTTCATTTAGGCAAACTAAATCGTATGAATCTTCTAGAGCAGATAATTGATTTAATGAAAAACTTCGTCTTTTCATTTTATCTGAAGAACTGCCTTCTTTATAGTAAGTTGAACTTTTGTTACAGTACCCATTGCTGTTTTTTTTTGAATCTGAATTTTTCAGATTGTTTGAAATTCCGCCTCTTTTATTTTTTTCGTTTTGATTATTTGGGATGAGCTTGATCCGTAAAAAATTAATTAAACTTTTATGTGTTTCGTTTTTATTGTTTGGTGGTGGGTTACTCCATCCAGGTATGAAGTTTTCTGGTACTTTATTATCAATGTAATCTTGAACAGATTTTATACTGCGAGAGTTTTTATTCTGAACCAGTGGCATGATTATCCATTAATCTATATAAAATAGTTCAAACTATTAGTATCTCAAAAAATATACAGTGATTAAGATAATCGATGCAAAATATATACGATGATTAGCATATGGTTTACAGGAATAAAACGGTATAAAATAACATACGGTTTTTATGTAATAACATACAGTCTACATACAATAACATACAGTCTACATACAATAACATACAGTCTACATACAATATATATACAATAACATAGGGTCTACAAACATTAACATACGGTCTACATACAATGTTATATATGGTCTACAAGAATCTTTATAAAATAATAACCTCTATAAAGAGTTTTATAACAAAGCTATAATTTTTGTTAGTATCGTAAAAGTGTTATATATTATATGTTTACTAGATATCTAACTGTCGTAAATCGGTATCAAAAAAATTTAAACCAGTCATTAAAGGGGTGGGGTGGGGGGTTAGTGGGGAGCAAAACCATTACGCGATTTATCAAAACAACAAACAGTTTCAATATATGTATATATATAAATTTCAAGATTAATTTTGTGGTTTATTATAATAAATCCATCCACAAATATTTAACGATTTTTATGTTTATTTTTGTTATTAATTACCCTCTGCAGTAATGCTGAGAGGTATCATAACGAAAATGCAAAGTAATTAGTTTTAAAACTTACATTTGTTTAATGGATTATTTAAAGCTGTCTTGATTATTAATTAAGCTCTCAGTAAAAAACTTAGAGGTTCTTTCTAAAAATGATTTATTACTAATTATGTTTATGTCTAAATACATTTTTGGTACAAATAAAGCTCTGCAAACAATTCGTACAGTAGTTACACTTTTTAGGCAAGAAAAACTATTGTGGAGCTTGATTATTATAGTCTCATGTTTTTAGATAACTCAAATCTGTCTATCAAACTATTGTTATAAACCTTCTACAATACAGTAAAAGAAATTAATTTATATTAGGAATTACTCATATGTATTTAGTTACTCTTAATATATCATTAAAAAAAAGATAATTAAGTATTGAAATATACATATCAGAAACAGACAAAGATACAACTATGAACACTTTTATTTTAAAAAACGACTTTTTCAAATATTAACAACAAATCAAGAAAAATTGACGAATAATAAAATGAATAACAATAATTTTATATGATAATTTTTATTTCACAATTTTTGTGTTATACTCTCATTTTATATTTAGTATACTAAATATAAAATGAGAGTATAACATAGTATGACTTTTGTCTTCATGATCAACAACATGCACTAGTTCTTCATGCATCTAGTTCTTTAAAAAAACGTTTTTTCACTAAATAAACTTATTAACTGCAAAATCAAATATAAAAAGAATAAAAAGAACATTTAGAAGATGTCGAGTAAAAAGAGGATTCAGAAATCATCTTTTCCTCGACATCTTGTGAAATGTTTGTTCTATTTGTAATAAATATTCTTTTTAACTAATCTAGCATTTAGTTATAACTAAATTATTGTTATTGCAGTTATAGCTGGAATAACAATAATTTTGATTAGTTTGTTCCATTTTAAGTAATGTTTCTCTCTAGTAATGTTTCTCTCTAGTAATGTTTCTCTCTAGTAATGTTTCTCTCTAGTAATGTTTCTCTCTAGTAATGTTTCTCTCTAGTAATGTTTCTCTCTAGTAATGTTTCTCTCAATAATGTTTCTCTCTAGTAATGACTAAGTAATGTCTCTTTTTCATGACACGACATGACTTTCTGAAAATTAGGTTTAACTCCATAATAAATTGACAACAAAAATAAACACAAAATTTGATTAGAAATTTATTTAATCTTATATTGTTTTCAAAAAATTTATCGAGTATTACTTGGTTGCAACACTTAAATAAAAAATTGACCGATAGTTCTGAGCAAAGTTGACAAATAAGTCGACACTTGAAATGGTAAATTAAGCATTTCCTCAAGGATTGTAAAATAATCTAAACTACCAAAAGCAAAAATCTTTCATAAGTTATTGGTTCTAATATAATACTTTTTGAGCTCATTAAACTAGACATTTTTGTGACTCCCTCTTTCAATTTCATTTCAGGTAGTCATTTTTGAATCTCCCTTTTTCTATTTCATTTCAGGTAGTCATTTTTGAATCTCCCTTTTTCTATTTCATTTCAGGTAGTCATTTTTGAATCTCCCTTTTTCTATTTCATTTCAGGTAGTCATTTTTGAATCTCCCTTTTTCAGTATACTTTTTTTCTTGATTACAAAAAAAGTTGATTTGTAATCCAGTCTATTTTGGAGATCAACATTATTGATGGTATTTGTTTATATACCTAAAGGTATATAAAATACGTTACCTTAAATATAACAAGTCTCGCGCAAGTTTACTCTTTTTTGCGCAGCCACATTAGTATTAAATTTTTACGCAAAATTTCGATATGCTGATAAGCTAATTTCTTTTGTAAGAAATTTATAATATTTTGTTTGAAGCATGTTTTACGCTGAATTATCAGTTATATTTTGAGTATTCAGTGAATGGTGTAGCCTATTAAGAGTATTTCGACTTTTGAATATGCTGTCCGCAAACTACATACATAAAGAACAAACCTTTCGGAACTCTTGTGAAACTTTTAAGTCAACCAATTGTGTTAAGAATAAAAGTTAGAAACAAAGTGAATGCCACAGAGCGTGATTTTAATTTCGAAAGAACTCTTAACAAACGATGAAAAAAATCTGGAGCAGCTCAGTTTCAAACAAAACTTCATTTTTAATAAACAAAACAAAAGATACAAATACCATCATTAATGTTAATATTTTATAATACAAAAATGTTTCAATCTTATGTAAATTTTTGGTGTATATATATATAAAGGACCATTGTCTACATAGTCTATATAGACAGTCTATAGTTTCTGCCTTCAATGTAAATATTTTGCAATAAATAACAACAATCAAATAACAATGTTATGTTTAAATTGGTTTGACTAACATAAAACGTTCTTTAAATTTATCGCCATTTCAAAAGTGACCAATTTTAAAAGTGATTGAGATTTTTTGTTGTTTAGAAATTGTGTAAAATTTGCAAACTACTTGTTTCAAGAGGAAATCTTCTTGCTTCTGGGGAAGTGTTGGATTTGTTAGACTTTTTTAATTTAAAATGAGTATAAAGTAAAGTAATGCTAGGCAGCACTCTCTAAAACTTAACGCCCTCCTTCTTAACTCCTTCAAACTTAATTTTTTTTTATAAGTGCTATTATAAAGATTCTCACTTATATATAAAAGTTATACAACAACTAAAAACTTTTAGCCGTCTTGTTCGTGTTTATTTAACAAGTACTATTTGAAGGTATCGTGTTTTTGTTGGTGAAAATGATTTTGATTGGATAACAAGTTTAATTTAATTTAATGTTTAAAAGAAGATTTCTAAGAAATAATTTTATTACGTAATTGCTAGTTATTACAAATATGGTTTTTAAATCTGTAGATTGCACAAATTTTGAATTGACTAATTTTGCTAATAATAGTATTACTACGATTGGTTGAACTTTTTGAATAGCAAGAGTTAGAAATATTAAAAAGTTGCGTGATATTGTGCTGTAATTATCATAGTTCAAAAGTATAAAAACATTCAATTTTGTCAAAAGACAAGAGATAGTCTATAGTTTATTTTTGCATGAAATTCAAGTATATTAGATATTTAGCTTAAAAATGCAAAGAAACTATATTGATACCAATAGCTTAGCAAAATATTGAGTCTTGAAATGTTGTAGCATTCCCACAAAATGACAAAATACTGCAGAGGTGAAGTTTTGTAAAAATATATTCATGCTAAAATGTAAGTACAACATGATCCTAATAAAGTTAAAGAAAATTTGGCATTGAAAAACATTGCAAGTAATATTAAGAAAAAAATTTAGTCGTGTATGGCCATAATATAGAAAGTATAAGTATTGAAATAGTAAATATTAAAATATAGTATACGATCAGAAGAGAGTTGGTTGTGTTTACGTCAAAAGCAATTGCGTTCAACCACCACAATAACTTGTGGTGGTTGAACGCAACAAAAAAAACTCCAGTAGCAGGATTATGAAAAAACCAGTATTGAAGAAAAACCAGTGAACAATAATGATGAAACAAATTTTTTTCTCATTATTTATTAATTTTAATGACCTTTAAAATTTGGATAAATAGTGGAGATGTTTTATTATTGGTATAAATAAATAAGGGATGGGCAAAAAAAACATGTTTTTTAAGTTAATATTTTTTTTAGTAAAATATTATAATTTATACTGTTAAAACTGTTTTTTCTTTTCAAGTATGGCATTAATTCCATTAAATATAAACCCATTAAATCATGGAATTATCTTCCCTCTGAAATCAAGACAACGTATCTCAAAAAAGGAAGTAGAGCTTTCTTCATCAACAAAGTCAAGGAATTTATCCAAGATAAAATAATAAGTGAAGCTTCTGTTGTCTATCTCATTAACTGTTTTTCATGTCGTTTTGACCTTATTCTTTGTACCTGTAAAATTCAAGTTGTCTTTGCCTCTTTTCTTAAATGCTATTGCTGATGTTCTTGTTACTTTATTGTTATCCTTCTATTTAAAAGTCTGTTATTTATTATTTTTAGCTTCTTTTTTTTGAGCCTTTTTTCTTATTATTATTTTTAGTGTTTTTTTGTTGTTTTTGTTTTTTATTATATAATATTATTTTCATTATTATTATTATTACTATTGTTGTTGTTATTATTATTATTATTATTATTATTATTATTATTATTATTATTATTATTATTATTATTATTATTATTATTATTATTATTATACTACCTGATATTATTTATGTACTAGTAATATGTTATACAATTTTTCAAATTTATAATGAATATTTGTAGGTCGTCACATTTTTGTCAGTTAAATAACTGTTTGTGACTGATCCTAACTTTGTATTTACTTTATAAAGTGAAATAAATGATTGATTGATTTATAAAAAGTTATAAAAATTTGCTTCAAATTCATCAGCTAGTAAACGTTAATGTTAAAAAACACATTTTCAACCTAAATGTAATTCTGTTTTTTAAATATTACACAGACTGGAGTTTAATTTTTATGATTATATATTTTATAACTACTTTGTAGTGAGATTTTGGGGCAAAGCTATTTGAACAAATAGAAATGGCTTTTATGATTAATTTCCAGCTCTTTTAAAAAAAAAGTAATAACACAATCCCACTCTTTTTTTAATCCATCATTTTTGTGACTAGTAAGAAACAGATAATAAACAATGCTTTAATAAACACACCTAATATTAGTTTAAAAATTGTTTTTAGGTGATATGATTCAAAAAAAAAAATGTTTCAAAAGAGCTATCATTATGTATTATGTTATTTAGCTATCTTTTTTCCGGTTGGAAAAAGACAGCTAGACGACAAAAAAAAGTACGTACTAATACTAAAATATTACTGCGTATTTCATACGTCTTAAATGCGTCTGTTACCCATAAGGTAGCAACTAGCTAGCTCATTTCCCACCAGCTTGTCTCAAATAGGCTTAAAAGAAGCCTTAAAAAGTATGAATAAGTATGTGCTTTCACCGGTATACCTTTGGTGTTGCATACAGTCCTCAAAAAACAGGTTTATATCCTCATCATGTAAATAGAAAATGAAAAAAATTATCTGCTGTTAGGACATCCCTAATACATATCATTTTATCAATTTTAAAGCAATACAATGATAAGCGATAAGTTTTCAGTTGGTGCAATGTCGTGTCTCACTCATTTAAAACCAAAAACTGCTTTATCTAAGGTTGTTGAAAACTACGGCCTATGTATAGAAACACAAGAACAACACTAATAAACAAGTGACGCCTGCTCCACCTCCAGAGAATGAATAAGATAAATCTTTTCAAGAGGGGAGTATGTAAATGATGTTCCTTATGTAAGTCCAATAGTTATGAAATAATCAAGTTGAAATACAAAAATAAGAATACAATAAAAAGTTGCCGTAAAAGCAACTAAGTGCAACTATCCAATATAATTTTGTGGAAAATCTTGAATGCAATAAAACCATCAAGTCGAAAAAGCTTAGCTGAATTAGATGGCGTCACTGCTTTAGATATTAATGGTATTCAAACGTTAGAGAAATTAGCACGAAGAGAGATTTAGTTCCAAATCTCTCCATGCTGCCTTTAAAAAATGAAAAAATATTATCTGAAGTACGTTATTTGAAAATAAGTTCTCAAATTGATTGTAGTACCAATGACTAAAACATTTCTTCTTATAGCTTAAAACATGCTTTATCAGATCCTTTACAAAAAAATCTTCAATCTGACTCAGAGATATCAAAAACCGAGGTTATCAAAGAATTTACTGATTACCGAAAAAAGCTACTGAGATTATCAAAGAAATTTTAAGTTCTGATGATGCCCAGTCTATGATTTAGAAGTTGCTGTCAAGGATGTATATACCAAATTAAGATATTCTAAATTCAAATTAAAATATACTTATTTTTGAACTTAAAAAGATATTTCAACCTTAAAAAGATATTTCAAAGATATTTCAACCGATCTTGGTATATAAAACCGATCTGTGCTATATAAAACCGATCTTAATCTATATAAAACCGATCTGTGCTATATAAAACCGATCTTGGTATATAAAACCGATCTGTGCTATAAAAAACATCTTATGAGAAAATTTAGCAGAAAAAGATCGAAGCTTTTAAGCAGTTAAACAATGAATCTGGCCTAAAGATTTTTATCATTGTATTTATCCGTTTTTGAAAGAAAGAAACGAGTCTTCTCTCTGGTTTTAGAAAGAAAGAAACAAGTTTACATGTGTATATAGTCTTCAAAATAATAGCAGAAAAGTTATGCGTTTTTTACTTAACTTCAATGTATAGGTGTTATCAGGAATTTGGTGATGTTGTTGGAGGAATTCAGATTAGATTAACGCATATCAAGAAGATGTTTACCAAATCTGATAATTCAGGCTGCTATTAGAGAAATCAACTGAAGCAATAAACAAATAAGTAAGAGAAATATAAAAGTAGATATTAATGTAATAGGGATGCATGTGCAAAAACAATCTTAAGGAGTCGCGTTGGTTCTAGTAATAATCTTTTGACTGCTGAAGATTGACAGAAAAAAACTGATTATTGACAAACAAAAGGAATGTCTTTTTACACCCGTGCTCACATACGTTTAATCTAACTAGATTAAACTAAAAATACGAAAAAAAGAAACTTTTGCTAAATCAGGAATTGAAAAAACTAAGCTCAAAACAAACAAACAAAAAAGAACTAAAATCAAAAACAAAACAACTTTAATAATCTTTTGTGAAATATTATGGAGATAAGTATTCTGAAGATAAGTATTGTAGCAATAAACAGTGTGGGAAATAAAGAAATCTGGCCAAATAAATCTTGTTACAATGGTAGTATTAGTGGAATCTCTTTTTATAATTCTACGAACAAAACGCATTCAAAATAGCAATAAAGTTCTTCTATATTGAATAATATTTAATCCAAACTTAATCTAATTTATATGATAATTATCTGATTTCAGGACATTCTTCAGAATTTAAGTGAAAGTCTAAGCCTTATTTTATTATTGATAAAATATGTTGTAAATTAAACTAAATTAATTTATGATCTTTATTTTGAGAGATTAACATTAAAAAATAAAAACATTTTACTATTATATCGAACGAAGCAAGTTTTAGAAACTTGCAATCAGCGGATTTTAGGAAAAACATGTTAAAGTTAATTTAGAATTTAATCTTTCTTTTTAATGCTTAACTTTATTATTTTGAATACAGATTTTTGATCAAAAACAAAAAAAAAAGAGCTAATAATAGTTGTTTTTCTAGTAAGTTTGAAAAAATCCAACATAAATGTAAAATATAAAACGTGAGTTGATACCTTGTAGTGCAAGTTTGAAAAAAACCTGAATAAAGCATGAATGAATAATAAAAAATCAAGCATGAATGAATAATAAAAAATCAAGCATGAATGAATAATAACTTGTAGTAAAAGTTTGAAAAAAACCTGTCGTGAAAGTTTAAAAAAATTGGAGTATAAAATAATAAAACATGAGTTGATACCTTATAATGAAAGAATTTGTAAATAACTTTTACCAGGTACCAGTAGATACAACGTTTATTGTTGCTTAAAGCTCGAATAATATTAAGCTTAAATAATATAAAGCTGTTTATTAAATTCATACTAGGAAATATAATATATTATTGAAGTTATTATTCAATGACTTTTGACTTGGGTATTTTGAAAAATTTGGGTATTAAGTCTGTTTTATAAAATCGTTAATACATTTAGCTACTTAAAAATGTTGCATTATTAATTAGCCAAAAACTGATAAAGACTGATTTTCAGTTACAAAAAAATAAAAAGCTCTTCTCCAGAAGTTAAATATTTACATCTTTATAAGTATTAACTTTTTTCAACCTCTATTAGTATCATCCACTTCCGCTTTTAATCGATCCGCCAATCTAGGTAAGTGATATAAAATTTTGATTGGTTGAGAAAAGTTTTGTCGGAAAAAAAAACTTTTTTAAATCAATTTTTAAGTAATAAAATTTGAAAATAAAATTTCATTTAAATAAAAATGAAATTTTTTTTTCATTTTTATTTAGATTTTTTGTGGTATAAAACTTTGCAACACCCAAACATCTTATTAGTAACATGATGGTTATCTAATTTGATTGTCAAAATTGAGTATGTGCAAGTCCAAAAAAAGAAACAATATCTGGCAGGAACATCAAAAGGAAGTATGAAAAATTGAAAAAATAAGATAAATAGAAAAAACGAAAAGGCAAATATATGACATCAATTACAAACTCAGAAGTTTTTAAACCCAATAAATCCACTAAAAATAAACCAAAAAAAGCATACCTAGGCAATACCATATTTAATGTTAAAGATAAATCATAAATTTAAATTTCTTTGTTATAAATCTGATCACAGGGGCGTTGTAATATGTAAAAGATAGTATAAAAAGTTTACAGTTCGTTTTAAAAGATTTTTTAATTGTAAAGCAATTTAATATTTTCAGGAGCATTTATAAGGCCTAAAAACACTCTAAAATTCTATCAGAAAAATTGATGATAAAAAAAAAAGTATTATGTGAAAACAATAATAATAAAAATAATAACTTTTACGGAGTATAATACAGTACATGTGCTTTTTATATAGATTAAAATAAAAGTTAAGAATAATTTGTCATAATACATACATAAACTCCATAAAACATAGTAAGCAGTTCATTAAAATAAACAAAGTACAATTCATAAAAATAAACTTCGCCTCTTAAACTAAAGCAATATATGCTACTTACATTTTATTTGTGATTATTTTGTTTTTTTATTTCTGTTTATTTGTTTTTATTCTTTTTTATTATTTTTAAATTCGTTATCAATCGTTTAACAAATGCTTTGAGCAAACTTGTTAAGAAGAACATTAATCTTTCCAAATCTCCTTTTTTATATACGTAGTGAATTTCTAAAGCATTTTTATTGTTTGGGATAAATCTGGGTCAATTAAAAGATAAATCTATCAACTATACTAATGAATGTCACTAATTTGAGTATTCTAAAGCATGCATTGTATGAAAGTTTAAAAAATATTGTTGTGGTACAAAGAAAGATTCTTAAATCAGACTAATTTTAGCACATCTTCCCGAACATATTCAACCGTTGACCAATTAATTTAATGTCAAAGCTGATGTTTAATATATATATATATATATATATATATATATATATATATATATATATATATATATATATATATATATATATATATATATATATATATATATATATATATATATGTTTTCGTTTAAAGGGTATGACTTGCAACTTTATTAATTTATAAACAAAAATTAATGCAGAGTTTTATTGAAAAGTATGTTTTTGTGATTGCCTAGTTTAAATGCCGCATATAATGAATAATAACTATTAAAAAAGAAATATAAGGAATTAGGGGTAGGTCCATGTAAATATAAATTCATCGCCTGACGCTTTAGTGTGCATACACTGACAAACAGGTTTAGGCAAGGTTGGAAACAGGTTAGGCAACAACTAAATAAAACTGTCTGTTAATATGCCCAGTTTGTTATTTTTTTATGCATTTTACGGCTATAGATTACATGATTACGTAATGGTAATATTTTTAAAGTTATGGGTTCATTTAGATAATCCGTTGCCGTAAGGTTTAGAGTTGGTAATGTCCGGAATTAAAAGCACGCTGTAACTATGACAGCAGACTGTTAAACTATGGCTTTACAATTTATTGACATTGTAACAAGCGTGCAAGTCATTTTGTTTAACTTTTCCAAAAAATGCGATAAGATGCATCAAATGTTAAATGATTAACTCCATTATCTCATAATCAAATCATCATTAAAACCAAAAGTTAATTCAGTTTAAAAATTTACAAAGTGCAGAAACAGCCTTATAAATTCCTCAAACATTATTTGTCAATTCCAGCTGTGACCATCACAACCTGATCAATATATTTTTTTGAATGACATTTTATATTTAAAAAAAAAAACTTATTTAAGTAATGTTTTGTTTATAAAACATTTGCAATAAACAAAATCAATATCATTAAAATAAGTCATTATATGAAATTTATAGTGCACACAACAATTAACTTATAACAAAAAAAACTAATAACAAAAGTCTCGGTTGTATCCAATAGTTACAAAAAGACGATAGTTGAAAAAAAAAGCAAAAAACAAGAAGACTAAAATCTTTTTATAATTTATAGTTTTTCACTAAAACTTTGAAATATGTTAATATGTTATCAAAAAATGCTTTAACACTACTAACATAAAACAAAACATTAGGAAATTAGTTATTTTATTTTAATAAAAATTTATTAGAATATTCAGAATTAGATCCTTTTAATCTTTGAACATTTACACTTGCGACTTTTCAGGGTTCAAAATATTGGGAATTTACACACGATGTTAATACGAGTAAATTACTAACACATTCTAAACGATTTTTTTTTTTCTCAACAAGTAAATATGACCACACAAAACTATTAATAATATTCCATTACTATTCGGATTTTATAGTTATGCAATTAGCACCTACATCCGTTTTAATTTTTATTAATTTAATCTGATTTCTTTCATTAAATTTGATTTCTTAGCAAGTCATTAATTTGAAAACATTGATATGTTGTTCTTTTCTAATACTTATTTAAAACTAAGCAATCAAAAAAAAAATTTGTTTAACCTTGCTTCTAACGCTGTCTTTTTTCTATTTATTTTAAATAATTTTTTTTGAAACTCTGTTTACAAGATTGAAAAAGATACCTTAAACAATAGGATTTAAAGAGAAGCCAACGAAATACAAATGGGATTGAGAGACATGGGAATGAGAAACATGGGACCGAGTTTGAAAATTCTGTATATGTACTTTATTTTTATTGATCAGTTGGAAAAAAATAAGAAAAAATAGGCGTTAAAAAAAAAACATGTGAAAAATACGCAAATAACGGCAAGATATTTGTAACCTTGGTTTTTTTTAATTTTTGCATAACTATTCTTTATATCTTTATAAATGTCTTGTTCAGAAATTTACAAAGACTTGCATTTAACAATGACACTTAAGTTTGTGATTTAATTCTATTAATGCGTATAAATAGTCTTTAAGATATTTATAATTTAATTGCTCATTATACTTTTAAGCAAATATACTGAATTGTTTATTTTATTTACATAATAAAAATTTTAAGCAAATATACTGAATTGTTTACTTTATTTACATAATAAAAATTTGCTTCTAATCGTAATTTACGGACAGAACTCTAATTTAAAATTTATTTTAAATTTATTTTATCGAAACGAGCTCTGGACAAATTTTCGCGACACGGTAAGGAAGGAGGCGTGAACTTCCTGGTTAAATGCACTTCCGCGGTGTTCTGTGACAAGACCGTAAGGACTTCTTGGGGCACCTGAAAAAAAAAAAAAAAAAAAAAATTGTATTTCTAATGTGTTTTTTTTATTGAAAACTATAGAATTTACAAAATTAAAATTGGTTTTTTGTCATTATAAATCATGCAGTTATTAAAACACAAGTTTACAGTTTAAATTCGCGCTTAATAAAACCGTGCAGATTAGATAATAAAAGGTGAAATGTTCCTTCAACAAGTTTAAAACTTAAGGAGAAATAATTTCAAATATCAAAATCATCAATTTGGTCATATTAAATCATAAGAGATTGTTTTATTCGATTTATCGGTTAATGAATTTTTTACGCATATTTTAATTTTACGTCAACCATAAAATTTAGGTTAGTTATGTTTATTTAGGTTAATCAAAATTGTATATATATATATATATATATATATATATATATATATATATATATATATATATATATATATATATATATATATATATATATATATATATATATATATATATATATATATATATATATATATATATATAAACATATTATATAAATATAAAAACAACTAATTAAATTATGTTTAAGAAATTAAAATCAATGGGGAATAAAATACAGTATTAGTAAATGTCAAAAAGCAATCTTTACCTGTCTAT